>NC_090380.1:97071622-97372759 GCF_036365525.1 Heterodontus francisci | reverse complement strand
GTGAAAGCAGAAGTGCAGGAAATTGAAAGGACATGATCGAGAGCCCTGTCAGCAACATTGATGCGGGTGCGGGGAATCCTCAGTTGAGCAAGAAGGAAGCACTAGTATGGAAGATTGCACGTCCAAACAAATGCAACAGAGACGGAGAAACTGGGAGAATGGAATTGAGTTCTTGCAGGAAGTGGGGTGTGAGGAAATGTAGTCCAGGCTGCTATGGGAGTCCGTGGGCTTATAGTGAATATTGGTTGATAGCCTATCCCCAGAAATGGAAACAGAGAAGTCAAGGACGGGAAGGGAAGATTCAGAGATAGATCATGTGAAGGTGAGGGAAATTTCAGGCAAATTCGATGAAATGTTCCAGTTCAGGATGAGAGCAGGAAACAGCACTGATCCAGCCATTGTTCTGGTGCATCAAAATAGCAACAGCCTTTATTTGCATTGGTTGACATCAGAAGTCACATGTATATGGCACGCTAGAGTGTACAAAAGTATTTATTCAAACATGCCCCTTTACATAAAAAGATTTCATGCAAAATTGTTTGAAAGTTAATCCACATACATGAGAGTTACTTTGTTTGAAGGTTAAATTTGGTAATTTCCTGTTTTCCAAAAAAAAAGTGATATAATTTGTTCGCGATAAAACTGTCCAGAGTTTCACACATAATCCTTAAAGCATTTGGGCATTTTTATCGTGTGTGAGTTCTCGTTGTTTGTTTGTCTGGTGTCTGGTGTCTGTTGTTGCTGTGGTGAGTTTTGCTGCTGTGGTGATTGTTGCTGCTGATCTGTTGTGCTTGCTGGAGTACGGTTGACCTCTGGGACTGATGGTCATTCAGTTCGTTGTTCAGTTGGTGAAATCAAATCAAATCAGCTGTCTCATCAGCTGTTTGCTGTGAAGGATAGCTTCTCTGGTTGAGCATAGATGCTTATGATAGCTCTGTCAACAAAGTAACATCCTTTGCAAATACTTTGGAGCAGACAGAAGCAGTTTGAGAAAGATACTTTGAAGTGGCTTATAGTTAGACTCCACCATCATTTTCTCTCTCTCATACAGATTTGGTTGAAATGCTCACAAGTAAAGCCAAGCACTCTTTCTCAATCTGTGCACTCATTGTTCAGCTTGCATTAATGCTCTGGACACAAACGCAACTGGTTGTCCTGGTTGCATGAGAGTTGCTCCAAATCCTGTTTCACAGTCTTCACACTGCAGGGTGACTTCATCACTAACATCATAGTACCTTAGCACTGGCGTTGTTATCACTAGTTGTTTAATGTGAGTCAAAACTGCTTCTTGTTCTGTGCCCCAATACAACTAAAGTGAGCTTATGTAGACATTCACACTGATGACAGATTGGGCAAGAACTTGGCTTCGTAGTTCACAAATACAGCAAATCGTTGAACTGCCTTCACACCTGTTGGTTCCTGCATCCCTACCACAGCTTGTGTACCTGAGTAGGGGAGATGATGGTATAGTAGTAATGTCACTGAGCTAGCATTCCTGGTGACATGGGTTCAAGTCCCACCATGGCAGATGCTGGAGTTTAAATTCAATTAATTAATTCTCCATTATGGTGCCTTGAACCTATCACTGATTGTTGTAAAAATCCATCTGGTTCACGAATGTCCTTTAGGGATGGAAAACTGCTGTCTTTACCTGGTCTGCCTACATGTGACTCCAGACTTACAGCAATGTGGTTCTCTCTTAACTGCCCTCTGAAATGGCCTATCAAGCCACTCAGTCTTCAAGGGCAGTAATACCCACATCCCATGAAAGAATAAAAAAAGATCAGTGCAAAGTCATTTAGCTTTCAGTACATGACCTATGTATTTGTGACTTTAGCCACAACATTTTCTTGTTCAGCTTCAAGTTCATCTTGCGAGCTCTCTCTAGCAGTCTCACTAAATTCCAATCATGGTGTACGATGACGTCTTCCATCATACCTCCACATCCATAGACTAGAAGATCATCCATGATCGCTTTCACTCCTGGTAGACCATTGACGATCTCATGCTGTCTCCATTGATACTCTTGAACAGTAGAAATGCCAAATGGCTTGCACAACCATCTGTAACTCCCAAATGGTGTCCAGCTGCTGCTTTCATCCAACTTCACTTGCCAGTATCCATCCTTAGCATCTAGGGTAGTTAAGACCTTTGCCCTGGCAAGTTGAGGCAGAATCTGTTCAATGGTTGGTATAGGGTAGTGAGATCTCTTCAGAGCTTTATTGAGGTCCTTTGGATCTAAACAGGCTCTCAGCTTTGCAGGTTTTTTCACTGCTACCATGCTGCTAATCCAGTCTGTAGGAGTTGTCACTTTTGATTACTCCCATCTTTTCAAGCTCCTCTATCTTGTCTTTCAGACTGGTCTTGAGGGCTGCTGGAACTCTCCTCGGAAGATGTTGAGTTGGCCTCACACTCTCATCTACTTCGAGATGATATTCACCAGGAAGGCATCCAAGACCTGTGAAAACATCTTTGTAATGTCAGGATCTGTTCAGCAGTCAATGGCTTGGTGTCATGCAAAACATTGCAAATCTCTTCTGGTACACGGAGCGTTACCAGTCCAAGCTTTTGACTTGTTTCAGCCAAGATGAGGGGAGTTTGCTTAATGTCCACCATCTGGAACTGAAGTTCTTCTTTCTTCCCGTTGCATTGGACTCTCAGCTTAGTTTGTCCTCTTGGTGTGAGCATCGTCCATCATAGAGCCTCAACTGTACCTTCAATGGCTTCATATTCAGGTCACCATCTTGTGCAACTTCACACAAGTCTGTGAAGCTCATGATGTTGCATGCAGAATCAGTGTCTACCGACACCTCACATCAGCTTGATGCTCTCCTTCTGCACTCACCATTCTAACAGTCACAAAGCACTTTCCGTCTCGAGACTTGACAGTGCTTTGTGACTGTTCTAGGGTGTAGAGTGATTCGTCAGATTCATCGTCTGACATCTCTCCAGCAACGGTCTTTACAGGCTTGCTTTTCTTCTTTCTATTAAAACACTTGTGCGCAAAGTGGTTCAGCTTCTCACAGTTAGAGCACTGCTTTCCCCATGCTGGATTTGCTTCCTTTTCCTTCTTGTGGTGTACCCCAAAATATTTACATCCAGTACTGTGGCCTTGGTCTTTCTGCTAGCCCGTCTGAAAGCTGTCCTTCCTTTTCATCATTGACTTGTGCTTGGAAGGCTTGGACTGCCTCTCAGCATAATGCACAGCCTAGCCATAACAGTCTCCTTTTCACCATGGACGTCCAATTCTTGTACACCTTTATCCCCCAGAAGGGCAGTCTGAGAGCTGTCTGCTTCTTCCTAGAATGGAGGTTCAACCAGTGTCCAATTAATACAAAGGTATTTACTCAAACAGTCATCATGTACCGGAAAAGGAGGTGACGGGGGTGGGGGGGGGGGGATGCTTTAGTAGGACTGGAAAAAAGAATGTTCCACATATCTCACAAAAGGACAGACATGGATAGGACCCATGTGGGTAGCCATCACAACACTTTTTATTGAGAGGAAGTGAGTGAAGTTAAAAGAGAAGTTGTTCAATCTGAGAACAAGTTCAATGGTCATGAAGCTTGTGCATAAGAACAGGCCACTTAAGCCATCGTCGGCTGGAACAGAATCGAGTAGATTGCATGGGAATCCACTGTACTTCTATTCTCCATTGTGACTGCATTGATTTGAATTGACTGCTTATGAACCTTGTAACAGCCCCTTGAGCCTGTTCCACCATTCAGTGGAATCATGGCTTGTCTGTACCCTAACTCCCTTCACCCACCTTGGCTCCACATCTCTCAATACCCTTGGCTAGCAAAAATTTATCAATCTCAGATTTAAAATTATTAATTGAGCTAGCATCTATTGCTCTTTGTGGGAGACAGTTCCACACTTCTACCACCCTCTACATGAAGAAGTGTTTCCTAATCTTGCTATACTCCACGTAGTGCAGGCAGCCTGCTTTTTCTCAGTTAATTAAATCTAGAGTAACATAGAAGTTAGATGTTTAGTACTGGCAAGATCATTGATATGTGGTCGGCATGACGTAGGACACCCTGCATCTGCAAAGTATTGAGAAAGAATACATTTTATATAACATATGATTTGACTTTTTCTTTAAGTACCAGCAATGAATTTTTTTAAAATGTTGCTTCCCCCATTTATGCCATTTTTTATCAGTCTTACTCCTGGTGTTTATATATTTGAATTTTGCTCATAGTTTTCCTGTTTTTTTCATCTCATATCTGGTATGTCTGTACTCTTTTTAATGTTACTCCCATGCTTCGAATTATAATTCAGTGTCAAAACTTGTTTCTGTTTGTGCTGCTGTTGTGTGAAGTGCCTTGGGATGTTATGTTAAAGGTACTACATAAATGCAATTTGGTGTTGTTCTCCTCTATCTCTCTCTCTCTCTCTCTTGTTTCCACATCTCCCTTCTCCTCCCCACCGTACTTCTTACCGTGTCCACCCCTGGAAAAACCTCTCTCCCAATTCACTTACAACTACACTTTCAAATCCCAACTGTTTAGCCTTTGGCCCTCTGTTCACCATGACATTTCTGCACCTACCGATCTGCGCCACCATACGCTCACCTCTGATGCCCTAGTCCCCATTAAAATCATTACTTGCTCTCTCCCTGGTGTGACGGAAATCACACTTGCCAAATGGAAACATATTAATTTTGTCATATGGGACACTACTTGAAACTTTTTTGCTGGACATTGCAAAGAACTTGTTTAAAAAAAACAGAACTGACCAGCTGAAAACACGGTTGCATATTTGCATTCTGAGAGACACTGGAATAGAGAGACAATGGGAGTGCTCACAATTCAATTAACAAGATTGGTCTGGGCAATAATGGTGATCCACATCCTTTGTCTGTGTAAGAGCCAGAACTTCACCTCCCCCACCCAACCAAGTGTGTCTGGAAAGCTTTGAAATCCATCAACCCTCCAAGAAGCTGCTGTTTCAAACAGTGATGGTCACATGACCTACCTACTGGCCAGACTGAGGCTTTTTTGAATTGTACCTCACAGAAAGGAACAGACTGCAATTTGAACAGAAAGGAGAAAGACTGCCACTGGATTAGCAGAAGGAAGCTCTCTCTCTCTAGCAAAGTCCCAGGGAAACCATGGGCAGCACAAGCCTCAAGACTATAGAACTTTACAGGTGGCTACCAAGAAGACAATTGAAACTTCCCTTCAGCCTTCTGGTACCAGAGAAGCAAGCTTGAAATTGTACACTGAGGCTCAGTGAGGACTCCAGGACCTTAACTTCAATTGAGGACATTGTATCAAGTAACAGAACAAATTCTACTTCAACGCCCCCCTCACCTTATTCTTTCTTCCTTTCTGTACGTGTTTCTCTCATATGCATGCAAGCATGGTTGCGTTGTGTATTTTAGTAATTTTAACTGAGTTAGAGTGATAATTTTATTTTTTATTTATTTAGAGATACAGCACTGAAACAGGCCCTTCGGCCCACCAAGTCTGTGCCGACCAACAACCACCCATTTATACTAACCCTACAGTAATCCCATATTCCCTACCACCTACCTACACTAGGGGCAATTTACAACGGCCAATTTACCTATCACCTGCAAGTCTTTGGCTGTGGGAGGAAACCGGAGCACCCGGCGAAAACCCACACAGGCACAGGGAGAACTTGTAAACTCCGCACAGGCAGTACCCAGAATCGAACCCGGGTCCTTGGAGTTGTGAGGCTGCAGTGCTAACCACTGCGCCACTGTGCCACCCCAATGTTAATAAACTTACATCTTTCTTGTTTAAACCTCAGAAAACTTGTCTGATTGGTTCATTTGCAATTACAATTAGAGTGCAGTGAGCAAAGGCTCACTGAGGTGGTAAGCTAAAATCACTGTGTTTCAAAAGACAAACAGTGTTACGGCCAAATCAGGAAAGGGGCAAGCGGGGAAGCTGAGAACCCTTCCTCACCTGGTCATAACACAGGCCATTCCTCCAGTATGACCCTCATCTCTGCTATTTTAAGTTCAAGGGACGCCGACTTGAATGGATATGATGGAAAACTGGTTTAGCTATTCACTGCCAGCTCTGGCTGGAAAGGACTACTGGGTCCTGCACTTCTCTACCAAAAACTGCTCATTATTCCAGGATCATCCTGGAATTTCCCATGGAAACTGACCCAAGGACTTTGGAAAGAATATTGTCCTTGTACAAGACTTTAATTAGGCTTGAGTTAGAATACTGTGTCCAATTTTGGTCTCCTTATATGGTCGGTGATATTAAGGTTTTAGTATGCATGTAGAAGAAAGCCACAAGATTAATTCCCAATTTAGAGCATTTTAGTTATGGCTTGTGTGAAACCGTTGAACCAAATGGTCAGTTTCTGTGCTGTAAAAGCTCTGAATGAAAATATAACCCCGATTTGTAGCTTTGTGGATACTAAGAGAATCATGGGATAATGGGATAGTGTGGGAAAGTGGAGTTGAGGTGGAAGATCGGCCAAAATCGTATTGAATGGCAGAGCAAGCTCCAAGGGGAGCATGGCCTACTCCTGTTCCTATTTCTTATGTGCTAATTATCTTCAATATACATAAATATACTTATTCAAACATGCACATTCCATCTGTAAATACATTTTCTAGAAAGTCATATTGACTTGCAATTATATAAAAATCATTATCCCAATTTTCAATTGCTTACATTCAGTTTATTATAATTTCTGTTTGGCTGTAACATTTTACATTTCTCATTACACCATATCACCTTCCTAGCTAACAATGCATTCTCCAATTTCCTGTGCACAATGCTACAAATGATTACAAAGAATATACAGTACAGAAATAGGCCATTCGGCCCAACCAGTCCACGTCGGCTTTTATGCTCCACTTGAGCCTCCTCCCAACCTTCTTCCTCTAACTCTATCTCACAGCCCTTCTCCCTCATATGCTTATCTAACTTCCCCTTAAATGCATCTATACTATTCACCTCAAACACTCCCTGTGGTAATGAGCTCCACATTCTCATCACTCTCTGGGGAAAGAGGTTTCTTTTGAATTCCCTATTGGGTTTCTTGGTGACTATTTTATATTGACAGCCTTTGGTTTTACTCTTCCCCACAAATGAAACACTCTCTCTATATCCACTCTATCTACACCTTTCATAACACCTCTATTGGGTCACCCCTCAGCCTTCTCTAAGAGAAAAGGGACCCAACCTGTTCATCCGTCCTGATAGGTATAATCTCGCATTTCTAGTACCATCCTTGTAAATCTTTTTAGCACCCTCACTCGCGCTTCTATATCTTTTTTATAATATGGTGACCAGAATTGCACACAGTACTCCAAGTATGGTCTAACCATGGTTGGATAGAAGCCTGGCATAATTAGCATAACCTCCCCAGCCCCAGTAGAAATAATGCAATGCCACCGTTGGTGGGAGACTATAATTACAATATAAGTTTAGATAGATAGTTTTCATTATAAATGCGCACATAGGCATTTAAATAGGGACCAAAAGTGTGATTGTGAAATGGAGACTGAAGTACTCTCCCCCAGGCTTTACACCATTCTTCATCTGAAGATTACACTTGGGTTTGACTCCTGTATGTAACATTATGGGTGATTGTTTAGTTTGCGTAAAGTGTCAGAGCTGCTTTGCTCAGTGCTGAACTTGATCTGCTGAACTTGTGTCATGCGTTGCATTATACATGGGGAGGAAAAGCTTTAGACAGTTTTATTAAGTAAGTGGGTGCTGAATGTCTCAATCGTGCTCCGATATTGCAAAGCAATGAGGAAAGGAAATGGGTGACTGCCTGAAAAAAAGGAGTGGGGATAAATAAGCTGAACAAGTAAAACAAAACCCCAGGCTTGTCCGATAGGTATACAGTTTTCAACATCTAAGATGAGGCCAACAGTGGAGAGACAGGACAGGTTAATCAAGAGCGAGGGGCTACCTATCAGGGAAAGAGAAGCACTTCACATGAGAATGGTAGTTGTAGGGGCTTTTATAATTAGGGAATGCATGCCCTGTTTTCCAGCTGTGACTGGGAGTCCTAAATTGTGTGTTGCCTTCCATGTTCCAAGGAAGGAGACATAATAGTGCAGGTGGAAAGAAATAATTCTGCAAAGGGAAGCAAACCAGCCAGGAGTTATAGTTTGTGTAGGAACCAAGGCTAGAATGAAATTGTAGAGAGCTGGAGGGCTTATGGAATCATAGCGCCATTTACGGCGCAGAAGGAGGCCATTCGGCCCATCGAGTCCATGCTGCTTCTCCGTGGAGATATCCAGTCAATTCCATTCTCCAACTCGATCCCCATAGCCCTGCAAGTTTATTTCCTTCAAGTGCCTATCCAATTTCCTTTTGAAATTTCCCTCGTGGGCAGCAAGTTCCAATTCATTACCACTTGTTGCGTAAAAAAGTTCTTGCTCTCATTCCCCCTGGCATCTTTTACCCAAAACCTTCAATCTGTGTCCCCTAGTCCTTGTACCATCAGCTAATAGGAACAGTTTTTCCTTGTCTAACTTGCCTGTCATAATCTTGTACACCTCTATCAAATCTCCCCTCAATCTCCTTTGCTCGAGGGAAAACTACCCCAGCTTTTCCAACCTAACCTTATAACTAAAATCCTCCATCCCTGGAACCATTCTGGTAAATCTCCTCTGCATCCTCTCAAGGACCCTCACATCCTTCCTAAAATGGAGTGACCAGAACTAGATGCAATACTCTAGTTGGAGCCTAATCACAGCTTTATAAATGTTCAGCATAACTTTCCTGCTTTTTTACTATGCCTCTATTTATATAGCACAAAATCCCATATGCTTTGCTAAACACTCTCTCAATATGTCCTGCCACCTTCAAAGATCGATGCAAATGCATCCCCAGGTCCCTCTGTTCCTGCACACTCTTTAGAAATGCACCATTAAGTCTATATTGCCTCACCCTATCCTTTCTGCCAAAATGTATCAACTCACACTTGTCTGCATTAAATTCCATCTGCCACTAGTCTGCCATTCTGCTAGCCTTTGTCCTATTATAGGCAGTTCATATCATCCTCACTGTTTTCCACTCCCCCAAGTTTGGTATGATTGGCAAATTTTGAAATTCTACTCTGCATTCCACAATCCAAGTCATTTATATGTAGAAAAAAAAGCAGTGGTCCTAGTACTGACACTTGGGGAACACCACAGTCTACCATTCCCCAATCTGAAAAATAACTATTTACTATGACTCACTGTTTTCTGTCCTTGAGCCAATTTTTTAATGCAATTGGACACTGACCCTCCTATTCCATAAGCCTTAATTTTGTTAACCAGCCTTTTATGTGGTACTTTACCAAATTCTTTCTTAAAATCCATATAGACAACATCCACTGCTTTTATTTCATCAACCTTCTTTGTTACTTCATCAAAAAATTCAATTAGATAAGTCAAGCTTGATTTACCTTTTACAAATCCATGCTGGCTCTCCTTAATTAACGCAAACCTCTCCAAGTGCCTAAAGGCCTGCTCGGGTCTGAAAATGAAACCCAACCCGAGCCCGACATAACCACATCCGACCCGAGCCCGACCTGGCCCGAGTCCTTTCATTTTTTCCCGCGCCCAACCTGACCACCGGAATGTTCAGTTAACCTAGCTTCCGTTTTTCACTTTTTAAGGTTGTGCAGATAAGCAACAAAAACTGTAACTGGACTTGAAAAGTTGTTCAAAAAGTACATTAAGATTGGAACAACGTACCAGAGGTGGTGAAACAGTGTGTCCGATCCGGCCCGACCCGACTGGATCTGAGACCGAATGCTGGACCCGGAAGATCGACCCGACCCGACCCGAACCTGACACGTGTCGTTGGGTCCCATCGAGTTTGGGTCAGGTAGCCATGCTCTACAAGTGCCTGTTGATTTTTCCCCCTGATTATTGTTTCTAAAACCTTACCACCACTGATGTTAAACTAACTGGCCTATAATTGCTGGGACTGTCCTTACACCCTTTCTTGAATAAGGGTTTCACATTTGCCAATCCTCTGGCACCTCCCCCGTATCTAGGGAAGATTGGAAGATTATGGCAACCCCCTCCACCCCCTTGCTTTAGCAACCTGGGATGCAAGTCATCTGGATCAGATGACTTATCTACCCTAGGCATAGCCAACCTTTTCAGTACCGCCTCGCTCTCAATTTTTCCCCTATCCATTACCTCTACTCTCACCACTTTACCAATATTTTATCAGATTCCTCTTCCTTAATAAACATTGATACAAAGTACTCATTAAGTATTCGAGCCTTGCCCTGTGCCTCTAAGCATATTTACCCTCTTTGTCCTGAATATGCCCCACTCCACCTCTCATTACCCGCTTATTATTGGGTTTCCTTTTATGTTGACTGCCATTCTATTCTCATATTCTCTCTTTGCCAGTCTTATTTTCCTCTTCACCTCCCCTCTCAACTTATTGTATTTGGCCTGGTTCTCATTTGAAGAATTCACCTGGCATGCTCATACACCCTTTTATTTGTTTCATCATAATCTCTATCTCCCTCGTCATCCAAGGAGCCCTGTTTTTGGTTCCCCTATCTTCCTCCGTTGTTGGAATGTACCTAGTCTGTACCTGAAGCAGCTCTTCTTTAAAGATAACCCATTGTTCCATTACAGTTTTGCCTGTCAATCTTTGGTTCTATTTTACCCTGGCTAGATCCCTTCTCATCGCATTTAAATTAATCCTCTTCCAATCTAACTGTTTTACCTTATATCGTTCCTTGCTTTTCTGCATAATGAGTCGAAACGTTATGATACAATGATCACTGTTACCCAAGTGCTCCTCCACAGAGACTTGGTCCACTTGGTCCATCTCATTCCCTGCACCAGACCCAGCAAAGCTTTCTTTTTAGTTGGGCTGAGAACATACTGGTCAAGGAAGTTCTCCTGAACACAATCCAGAAATTCCTCCCTCTCTTTTCCCTTTACTCTAAAATGATCCTAATTGATATTTGGGTAATTAAAGTCCCCCAATATCATCACACTATAGTTCTTGCACATCTCTGTGATTTCTTTGCAGATTTGTTACTGTATTTCTCACTATTTGGAGGCTTATAGAATACCTCTAGTAACGTAACCATACCCTTTCTGCTTCTCAACTCTAAGCAAATGGATTCTGTCCTTGCCTCCTCAAGGACATTCCCTCTTTCCAACACTACAATATCTTCCCATGTCAGTACTGCCATTGCACCTCCCTTTTTTCCTTCTCTATCTTTTCTGAACACATTATATCCTTGTATATCAAGGGCCCAATCCTCAGCATTTTAAGCCATGTTTCCTTTATTGCCACATCATATTTCCATTCTGCTATTTGTGCTTGTATTACCTTATTACCAACCTTATTCACTATAGGAAACTACAGGCCAGTTAGATTAACAGGGATCAATGCTGGGGCCTCAACTATTTACAATCTATATCAATGATTGGATGAAGGGACAGAATGTATGGTTGCTAAATTTGCGGATGACACAAGTAGGTAGGAGAGTAAGTTGTTTAGAGGACATGAGACTGCAAAGGGATATAGATAGGTTAGGTGACTGGGCAAAGATTTGACAGATGGAGTATAATGTGGGAAATTGTGAACTTGTCCACTTTGGCTGAAAGAATAGACAAGCAACATATATAAATAAGGAGAGATTGCAGAATTCTCAGATGCAGAGGGATCTGGGTGTCCTAGTACACAAAACACAAAAAGTTAGAATGCAGGTACAGCAAGTGATTAAAAAGGCAAATGCAATTGTTGTTGTTTATTGCAAGGGGAATGGAATATAAAAGTAGAGATGTTTTGCTACAGTTGTACAGGGTATTGGTGAGACCACATCTAAAGTATTGTGTACAGTTTTAGTCTCCTTACTTAAGAAAGGATATAATTGCATTGGAAGCAGTTCAGAGAAGGTTCACTGGACTGATTCCTGGGATGAGAGGGTTATCTTATGAGGATAGGTTGGACAGGTTTGATCTTTATTCATTGGAGTTCAGAAGGATGAGAGGTGATCTTATTGAAACATATAAGATCCTGAAGTGACTTGACAGGGTGGATGTTGAAAGGATGTTTCCCCTTGTGGGAGAGACTAAAACTAGGGGGCCCGTAAAAATAAGGGGCAGCATCCGCAGTATTTTGCTTTTATTTTAGTGTTTAATTCACTGCCACTTCTCTTCCAGGAATGCCTACCTTGAAGAAGTTCTGCTCTTCTCTCCGACGGGATTTTCGTTTGTCTCTTTTACCTTGTTCACCTTCATTGCTTTCTATTTCCCTCCTGGTGTTTGATAAGGTATCTACCAAAACTCGTTTTCACAGCCACATCTCCTTCTTCAGTAACTGTCTCCGGCTCCGACTTATTCCACGTGGATTCCAACTGCAGTTTCACCCATCATGCTTTGAATCCACCCAGTATCACAGGTATCTCCGAGAAATACAACGTTCCTCGGACTGCTACTCTCGCCGCATCCTGAGATCCACACTCAGTGCTATGCGCCGCCACATGCACACACTGAACCTCTCTCTCCAGCAGCACCATCTCACCTTATCTCAAAGCTGTTCTACTCCGCAGTTTCATCTCATCTTACGTCTCATCCGACGCATTAACAAAAAACCTTTTTTCTTCCTTTCAGGTGTTAAGGAACGCAAGCTCCAGCAGCTGATGGGGACTAATGCCCCTCCAGATCCTCCTTCCGCTTCACTTCCCTCTGACCCCACCCCTTCTGATCTGACCCCTTGCCGTGTATTCACTATACCCTCTGACCTCCCCCTCTCTGATGGCTGAGCGTTCTGTACTCAGCAAAGGTCTCAGTTTTATCCCCTTACGCCCCCACCTCAATGAACTTCGCGCTCGGCATGACGTTGAGCTCTTCTTCCATCGCCTCCGCCTCCGGGCTCGCTTCTTTGACCAGGAGTCCTCCCCCCGACCAGCAGACCCATTCACCCGCCTCCAGCATTCTCCCTCTACCTGGACCCCTCCCCCTGGCCTCTTACCCGCTCTTGATCTCTTCATTGAAAACTGTCGGCGAGACATTGGTCGTCTCAATTTCTCTGCCCCCCTCACTCACTCTAACCTGTCCCCCTCTGAACTTGAGGCACTCCGTTCTCTCAGGTCTAACCCCGACATGGTCATCAAACCTGCAGACAAGGGTGGTGCTGTTGTTGTATGGCGTACCGACTTCTACCTTGCAGAAGCTCAACGCCAACTCACAGACACCTCTTCCTACCTCCCTCTGGACCATGACCCCACCACCGAACATCAAGCCACCGTCCAAAGGACTGTCACTGACCTCATCTCCTCTGGAGATCTTCCCTCTACGGCTTCCAACCTCATAGTCCCACAACCCCGGACAGCCCGCTTCTACCTCCTTCCCAAAATCCACAAACGGGACTGTCCCGGCAGACCTATTGTGTCAGCCTGCTCCTGCCCCACTGAACTTATTTCTTCCTATCTAGACTCTATCTTTTCTCCGCTGGTCCAGTCTCTTCCCACCTACATCCGTGACTCTTCTGACGCCCTACGTCATTTTGACAATTTCCAGTTTCCTGGTCCCAACCGCCTCCTCTTCACTATGGACGTCCAATCGCTCTACACCTCCATCCCCCACCAGGATGGTTTGAGGGCTCTCCGCTTCTTCCTGGAACAGAGGCCCAACCAGTCCCCATCCACCACCACCCTCCTCCGCCTGGCTGAACTTGTTCTCACATTGAACAACTTCTCCTTCAACTCCATGCACTTCCTTCAAGTAAAAGGTGTCGCTATGGGTACCCGCATGGGTCCTAGTTATGCCTGTCTTTTTGCGGGATATGTCGAGCATTCTTTGTTCCAGTCCTACTCAGGCCCCCTCCCCCAACTCTTTTTCCGGTACATTGATGACTGTATCGGTGCCGTTTCCTGCTCCCGCCCCGAACTAGAAAACTTTATCAACTTTGCTTCCAATTTCCACCCTTCTCTCACCTTTACATGGTCCATCTCTGACACTTCCCTTCCCTTCCTCGACTTCTCGGTCTCCATCTCTGGGGATAGGTTGTCTACCAATATCCATTATAAGCCCGCTGACTCCCACAGCTACCTCGACTACACTTCTTCACACCCTACCTCCTGTAAGGACTCCATTCCATTCTCCCAGTTTCTCTGTCTCCGACGCATCTGCTCTGATGATGCTACCTTCCATGACGGTGCTTCTGATATGACCTCCTTTTTCCTCAACCGAGGATTTCCCCCCACTGTGGTTGACAGGGCCCTCAACCGTGTCCGACCCATTCCCCGCACCTCTACCCTCACCCCTTCCCCTCCCTCCCAGAACCGTGACAGGGTTCCCCTTGTCCTCACTTTTCATCCCACCAGCCTCCATATCCAAAGGATCATCCTCCGCCATTTTCGCCACCTCCAGCGTGATGCCACTACCAGTCGCATCTTCCCCTCCCTTCCCCTGTCAGCATTCCGAAGGGATCGTTCCCTCCGCGACACCCTGGTCCACTCCTCCATTACCCCCACCACCTCGACCCCGTCCCAGGGCACCTTCCCCTGCAATCGCAGGAGGTGTAATACCTGCCCATTTACCTCCTCTCTCCTTACTATCCCAGGCCCCAAACACTCCTTTCAGGTGAAGCAGCGATTTACTTGTACTTCTTTCAATGTAGTATACTGTATTCGCTGCTCACAGTGTGGTCTCCTCTACATTGGGGAGACCAAGCGCAGACTGGGTGACCGCTTTGCGGAACATCTCCGCTCAGTCCGCAAGCAGGACCCTGAGCTTCCGGTTGCTTGCCATTTCAACACTCCCCCCTGCTCTCATGCTCACATCTCTGTCCTGGGATTGCTGCAGTGTTCCAGTGAACATCAACGCAAGCTCGAGGAACAGCATCTCATCTACCGATTAGGCACACTACAGCCTGCCGGACTGAACATTGAGTTCAATAATTTCAGAGCATGACAGCCCCCCATTTTACTTTCATTTTTAGTTATTTTTTCTTCCTTTTTTTTTACATTCCTTTTTACACTTTTTACAATCTTTTTTTGCATTTATTTCATTTCATCTTAGTTTGTTCAGTTTGCTTACCCACTGTTTTTTTCAGGTTGTTTTTCTTCAGGTTTGCACTTGCTGCTGTTCAATATTCAGTGTATTCACACCTAATCTGTACTAATGCTTTGTCTTTCAACACACCATTAACATATTGTTTGCCTTTGCTCCGTGACCTTTTGGTCAGCTATGTGGCCTGGTCCAATCTGCACCTTCTCCTTTGTTATCTCTTGCCCCACCCCCACCTCACTTGTTTATAATCTGTGACTTTTCTAATATTTGTCAGTTCCGAAGAAGGGTCACTGACCCGAAACGTTAACTCTCCTTCTCTTTCCACAGATGCTGCCAGACCTGCTGAGTGATTCCAGCATTTCTTGTTTTTGCTTAAAAATAAGGGTTCTCCCATTTAAGACAGAGATGAGGAGAAATTTTTCTCTCATAAGGTAGTGAGCCTGTGGAACTCTCTTCCCCGGAGAGCAGTGGAGGCAGTGTCATTGAATGTGTTTAAGGCAGGGGTAGACAGATTCTTGACAAACAAGAGAGTCAAAGGGTAGACAGGAAAGTGGAGTTGAGTCCACAAACATGTCAGCCATGATCTTATATAATGGTGGAGTAGGCTCAAGGGACCGAATAGCCTACTCCTGCTTCTACTTCGTATGTTTGTATGTTCGTATGTATACTTTTTGCGTTTACATACATGCATTGTAATCCTGTCTTTGCAGTTCTCGTAGCCCTTCTCAGTCCACTCCTATCTAAAATGGAACTGCTCCCTTCTCTAGTACTGTCCAACACTTTCACATTGGGCACCTTATTCCTCTTTTCTACTTCTATCTGCTGGTGCCCAACACGCTGACAATTCAGTTCTAACACTCTCAACCACACTAGTGAATCTCCCCACGAGGACATTAGTCCCAGTCCTGTTGAGGTGCAACCCGCCCGTTTTGAATAGGTGCCTAGTCCCAACGCCCCAAGAATCTGAAGCCCTCCCTCCTGCAGCATGCTTCAAGCCAAATCATGATCCTCCCTATCTTCCTATTTCTCCTTTCATGCGTGGCACTGGGAGTAATCCAGCAATTCAAGGTCTAACTCTTACTTCTTCCAGAGCCCCTGAAAATCTGACCATAGAACCTCAATACCTGCCCTTGTTATGTTGTTGGTACCAAAGTGTACCAGAATATCTTGTTCACTCCCTTCCCCCTACGGAATAGCCTGCACCCGCTCCATGATATCCTTTACTCTGGCATTAGGGAGGCACAACACCATGCGGAACTCATGTTGATGGTTACAGTAATACCTGTCTGTCCCCTTGACTACGGAATTTCTTATCACAACTGCATTTCTATACTTTGCTGCTCCCTCCTGTGCAGTCCCTTACCATTGGTGCCATGGTCTAGACTGCACACCTTCAGGGTATTGTCACTCTCAACAGTCTCCAATGCTGAGTACATGTTTGAGAGTGGTACACACACCCCGAAGACTCATGCACCTGCTGCCTCTTCCTACTCTTCTGGATGGCCACCCACCTGGTATCCTGAACTCTTACTGCCTGTGGGGTGTTCACCTCCAGGAAACTCTCCTGCTCCCTGATGCTCCTCAGTGATTCTGGCTGCCCCTTAAGCTTGGCTATCCTGAGCTTGAACTGAAGCAGCTGAAGACATTTCCTACACATGTGGTCACCCAAGACACATGAAGTGTCCTGGAGTTCCCACATGGCATAGGAACTGCAAGCAATAGGTCATAGGTTCTAGACTAAAATTCAAGACCTCAAGGGTACTAATCTCAGGATTATATCCTGCGAAACATGCTGGACAAATTAGGGAGAAGCAGATTACAGATGTCAATCTGTAGCTAGAAAAATAATGTAGAAGGATGGTTTCAGATTTCAGGGACTCTCGAACGTGTTCTGGGACAGGGTTAAGTGTATGATGGGATCTCTAGCAATATCCTTGCAAAGATGTTAAATTAGAAAGAGAGAAAATAAGGAATAATGGAGGTAAAAGAAATGGTACTGCAGTACTAAAACATGGTGTTGTGCAGTGGTTGGTAGATGAATGTTCAAGTGTAGACACACAACAAATAAATATGTACAGTACAAGAATATGCCCACAATGGAAAATAATAGTGTAATAACTCATCATGTAGAGAATGGGCAAAATTGATATCTCCAAATACCATAGAATTACTTGCGTGTCAATTATCAATGCTCCAATTTATACTAACAAGTCATTGTGACCCCAACTCTTTGCGTTGACAGACAAAACATTGGTAAGTAACTATGAAGCATTCTACAGTCCATGCGCACCTGTCTGACTAGACAGTCTGAGTTGGGAGATTAACAAATTTTCATGAAAAGAACAAACATAGGGACACTCATCATAAACCTATCACTCGCTTAGCTCCTATCTTGTATCCCTATTTCCAGCCCATACACCCATGTCAGGCAAAAAGCGGCAGCCCTACATGCATCACAAAAATAAGTGCAATTGTGGCATCAAGTTCCCTGGTATAACAGTGATTTTCAAATTTATGTGTTGGGAGCCCTCTGCAAATATGAACATATGAATTAGGAGCAGGAGTAGGCCACTCGGCCCCTCAAGCCTGCTCCACCATTCAACAGGATCATTGCTGATCTGATTGTAACCTCAACTCCACATTAAATAAGTAGACCAATACTGTACAAAGTACTCCAGATGTGGTCTCAGCAATGCCCTGTATAACTGAAGCATAACCTCCCTAATTTTGTATTCAATTCCCTTCGCAATAAACAAAAATGTTCTATTAGCTTTCCTAATTACTTGCTGTACCTGCATACTAACCTTTTGCGATTCATTTATTAACACAGTGCTGACATCCGCTGACTTAATCACCAAAAACACTGCTTTATGTGTATGCATTGACAGAAATAACTGTGGGTGAATCGACACATCCAGAAATATCTGGAAGTCTGATGCCAGATGGAGAAAAATTGGATGACCTTGGGGACCCAATAGGATTTCCCCTTCTAGGGGATTGGGGAACCCATTTGAATTTTTAAAAGAGAAAAAAGCTTGCATTTAAATAGCGCCTTTCAGAATCTCAGGACGTCAATGAAGTACCTTTGAAGTGTAGTCACTGTTGTAATTTAGGAAGTGTGACTGCCAATCTGTGAGGTCCCACAGACAGCAATGTGATAATGACCAGATAACCTTTTTTTTAAAGTAATGTTTGTTGAGGGATAAATATCAGCCAGGCCACCGGGGAGAACTCACCCATTCTTCAAAATAATTTCATGAGATTTTTAATGTCCACCTGAGAGGGGAACATGGCCTTGGTTTAACATCTCAAAGAGAAAACACAGCACTCCCTTAGTACTGCACATTCAATTTAGATTTTGTGCTCAGCTCTCTGGAATGGAACTGGACCACAATCCTGTGACTCAGAAGTGAGAATTCTAGTGCTGACATTGTATAAATTCATCCTCACTATTTTGTAAGATCCAAATGAAGCTCTACTGTCTTGCACGCCATCTGCTATAACTTCTCTCTCTTGCTCTAATCCTCCCTTGTCTCTCTCTGGTATTAAACCTTCAGGAAAGGATTTGAGAAGCATGCGCAGTGTGTTTTCTGAGCCGCTAATCCATCCTTTCTGGAGGAATTGGCACCAGCTCCAAAACCACTGGTTGAATTCTCCTCCCGCACAGAGTGAGGGGGTGAAAGAGGATGGCGGGGCAGGTGGGAAACAGTGTGAGAACGGGGGGAGAAGAGGATGGAGAGCTGGGGATCACCTCAAACTGTTCGGGAGAGAGGGAGTGTGGACAAACCGTAGAGAAGGGAAAGAATTCCCAGCAAACGGGTAAAAGCCGGGATTGCATGGCCGAGAAAGAGGAAGGCGAGGGAGAGAGGGACCAGGACAGCGCCAGCGGCAACGTGCTGTTCAATATCCACCGCGACACTTCGGAACAACCAGAGCATGAGGTCTCTCTGTTTGTCAAGGTATATTTCCATCTTCTATTCTGCCCAGAAAGTTACTCAACGTGCTACTTTTAAAAATATGGGCTCTAGTGTTTGGTTTTCTCCCTTAAGTATCACAAAGAAAATTATGATGTATGTCCCACCTTGAAGGAAGCCTTATATAAACTGTTATGTCACTGGTGCTTAAATCTATTCACTTGCAGCTGGATTTGAAGCCATTATGAACGTCATGAACACCGTGTTGAAGAGTGGTGTGTGTGTTTGTACTGATACGTCAAACACCCAGCAAGTGTGTGTGTATATGTTTGCATTGTTACATTATAAACACCAAGTTTGTGTGTGTACTGTTACTTTAAACACACAGTTAGTGTGTGTGGATGTGTGCACTGTTAAACACTATTAAACTGTTTGCACTATTGTATTAAAGACAAGAAAGACTTACATTTCGATCGAGCTTTTCACAACCACCGGATGTTTCAAAAGTGCTTTACAGTCCATTAAATACTTTTTGAAATGTAGTCACTGTTACAATGTAGGAAACATCGTAACCAATTTGCAAACAGCAAGCTCCCACTAATGGCAATGTGGTAAATTAATGACCAGATAATCTGTTTTTGTGACGTTGATTGAAGGATAAATATTATCAGGACAGCTCTTCTTCAGAATAGTGCCACAGGATCTTCTACATCAGGGCTGCTCTAACCTTTTCGGGCAGAGGGCTGGATTCTTATTTTTGCTCAGCCCAGGGGGCCAGTGAGCAAATTTCGAAAAACAAAGGCATTCAAAATCTATCTTGCGAATAAAAACAACAAATGTGCATTTTTGTGAAGAAGCCTTAAATGAGAAGACTAATTTACTTTCTCGTCGCTATATTGAAAACTGATTTAGTGACCTACCTGGCATTGTTTTTGCTTGCATAAGTAGTCGATCTCTGCTTGCACACTTGATGTAACGATGCAGTGTATTCTGTATAGATTTCCATCTTTCAGGAGAGACCTTGATCTCCCACTCCCCGCACTGTGTGTATGTGTGTCTCATTCTCTCTTTTCCCCACCTCCCCCTCCCCCTCCCCTCTAGGACGAGGGGACACAGATTGAAAGTTTTGTGCAAAAGATGTGGGGGGAATATGAAGAAGCACTTTTTTACACAGCGGGTGGTAATGACCTAAAACCTGCTGCTCACATGGGTGATGGAAATGGAGAGGATCAATGACTTCAAGAGGAAGTTGGATGGCCACCTGAGTGAAATAGGCTTTCAGCGTTACAGGGGTCGAGCCGGGGAGCGGGACTGACTGCATAGCTCTGTGGAGAGCCAGCATGAGCTCGATAGACAGAATGGCCTCCTTCTGTGCCGTACGTAAATGACTCTGACTCTCTCTCCACCCTGTCCCCTCTCTGTCTCTCTCTCCCCTCTCTGTCTGTCTGTCTCTCTATCCCCCTCGCCCCCCCCTCTCTGTCTCCCTCTCCCCCCTCTCTCTGTCTCATTCTCCTCCCTCTCTCTGACTCCTTCTCCCTCTCTTTCTGTCCCTTTCCACCCACCCTCTCTGTATCTCTCCACCCTCTTTCTCCACCCTGTGTCTCCAGTATTTCCTGCTCCCCACTCAGTGTTCCCTGCTCAGCGTTCCCCGCTCCCTGCTCAGTATTCCCCGGTCTGTCTGTGCCCCGTCTCTCTGTCCCCCCATCTCTCTGTCTCTCTTCCTCATCTCTCTCCACTTTTTCTCTCTCTCTATCCCCCTTTTTCTCTCTCTTTCCCCCCTTCTCTCTCTCTGCCCCTCCACCCTCTCTCTCTCTGTTCTCCCCCTGTCTCCCCCCACTCTCTCTCACCCAGTTGCAGAGAGTGGAGCGCTCAGCAGATGGTTGGTCAGTTCTTTTAAAAAAAGGTCGCTGTCGGTTTCACAACTGACAGCTGCTGACATTGGGAGCAGCCGTTTCCCAACAGACTTGGGGTTTTCTGACGGGCTTTTAAAAAAAATGTCAGAACCTGCCAGAAAACCCCAAGTCTGTTGGGAAACGGCTGTTCCCGACGTCAGCAGCAGACAGCGATGTTTTTAAAAAGGTCGTTCTTTAAGAAAGAGACAAAGGGAAATTTCCCATCTCCAGTCACGGTGAGGATGAGGAACAGCTCCAGGAACAGTTTACATCTGCGGACTGTATGTTGGACAACCCTGTTCTACATTAACCTGAGCAGGCAGCTGGGGCCCTCAGTTTGACATCTTATCTGAAAGACAGTGGTTTAGATGGTGCAGCACTCCCTCAGTACTGCATTGGCGTGTCAGTCTTGATTTTTGTGCTCAAGCCCTGGAGTGGGACTTCAATCCAGAGCATTGTGAGGTGGCAGCACTACCAACTGAGCCACAGTTGATACTCTAAATACTCATAGAACAAGTAAGAGAGAGAGAGAGAACTGCTACATTAAACACCCAGGTAGTGTGTGTTGTGTGTACATTGTTATACTAAACACCCAGTTAATGTGTGTGGTTTCTTTTATTCATTCATGGGATGTGGGCGTCACTGGCTATGCCAGCATCTATTGCCCATCCTTAATTGCCCTTGAGAAGGTGGTGGTGAGCTGCTTTCTTGAACCGCTGCAGTCCATGTGAGGTAGGTACACCCACAGTGCTGTTAGGAAGGGAGTTCCAGGATTTTGACCGAGCGACAGTGAAGGAACGGCAATATAGTTCCAAGTCAGGATGGTGTGTGACTTGGACAGGAACTTGCAGATGGTGATGGTCCCATGCATCTGCTGCCCTTGTCCTTCGAGGTGGTAGAGGTCGCAGGTTTGGAAGGTGCTGTCTAAGGAGCCTTGGTGCATTGCTGCAGTGCATCTTGTAGATGGTACACACTGCTGCCACTGTGCGTCGGTGGTGGAGGGAGTGAATGTTTGTGCATGGTGTGCCAATCAAGCGGGCTGCTTTGTTCTGGATGGTGTCGAGGGTCTTGAGTGTTGTTGGAGCTGCACCCATCCAGGCAAGTGGAGAGTATTCCAACACACTCCTGAATTGTGCCTTGTAGATGGTGGACAGGCTTTGGGGAGTCAGGAGGTGAGTTACTCACTGCAGGATTCCTAGCCTCTGACCTGCTCTTGTAGCCATGGTATTTATATGGCTACTCCAGTTCAGTTTCTGGTCAATGGTAGGCCCTAGGATGTTGATAGTGGGGGATTCAGTGATGGTAATGCCATTGAATGTCAAGGGGAGATGGTTAGACTCTCTCTTGTTGGAGATGGTCATTGCCTGGCAATTGTGTGGCGCAAATGTTACTTGCCACTTATCAGCCCAAGCCTGGATATTGTCCAGGTCTTGCTGCATTTCTACATGGACTGCTTCAGTATTTGAGGAGTCGTGAATGGTGCTGAACATGGTGCAATCATCAGCGAACATCCCCACATCTGACCTTATGATTGAAGGAAGGTCATTGATGAAGCAGCTGAAGATGGTTGGGCCTAGGACACTACCTTGAGGAACACCTGCAGTGATGTCCTGGAGCTCAGATGATTGACCTCCAACAACAACAACCATCTTCCTTTGCGCTAGGTATGACTCCAACCAGCGGAGGGTTTTCCCCCTGATTCCCATTGATTCCAGTTTTGCTAGGGCTCCTTGATGCCATACTCGGTCAAATGCTGCCTTGATGTCAAGGGCAATCACTCTCACCTCACCTCTTGAGTTCAGCTCTTTTGTCCATGTTTGAACCAAGGCTGTAATGAGGTCAGGAGCTGAGTGGCCCTGGTGGAACCCAAACTGAGCATCACTGAGCAGGTTATTGCTGAGCAAGTGCTGCTTGATGGCACTGTTGATGACACCTTCCATCACTTTACTGATGATTGAGAGTAGGCTGATGGGGCGGTAATTGGCCAAGTTGGACTTGTCCTGCTTTTTGTGTACAGGACATACCTGGGCAATTTTCCACATTGCAGGGTAAATGCCAGTGTTGTAGCTGTACTGGAACAGCTTGGCTAGGGGTGCAGCAAGTTCTGGAGGACAGGTCTTCAGTACTATTGCCGGAATATTGTCAGGGCCCATAGCCTTTGCAGTATCCAGTGCCTTCAGTCGTTACTTGATATCACGTGTAGTGAATCGAATTGGCTGAAGTCTTGCATCTGTAATGCTGGGGACCTCAGGAGGAGGCCGAGATGAATCATCAACTTGGCACTTCTGGCTGAAGATTGTTGCAAATGCTTCTGCCTTATCTTTCTCACTGATGTGTTGGGCTCCCCCATCATTGAGGATGGGGATATTTGTGGAGCCACTTCTCCAGTTCGTTGTTTCATTCACCACCACCATTCAAAATTGTGTCTTTTGTGCATTGTTACATTAAACACCCAGTTTGTGTGTGTGTGCATGTGCATTGTTTTGTTAAACAGCCAGTTGCATGTGTGCATACACTGTTACATTAAACACCCAGTTAATGTGTGCGTGTGCGTGTGTACATTATTTAATTAAACATCTAGTTTGTGTGTGTATGTGTGCAAGGAGGGCACCACAGATCAGTCACGTTGCCCTGCCAAATTAAAAGTGTGCCTGACCATTTGGAAATTTGCTTCAGTGAAACAGTCAATGTCCTGTGCCGACTGGTTGCAGAAGAGAATGAGGAGTCTTATTGTTCAACTCCAAAATAAAATATAGAACTGAAATTTTTTTTAAAAAGCTGTTCTGAAAATCTAGTTAACTGCAATACTTTTAGCAAGGTCATATTAGTTCATAAAGATCATTCTGAAACATTTAAAACATGTACTGATGCCAGTAATATTTGGGAATTACCTGATCATTCCTTTATAATTGGAATATCTACATATGCTCATGACTTGATTTGTTTATACTTTGGATATGTAACTAGTCTAGTTTTGTAGACTGAATCATCAAAGGACACTACTGAGGTATTCATATATTTTGGGCATGTGGTTTTTCAAATTTGTTTGTATTTGTAACTTTGGTTTAAAATATTTATCTGTTTTGCTCATTCTGGTTGGTTATCCATATGGGGTGTAACCTGTATTCTCAGAGACTTGCTGGAATGTTTGTACAAAATGGTAGATTTTCTTTCATGAAGTAATTAAAGCAATATTTTTGAAAATCTAATTATCTGTTTGAAAATAGCATATAGTCTGTTGTACAAAAGTAATGCAGTTTATGTTTTATTATTTATAAACTACAGCTTTCCAATTTGGAAATCTTTCATATGAACGATGTTGGCATAGCCTAACCCTTTTTTTATGAACAGATTATTCCATAATCTGCATGATTTATCTCTAGTTTTTTTCTCTCATCCTCATATAACTAACCACCAAGGTTATGCTGCAGCTATCAATCTTAGAATACTTACCTGGCAGGGTCAGTTATACTGTTGGTTCCCATTGATTTAAAAAAAATAATAATTTCATGGGATGTGAGCATTGTTGGCAAGACCAGCATTTATTGCCCATCCCTAATTGCCCTTGAGAAGGTGGTGGTGAGCCACCTTCTTCAACTGCTGCAGTCCAGGGTTTTGTTCGGAATTTGATCCAGTGACAGTGAAGGAACAGCGATATATTTCCAAGTCAGAATGGTGTGTGGCTTGGAGGGGAACGTGCAGATGGTGGTGTTCCCATGCGTCTGCTGCCCTTGTCCTTCTAGGTGGAAGAGGTCGTGGGTTTGGAAGGTACTGTTGAAGGAGGTGTGGTGATTTGCAGCAGTGTGTCTTGAAGATGGTATATACTGCTGTCACTGTACGTTGGTGGTGGAGAGAGTGAATGTTTAAGATGGTGGATGGGGGTGCCGATCAAGTGAGCTGCTTTGTCCTGGACGCAGTTTAGCTTCCTGAGTATTGTTGGAGGCACACTCATCCAAGTAAGTGGAGAGTATTCCATCACACTCCTGACTTGTGCCTTGAAGATAGTGGACAGGCTTTGGGGAGTTAGGAGATGGGTTACTCACTGCAGAATTCCCAATCTCCGACCTGCTCTTCTAGCCACAGTATTTATGTGGCAGCTCCAATTAAGTGTCTGATCAATGGTAACCCCCAGTATGTTGATAGTGAGGGAATTCAGCGATGGTAATGTCATTGAATGTTTAGGGGAGATGGTTAGATTCTCTCTTGTTGGAGATGGTAATTGCCTTGCACTTGTATGGCGCGAATGTTACTTGCCACTTATCCAAACCCGAATGTTGTCCAGGTCTTGCTGCATATGGACACAGACTGCTTCAGTATCTGAGGACCTATTTGAAGATCATATGCTTTATTGAACATTAAAAATATTATCACTTTAGAAACTTACTTTTCAGTGAGAGTCATTGGAGTTTGTCAGTGGTCCGATGCATTTGGAAAATATTGTACCCTCAACAGAAGCGTTACTCCTTATATAGAACACACAGTGCAGAACTAGCTCATTTGACCCAACTGGTCCAAGCCGGTGTTTATGCTCCATACAAGCCTCCTTCCACCCCTCTTCATCTAACCTTATCAGCATAATTTTCCATTCCTTTCTCTCTCATGTGTTTATCTAGTTTCTCCTTAAATGCATCTATGCTATTCGCTTTAACTATTCCAAGTGGTAGCCAGATCCACATTCCAAGCACTTTAACAGATTGAACATTCATTTAATCATTAAGCTTTCTTCAAATTTGAAATTGAGAGTAGCGTCAAGACCTTACTCCTTAGTTATCCTAATATAAAAGCAAAATACTGCGAATGCTGGAAACCTGA
The DNA here is from genome assembly GCF_036365525.1 of Heterodontus francisci. Lineage (NCBI taxonomy): Eukaryota > Metazoa > Chordata > Chondrichthyes > Heterodontiformes > Heterodontidae > Heterodontus > Heterodontus francisci. The sequence goes on along the minus strand of NC_090380.1, from coordinate 97,347,134 downwards.
AATAAAAACAGAAAGTGCTGGAAATACTCAGCAGGTCAGGCAGCATCTGTGGAGAGTGAAGCAGAGTTAACATTTCAGGTCTGTGATCTTTCATCAGATGATAAATTCTGCTCCCAAACTAGTACAGCGCTTATTTAACTACTGTAATCGACAGACATATAACTGTTAAAGGCCCAATGTACAGCAGCCTTTTTTGCGATGTCTAGATATATTTGTGTTATAATGGCACAGAATTTGCTGATAGAAATAACAGAAAATGAGGGACTGACTTTTTTTATTCATTCCTGGAATGTGGGCGTCACTGACTAGGCCAGCATTTATTGCCCATCCCTAATTGCCCTTGAGAAGGTGGTGGTGAGCTGCCTTCTTGAACTCCTGCAGTACTTGTGGAGTAGGTATACCCACATTGTTGTTAGGAAGGCAGTTCCAGGATTTTGACCCAGTGACAGTGAAGAAACAGCGATATAGTTCCAAGTCAGGATAGTGTGTGGTTTGGGGGGAAACTTGCAGGTGGTGGTATTCCCATGCATCTGCTGCCCTTGTCCTAGGTGGTAGAGGTTGCGGGTTTGGAAGTTGTTGTCTTAAGAGCCTTGATGCGTTGCTGCAGTGCATCCTGTAGATGGTACACACTGCTGCCACTGTGTGTCGGTGGTGGAGGGAGTGAATGTTTGTAGATGGGGTGCCAATCAAGTGGGCTGCTTTGTCCTGGATGGTGTCTGGCTTCTTGAGTGTTGTTGGAGCTGCACCCGTCCAGGAAAGTGGAGAGTATTCCATAACACTCCTGACTTGTGCCTTGCAGATGGTGGACAGGCTTTGGGGAGTCAGGAGGTGAGTTACTCGCCACAGGATTCCTACCCTCTGACCTGCTGTTGTCGCCACAGTATTTATATGGTTACTCCAGTTCAGTTTCTGGTCAATGGTCACCCCTACGATGTTGATAGTGGGGGGATTCAATCTTTTAACGTGATAATTTGAGTATTGCTGTTTCAGCTAAACAAAATAAGTGACAGCCATTCACTGGCTCATTCCTCAGGGCAATGCCGTGACCAATCAGAGTCAAGCTGCCTGATTTAAATTTCAAACAAAGCTTCGCAGTTAACTGTCAATCACGATAAACTGGTGCATTCTCCATGGCAACGCCTCTACCAATCAGAGTTCACTTGCCAACCAATCAGCACTTGCTTCTCATACAGTATAAAGATGTTGTTTTCCCTTACGTTGGTATTCTTGCGGATTGTCCTGATGAGTGCAAGATGAAAAGTTTCGACAACATGCCTCTATTTTCAAAAATGGTCAAGTTCTGTACTACCAGACGACAATTTGTATACCGGTTACGTGATAATTGGTAATTACTGCCATTAACTCCTTTTGCCCAGAAAGTGAACAAATAAAAGTGTGGAGTCTCTTTCCTTCAGTTTATGAATCACTAATTTTAAAAATGTCAAATTTCCTCTTTCTTTCTTTCTCTCTTAATCCTACTTTCTCCCTCTCTTTCTTTTTCTGTAGCTGATTTGACGTTGAATTCACAGGCTGTAATTCACCCTCCATCTCAGCCCTTCCTCTGTTTGTTTCTCATTCCTTTAATCCCATTGGTGAAGGAGCTGAACTGTTTGTCTTGTTGTTCACTAAAATCCCAGATACTTTGTTGCTCCCACTGTGCTGTTATCAGCTCTCACTTCGAGCAGCTTTATGGGCAAAATATTTCAAAGCAAAATGTACACAAACAAGTCTAACTAACGGGACATATTGTGAGATGCCCCACTCCAGCAAAATCTGGGTCAATGTTTCCATGTCGTTGCAAGTGATGAAAGAATGAAAGAGCAGCCTCAAACTCCCCATACCTGTGTAAATAGTTATTCAAAACTTTCTTACTGCTTCCATCTTTTTTGTTTTTAAGAGCTTTGATTTCATAGATTTTTAACGTGAAGGTTTCAAGGAGTTGAAATGCTTAACATCAATGCAATATTTTCTGTTTTGTTCGTAAGAAAAGCAAAACACAATAAGCAGGGAGTCCAAGAATATTGTGATCCCATTTATTTCTCAAAATGTTAGGAGCAATTGTTAAAAGGGGATCTTTAGTATAGGGATAAATTGTGGTGTTTTTTTCTCCTTTCCAATGTATTCAGAATATTTTAACATATATCTGTACTCTTAGGCTTTTTGCAAACTCACACAATTCTGTCCATGTATTTAAGTCTTGGCACAATTTACTTCTTGACTTTGAGCATCTCCTGCTTTTTTAATCACTTTACTGCAGTCTTCCTTTTAATTATAACTCATTGACTTTACTCCTCCGCCCCCTTTCCTCTTCAGGTAATTTCAGTACTCCTTTAGTTTCCTCTGTGTACCAGACATCATTACAGGTTAGAGATAGCAGATTGGCAACCTGCTTCCATGCCTTAGCCAATGCCATTCTGCAATCCACTCTGAGAATGTGTACCAGAGATGCACTGCCTAGCACTCAATATTTTCTCACCACTTTTGAGGTGGTGCATAGCTGAGCTTCCATTCTGTACTCACCTGATGGGCAGGCCAAGATTAGGACTTCACCATGTGGTGATCTTAGTGGTGAATATAGGCTTTGCAACTGTGAGGCATAGTGCTTTCTTTATATATTGAAGAAAATGGATTCCTTACGTATTGAACAGAAAAATTAATAATTCAAAAGCCTATTCATCCATTGCAAGGTTGCAACTTTCCATGATCTATTATTTCTGCATTTGCAAAACAATGGGTGTGCTTGTGGGTACAATTTAGTCGTTAACTACAAATATAATCTTTGTTCCTTGCATTCTGTATCTGAGGCTGCATTGTACAACCCATGAAATAATATCCCTCATGAAGGATTTTTCTGGGATTAGTTTTGTTCTTCATGTAGGCATAAAAGAATCCAACAGCTCATAAAACAGAAATGGGCCATTTGTCTTCAATCAACACATTAGAAAGAATTGTATAATTAAAGATGTTTTGTTTTTGGTGACTGCACTGCCACTGATAATAGCAGTAAAGACAGAAGAATAAAACTAAGTGCTTTAACACATTATGTGGAATCGCAGCTACCGTAACAATAAAGAATCGTCCTGCACTGCTAATCTAGTAGATTCTGATTATATTTTTATAATGATGACCATGATGACTACACATCATAATGAACATCACCTGTATCTATGGCAAAAACAGCCTTCAATTCTATTGATTTTGTTGAAATCCATGGTATAAGTTGAAAATATAGCAACAGCCTATAAACTACATGGTGAAAATGCCCTATCACCTTCAGATCAAGAAGGTGATTTTCTATGCTTTAGTCACTGGAGGCTTTAATAACATCAAAGAAACAGATACAATGGGGTAAACCTGCCATTATAGAAACTTGAAATCGAAGGAAGTGAAAATTGAGCAGTGTTTGTAATGATGGCTGATCTGCCACACCAGTTTTACAGCAAGTTGAGAGTTTACCCTGTTATTTGTGTGGTGCAAACTTTCCACAGCTGCCAGTATGGCTAGCAGACATCAGATATTTTTGAATTTGCTTCTCCTATTTGTTCCAAAAACTGCTTTTAACCAATAGTATCCCTTTAACTAATTAAGATTGCTGTGCTTTCTATCAGGCCCCTTCTTCTGCACTGGTCTAGTGTGCCCGATTAATCCTACAGGTTTTCCCCATAATTTCCAGCAGTCAGCTCGAAGGTGACCTGCCTTGTTATAGTGGAAGCACACAGGTCTTCGAGTCTCACTCCTGCTCTCAGTACCATCTTTTTTGGCTTAAGGAGGACCCCCTGTGTGTCCAGCTTTCCTTTCTCACCCGGGGCTGTTCGGGCTCCTATCAATCTCCCATCTTTTATGCTTTTTGGGGTTGTGGGGGTGCCTAAGGAAAGGTTTCCCTTGGCGTAAGGGCTTGTGTACAAGAGTAAATTCATAAGTCAGAACTGCGGTTTGCCTGGCTCTTTGAACCTTTTGTTCCTCTATGTGGGTTTTAATAGAAAGGGGAAGTGAGTTTTTAAACTCCTTGAGAAGGAGCATCTCTCTGAGGTTTTCATATGTGGGCTGTATTTTAAGTGCCCTTATCCACTAGTCAAAAGCAAGCTGCTTAACTCTTTCAAACTCCAGGTAAGTCTGGTCAGGCTGCTTTCGGTGGGTTTGGAATTTCTGGCGGTACGCTTCTGGTACTAGCTCATATGTCCCCAGAATAGCATGTTTAGTCATCTCATAATCTGATGAACTTTCATCTGGCGACAGTGAATAAACCTCATGGGCTTTTTCTGTTAGCTTGCTTTGTAACAACAGCGTCGGCTGGCCATTTCAGCGGATTTGCAAACTTTTCAAAAGTGACGAAAAATGCTTACACATTCCCCTCATTGAACTTTGGAATTAACTGGGAGAACTTTAAGAGCTCAGCAAATGGCCTGAGCTAGGGCTATGTTCCTCACTAGCCGTGCTTTCACTGTGGGTATTGGGTCTTCCCTTACTTAGTTCTAGTTGCCTTAACTCCCTTTGGAAAGCTCTTTCTCTTCCCCTTTCTTCCATTTCTTTTTCCCCTTTCTTTTTTCCTTTCTTCTCTTTATTTTTCCTTTTCTTGACATTCTCTCTGCTCTTTCTCTCTCTGGAATTCTCATTCTAGTCTCCTCTGTTCTAATTGTATTTTTGCTAACATTACCCTGTCTGATTCTGACTCTAACCCAGTTTCTGCATCTTAAGGTTCAAGTGAAAAATGGTTGGCTACAAGTCTTAGAATTTTGGATTTTCTAGCTTTCGAACAGAGAGTAATCCCTAACTGCCCAGCTATATTCCTCAACTCTTCAATAGACAGGGCATTTAACCTGTCCTAAGTTACTTCACTGTGGCTTAGGAGGTATTGGCCTTGAATGTGGACATGTTGGTATTCTAGCAGTGAAAACCACAAGACAACCTATATTGAAGTTTTTTAATTTTTGATAGGGATCACTTTTGGTTTCCACTTCCAATTTCTCATTTGTGGTTGACTCTAGCCCCCAAATTTCTGTTACGGTCAAATGATGAAGGAGTCATAGTCGGCCCTCTTGCCCTTCCCCTTACTTGACCACAACAGTGATTTAAACAATGGTTGTGCTTACCATCTCTGTGTGTTTTACCTTTTTCTTTTACTGTGATTGTGAAAGAACCAATTGGACAGGGTTTCTTGAGTTTAAACAAGAAAGAGTTAAGTTTATTATACTTAACAATTTAAAAAATGCTACGCACTCACGCACGCATTCACACGAGAATCACACACACAGATAGATTACAGAGGGAACAATAGATTTGGTGGTTGGATTAGAGTCAAGAATAAATGGAACTTAAATGCACAGTCTGTGAAGTGGATGATCTGGTAGCCTTCTGGCTGAAGCTGTATTCTTGATGTCCTCGGCTGGTCAAAGCGCACTTTGTGGCTTTCTTGGAGGCAGACTTGTAGTTGGTTCTCTTCCCCTGGTCTCCGTCTGTAGCAATCTGTATGCTTGAAGGGATACACAGTTGCCGACAGTTTTCAAACTTGTGTTATCTAGGGAGAGAGAGAGAGAGAGAAAGGGAGGCACGCAGCCTTTTTCTGCTGCACAGTCTGAGTTACTGCTTGCCTCTTGTCTGTGTAACAAAACTCTCAGTTTTTTCACAGGTGGACAGATGGTCAATTGTTTCTCTCAATCCCCTTTGTTTTTAGTGAGGTCCAAAGTCTAAAACCCAAACCTCTCTCAGATGGTATTGTCCCTTGGAGGGACATCTCCACTTATTAATGCCTCAAGATAGCTTTGAATGTCCTGCTAACGAGAATGATCTGGATAACCTACTCGGTTAGCCAAAGCATTGGCCTGGCTGGCCTTCTTGTTAGACTTTTGTCTCCAGTTCGACCTCCTGGTATTTCAGATGCAAATTGCGGTGGCCATCTTCGCTGCCAGTTTTTAAAAAAGTTAGCTGTAAAATTTTCTCCATTAAAAGTCTAATGTAAGTTTCCAACCAATGAATGAATATTTCTCATTTGGGGCGGCACAGTGGCTCAGTGGTTAGCACTGCAGCCTCACATCTCCAGTGACCCGGGTTCAATTCTGGATACTGCCCGTGCGGAGTTTGCAAGTTCTCCCTGTGACCACGTGGGTTTTCGCCAGGTGCTCTGGTTTCCTCCCCCAGCCAAAGACTTGCAGGTTGATAATAGTAAATTGGCCATTATAAACTGCCCCTAGTATAGGTAGGGGAATTGTGGGGATGTGGTAGGAATATGGGATTAATGTAGGATTAGTATAAAAGGGTGGTTGATGGTCAGCACAGACTGGTGGGCCGAAGGGCCTGTTTCAGTGCTGTATCTCTAAATAAAATAATAAATATAGGGTTTTCTTGACAAGATATGTTGCACAACTACATCTTCAGGCAGATTAAATGGATCAGAAATAATCCAGAAGCTTGGATTAATAATCCAGAGAACACATATTGAAGTCCCACGTTGGCAGTTTGAGAAATTGAAGTCAGTTTTTTAACAAAAAAAGGTATCAGTAAAGATAACTGTGAAGCTGTTGGATTGTCATAAACTCCCAACTAGTCCACTAATATCCCTTATGGAGGGAAAGCTGCCGTCTTTGCCCCATCTGGCCTATACATAACTCCAGTCCCACCTGACTCTTAACTCCCTCTAAAGAGGGCATCACTGGCACGGCAAATGTTTGTTGCTCATGCCCAGCAAGCCACTCCATTTAGAAAGCTCACTACCTTCTCAGGGCAGCTAGGCGTGAGCAACATGCCTTGCCAGTGATGCCCACATTCCAAGAATGAATTAAAAAATATATATGTGTACTGCACAATTGGTCTGTGCACAAAAGAATGAACAGGTTCCAACTAAATGTGTCTTTCCTCCTGATCCCAATTCGAATACACTTCACTTTCCAACCAACACTATGTGATAGATTCTAATCTTGGCCTTGAGCCCATTGTGGCCTGAGAGGAGTCCATGCAAATTGCCTACAAAAACAATCTGCCACTCCTCCAATTTTGTATTTAAATCGTAACCGCCTGCTCTTGTGCCATCGTGCCACTCTGTACCATGGTCACTTGTGAGTAAACTTGTTGGAAAATGCCTATCTCTTCTTGTGCTCCTTTTTGAATGAGACAGATGCCCGAGAATATGTTAACAGTCTCCACTGCAATCTTTGAGATTAGTCACTGAATTACTTGAGTTTCACTCTTGTGGTTTATTAGGTAATCTGATTCATTGGCTGGGTTATACCCTTGTAACAATCTTTCCTGTTTCCGCCATAATTTAAGGAAATAAAATTATGTTGTAAAGTTTTTTTTTAAAGCATGTTGGACAATCAGAGGACAAGGTACTTAAAACAAATTGTCGAAGTGTCACTGTATCTTCTAAATTTGATAATTCATAAGAGGATTTGGACCAGTAGGCAATTAACATTACGGGCAATGTCAGCCTTTGAGTAAATCTGGTATGGTGCTACTCCCAGATCTCACCAAAAGTTCCCAGAAAGTTCAAGTGGAGATTTCCGTGGGTCTGCATTCAAGTGCACTTGGAGCGGATGCCTAGAATGGAAAATTGGGTGGGTTCCTTTATAGATGCGCACTCTTACCATGCAATTGTCTTTTGTCTCTGATATTCACAGGCAATCCTGGGTCCTAACCTGTGAAAATCTCCTTGCTAAAGTGCACAGCGACAAACGCAATTTTCTTTTTAATTTTAGACATTTTGAGAAATGTAGCAGTCCAGATAAATTCAGGACATCAGGCAGACTACTTGTTTGAATGACATAAGATCAGAATTACCTAGGATAATTTTGATCCCATTATGGTTTATGTAATAGTAAACCCCGATACTTGTGAGGAGGGTGCAGGCAAGCATGATAACATGGGCAAATTAGCAAGGTGGGGGATGCGGTGTTCCTGATGAATTTAATGGCAGGACCTCATTATAATAGTTTTCTTCCATTTCCCACCTGAACCATCCACATTGACAGGCTGGCTGGCTGTTGGGTGGAAAAGCCAATGGTAGGAGGCCACAGTGATGACCTTTGGGAATGATCCCTGGCAATTCAGAGGCGGGCAGTTAGGGGCTTGACGGTGTGGAGTGGTAGGTGGGGGGGTTGGTTGTGATTGCAGACTGCAGATCAGGACCTGCCGAAGGGGCAGTTGGCTGTGATCACAAACTGCAGATCAGGTTTGGGGGAGGGATGGTTACTAATCATGGCAGGGTCATGAGAGAGACCACAATTCACTTCTGGAGGCCGAAGGCTTCCTTGAGGGGTCATGGGGAGCGCTCCTGACCCTCCTGGTCCATATGGAGTGCTATAAAAAGCACTTGTCTTCTGGAACGACAACTTACACCTCCATTTCGCTGCCGGGTTTCCTGAGCCCTGGGAAACCTGACCAGCAGCTGTTACATTTACATCAGATTCCCAAATGCACTGTAGAAGCCTGATTTAAATGTGTTCATGAAGTCTGTGGTACCACAAGAGGAGAGCACCTGGATCACTACTTTGGGACACTGCCTCACTGAAAGATACATTGGCTTTCGTTTGCACTTCAGATAAAATTGGATAGCCCCCGAGATCACAATGTGCAATTAACACGTGCCCGTTCCTTCTGATACAGGCAGCATGCAAACTTCATGCCACCTTCTCATTTACATGATGGAATCATGCAGTCGGTGTGAAGCACATTGTAAATGGCTGCCTACCTGAACAGGAGGTACAAATTCATGCGAGGCTAGCACACGTTCAAGCCAGCCTGCACCTCCCAAAAAGGAGTAGGTGCTGGAAGTCATTCTAAAAGTGAGTTTGACCTGGGAAAGACACAAGAATGGCACAACATGGCAGAGAGCGACTTCTGAGCTTCTTTAGATCAGCATTGGAGGCCTTGGTGTAGGAGATGGACAGGAGGAGAGAGTGCCTCTATCTACAGGGGACCAGGAGGCCCTCCAGACAGACACTGCGAAGGTGGTAGAAACAGATAACCATCACAGTCAATCCCAGTGGTCTAGCCCCAAGGACCTGAATGCTGTGCTGCAAGAAGTTCAGTGACCTCAGACAAGTTGTTAAGGTCAATTAATGCATCTTCAAATTGAACCAGTAGCCTCGCATACTGCTCAATTCACCACCTCCCTGTGACTCACCAATCAACAATCTCTTTGAATCATGACTCATATCTCACATTCATAGCTTCACCTCATCCTTGCATAATTTGCACTTCTGCAAGCCTCACACCCACATCTTCCAGCTTGCACACACTGCCAGCTATTCAACTATGACAGGCACATTGCCCAAACACATTGTACCAAACTCACTGATACACTGCCCGCTCTCTTGCAGGACCAAGTTGTGCAGAACTGTAGACAGCAGCAGCTAAACAGTGGGGAACAGGCACAGCTTCATGTCCTTACCCTGATGGAGGATACTGTGCTTGCCATCAGTGGAGTGACTGTAACTGAGGTCATGGCCAGTGGCAGGGCTGAAAGCATCTAAGAAGACTGTATGCTCTTATCTAATCAAACACTATACTCACATCCCACTTGCCCCTCATCCCACAATCTCTTCTGATTTACAAGCTGCAGATGGTGTGAGGATGTAGCTCTTGTTTTCCCCTTCCCTCACCACAACCCTTGTGACTTTCTCCTTTCAGATACCCAAGAATTGCAACCTGGCCAGGCAGTGCTGCAGAAGCAAGAAGTCAAAGAGGAAGAGAAAGAAACGGCTGATGATGAAGAAACACTGCCACTCGCTGTCACGCTCACAGCCACCAGCTCAGAAACTAACACTGCGCAAACTTTAGAGAGTAGCTTAGAGGCGGGATATTCATGTGATGAGACACCGGGCATGAGTGGCCTGAAGCCAGGCCAGAGGGAAAGGGTACCAAATTCTTACAGGGTGTGACAGGGTAGATGTAGATAGGATGTTTCCTCTGGCTGGTGAGTCTAGAACCAGGTGACACAGTCTCAGAATGAGGGGTCAGGCCATTTAAGACTGAGATGAGGAGGAATTTCTTTACTCAGAGGGTGATGAATCTGTGGAATTCTCTACCCAGAGGGCTGTGGAAGATCAATCATTGAGCATGTTCAAGACAGAAATGGATAGATTTCTGGATACTAATGACATCAAGGGATATGGGGATAGTGGGGAAAAATGGCGTAGAAGTAGATGATCAGCCAAGGTCTGTTTGAAAGGCGGATCAGGCTCAACAGAGCTCCTGCTCCTATTTCCTACGATCCTCTGACCAGCTGGATATTGATGGAGTGAAACACTTTGTGGTTGACGTGCATCCCTCAATTTACATGCGGCGCCTACAAAGTGATGTGTCTGCAGTCATGACACCCTGCACATGGGGAAACCTGCTATCCTGATGAAGCCACTTGCTCACTCTGCCTGCTTCTCTCTAGATAGAATGAAATGCATTCCCTTCTCCTGGTATACAGAGCATCAGTGGTCTACCTTATACAGGAGTAGATGTCGAACTGCAAAATGTTGGAAATATCACATCCTCCAGCCTGGAAAGAGCCTGATGTAAATAAATTCATTGTCATGGTCACCTTTACAGCGACTGACAATGCCATCCTCACCCTGCCCTAAGGCTGCAGGCCTCCCTCCAACAGGTAGCAGATTTCAGTAAGCACATCCTTAGTGAAGCGCTGTTGCTGGCTTAGACTTGACATAGGAGAGTTGCTCCTTGAAGGCGCTGGGTGGATATGACTTCCTGCTGAGAACCCTTCTCCCCTCCTCCTTCTTCTTTGGGCAGCTTGTCCTCCTCAATGACTCCTCTGCTCATTCTCTCTCATACTGTAGGCCAAGGGGGTTAGAAACTACAGCAACCATGACTTGGAGCAAGTGGCCTGAGCAGAACCCTTGATGTTAGAACCAGTGCCTTCACCGTGTGCCACACCACCTCTTGAAGACTTCACCATTTTAAACTAGCAGTACAAACCTCCAAACACATCTACTAACTCAGCAACAGCCAGTAGAAACCAATCTGTGACTAACCTTTAAATAGCGCTGGTGGGGGATTCTTCCTGCTGCTACATGCATGTTCGACAGCTGGAGCATTGATATCGAAAACGACACTGCTGGAATCAAACCAGCATTACTGCTGACTGACATCACAATCTGCCTACTTTACATACTGCTGGCACATGCTCCCAGCATCCCCGCTAATGAACTTCCCAAAATGGCGGCTGGTGTGACCATACCAGAAGTATTTGGGCGTGGCGCGGACGTCATTTTGGACCTGAAACAGCACCCCTAGCGTTCAAAATTCGGGCATTACCAAGTTGAATTTTGCGGCTGCAACGTAGCTTGCGTTTCTCCACCATCTTTCTTTTGGGCCTCCTTATCTCGAGAGACAATGGATACGTGCCTGGAGGTGGTCAGTGGTTTGTGAAGCAGCGCCTGGAGTGGCTATAAAGGCCAATTCTAGAGTGACAGGCTCTTCCACAGGTGCTGCAGAGAAATTTGTTTGTCGGGGCTGTTGCACAGTTGGCTCTCCCCTTGCGCCTCTGTCTTTTTTCCTGCCAACTACTAAGTCTCTTCGACTCGCCACATTTTAGCCCTGTCTTTATGGCTGCCCGCCAGCTCTGGTGAACGCTGGTAACTAACTCCCACCACTTGTGATCAATGTCACAGGATTTCATGTCACGTTTGCAGACGTCTTTAAAGCGGAGACATGGACGGCCGGTGGGTCTGATACCAGTGGCGAGCTCGCTGTACAATGTGTCTTTGGGGATCCTGCCATCTTCCATGCGGCTCACATGGCCAAGCCATCTCAAGCGCCGCTGACTCAGTAGTGTGTATAGGCTGGGGATGTTGGCCGCCTCGAGGACTTCTGTGTTGGAGATACGGTCCTGCCACCTGATGCCAAGTATTCTCCGGAGGCAGCGAAGATGGAATGAATTGAGACGTCGCTCTTGGCTGGCATACGTTGTCCAGGCCTCGCTGCCATAGAGCAAGGTACTGAGGACACAGGCCTGATACACTCGGACTTTTGTGTTCCGTGTCAGTGCGCCATTTTCCCACACTCTCTTGGCCAGTCTGGACATAGCAGTGGAAGCCTTACCCATGCGCTTGTTGATTTCTGCATCTAGAGACAGGTTACCGGTGATGGTTGAGCCTAGGTAGGTGAACTCTTGAACCACTTCCAGAGCGTGGTCGCCAATATTGATGGATGGAGCATTTCTGACGTCCTGCCCCATGATGTTCGTTGTCGGAGAACCGTGTCTAAAAGGTTTCAAGTTTATCTGCACTAGGTTTTGTTTTTATATCCAGGTGCAATGCAATCCAGTGTCAACTGAAACCAATGTGAATGACATTTTAGTAAGTTGCTTTTTCTCGACCTTGAATAATGTGTGTCTTAATTTCATGAATCAAGGGGCCATTTAAGACTGAGATGAGGAGGAATTTCTTCACTCAGAGGGTGGTGAATCTTTGGAATTATCTACCCCAGAGGACTGTGAAGGCTCAGTCGTTGAGTATATACAAGACTGAGTTCGATAGATACATATTAAAAACGTCAAGGGATACGGGGATAGTGCAGGAAAATTATCTGGCAGTAGAAGATTAGCCATGATCTCATTGAATGGTGGAGCAGGCTTGAAGGGCTGAATGGCCCACTCTGCTCCTATTTCTTACTTTCTTATGTTAACCAGAGAAAGGGGGTCAGCAACCTTAATAACAAGAAGGGCCCTTTTAAAAAATGTACTCAAAAATGCATTTTCTTAAGAGCTGCAATGCTGTTACTCAAATGCCAATAATAATGAAAAACAGGAGAGACACATTTTAACAACATTTTAAAGGTTTTTACAAAAAGTTGTTACTTTCTCACAAGTTAAATGTGAATAAAAGTTTTTTTAAAAACCAAGCCATTTAATTGCCAAAGTGGTTTTAATCGATCAAGGTCTGGAGCCACACACGAGTCCTTATTGAGTCACATGTGGCTCCAGAACCGCAGGTTGTAGACCTCCTGACCAGAGTGGAATGGTTTCCTGCCCTGCGTCAGCAAGTTGAATATGCACGTGACATACTGTCTCCACAACTACATCAATTAAACCAGCTGTGAGAACAGGTTACAAATCAGCATTCCATCTAATTTAAATTCACTTTTTGATCAGCAGACTGAACCAGGTTTAAAAGGAAGGAGAGGCAAGCAGATGCGTTCTGTATAGCTAGATCCAGATCACTTTTTTTCCTCTCCTCCTGGTATGGGCGTGCAAAGAGATATGGAATTAGGGGGACTGTGCTATCAACAAACTTGCAGTTAGGGTAGGAAATTAAATTCAAACACAGTATAATGAGTATTTCATTTTGTTTGAATACCACAGCAAACTCTGCACTTGTTTCTAATCCCTATTCCATCAAGCATGCTAGCACGTGGTCTGTAATCTATTTATAGGCTTCCCAGTGCAAGTTTCAACGTGATTACATAATCCTTTGAGGTTTGCATTGTCAGAACTTCTAAGAGTGAATATTCATAGGCTCCCTTGAACCAGTGTTTGAATGTTATTCCTGAGGAAGATTTGCTTAGTTAATGTCACACAAACAATTGGTCTGAAACCTCCCCTGTGGTAATGTTCAATATTTTACAATTCAACCCCCAGATTTAGTGAGCTGCAGGATGACCATGGAAGAAGTCTGAGTGTGTACACATACTTCAGTCAACGCTGATGTTAAGAGCTTTATTACTTTTTTACAGATACTAGCAGATTTCCTATGGCTTTGGTCCAGGTGAATTGGAAGTTTTATAAGAATGGAGGTGCTTTTGGAACGTAGTGCTCCCAGGACATTCGGCATTGGGGAAGTCTTGGGATCTGGAACCCGGCAGGCTGGCAGTACTGGGATAAAGTGTGAGAGCTTAACAATACATTGAAGGGAGACTAGGAGAACTGGAGAAATAGATCTGGGTCCTGCCATTAGGGGGAATTGGGGAGAGAGGCTTGAGAGTCTGAGAACATTGGGATGATCCTGGAATCTGGGTGCACTGGGAATGTGAACATGGAGAAGTGGGGAAAGGTCTTGGAATTTGGAAGTGTGGTGGATTAGTTTGAGGTCTTGTTGTCCAGTTGGGAGGAGTTCCCAGAGCTAGAGAGAGGCAGAGTAGGGACTGGCAGTTTAGTGGGGACAAGGTAAGCAAAACCTGTCAGCCTCGTGGTGAGCAAATTTAACTATTAGTGAGTTTTCCAACTTATGTTGTCATTAATAAGCACAAAAGTTCATAAAAATGATCTCAAATACTAAGAGGTTCATTGATCATCAGAGTCTTTTGTATATTAAAAATTCTTAAGCCTCAAAAGTGGTTCAGAATTTTTTTTTTACACCGTATCTTCTATAGAAGTAAACAGACAGGTGACTAAATGGGATGGAATTCCATGGCCCTGATGTGTGCAGATGGCATTACCTGGGTGGGAGGAGGCAGAATCTGAGATGGGATTTAGTTATTTTGTGTGTTTTTGCCTTTTTTTCCTAGTGTGTTAAAATTCTACTGGACATGGGGTTCAGGTACCTCTTGTGCCCATTCCCTTCTCAGTGGATGTCATTAAGGGGCAGGACTGGAGTGGCGATTCTGTTAGTTGTGCCTCATGTGAACCCCCGCCTCTCCCAAAACAGCGTTCACTTCCATGAAGCAGGACCCGATCATGGAGGTAGGAAATTTGGGAAACTGGTTTTCTTCTGGCTAAAGAGGTCAGTCTTTTTAGCTGTTGGGGAAGTGACAAGTTCAAATTCTGAGACGCAATAATCTCTCCACTCCCCTCATCATTGGTAGTTCATGGAGTCCTGCCTCCTTGCCTTACCCCATGCTTGAGGAGTGGTGACCCTCGAGCTCTACATCAGCAACTGTCTCTCTAATGGGGAGAGAGTTCAATTGGCCTTTGGGACTATGGCCAGAGCAAATCCCCTCACCATTCACAGAAAATGGCTCCCTCCCCTTGACTATTATTATGTACTAAAGCACCTAATCCTGGGATTCCAGGAACATTCATGAGCTGGGCAGAAGCACTGCCCTGTCCCAGACCCACTTCAAGAAGTTCCCTGGGAATTTCTGGCTTCCATTCTCAAAACAATTTCTTTTTACTAACCGTCAGCAAAAGAGCCATAAGGAGAGCTCACACATGTCTGTTACGAGCGGTTAGTAACAAAAACGCACAATTTTTAATCTGTATTTCTGTACAAAATTAAAACTCTTGTGCTTGCATGCACTTTGTAGCATTGTCTGTTCTCATTATAAATTCCTCTGTCCACATTTATAGTGGAAGCTGTCTATGTAAACTTGTCACACTGCGAAAGGGAGGAGCTGCTCTTCTCTCTCTATCCCATCCCTGCCTCTCAACAAAAAAACTGCAGCTAGGGAAAAATGAATGGCCAAGTATCAGGATGATCGAGGAAAGGGAGCCTAATACCAGCAAGAGCCATATTCAAACTGCTGGCGAGTTGGCATCTTGCCAGTATCATAATTAGAACCCCTCCCCCTCACCCCACATCATTATAATCAAACGCTTAAACTTCCTTTAACTCCTGTTTCTCTCTCCACAGATGCTGCCAGACCTGCTGTGTATTTCCAGCACTTTCTGTTTTTATTACTTACACTTCCTTTCCTGGTAAATTTATGGGATTAGGTTAATTAACTTATAGAAAAGGAACTGACTGTTCACAAATGCTTGGGGGAGAATAAGTGCCAGCGGCATAATGGGGGAAGTCATCACACCCAAGCTCTCGTCTGCCACTGAATACTGCTCTCCTAATGAAGTGACTGGCTATAGTAGTTCAACTGCTTCTGACATATTTATTTGAAACAGTGGTCACTGCTTAAATCTAGGAAAAAACACTAGTCTTAAATATTTTTCTACTTTTTTTCAACAAATGTTATATTATTCATGGCACCTTTTTTTTTCTATATTATTGCCTCATTGTTCACCTGCACCATGTAATGGGGCTCTTACCATGCTGTTGCCAGTGCTTCCTGGTTCTGGCTGTCAGAAATTGCCCAGGCACATCTCTCCCCTTAGCTTTCTGTTTCAGGAATTGCTAGATGCTGCCGACCTGCTGAGTATTTCAGGCGTTTTCAGTTTTTGTTGCTAGGCACTGCCCTGGCACATTTGTCTTCTCCAACTTTCCCTGATCACCCTTCCTCCATAGAGAGGCACACCTTCTTCACATTCATCTGACCCAGAAGTAAGGGTGCTACCAACTAAGGCACATTGGCTCAACATAGAAACTAGAAAATTGAGAAAGACCAGGCTATTTCGCAAGTTTGCCCTGAGGGGCAAATGATTGAATGATGTGCTGATGGTGAGTTATAATTCATCAACTAAAACACTTTCAGACAAACTTTGCTGTGTAAATCAACCAATTATATGTGGTAAACTTACTACAGAAGTGCTAACTACCCTGTGCAGATGGAGTTTTGCACATGCGGCGAGACTACCTTCAATGGACCAAGAAAACATCAGTCTGAGCCTTCTCTATAATCTAGTAACTAGATCAATAATGCCCCTAAAATGTAACAACTGTGTAAAACATCCAAAACCGCTTCTGCTCAAGTTTTGCTATCTTGAATGTGTTGCAGAAATGCCTACAACCACTAAATAACATTTCTCTCAGTAATCTTTTCAAAACATTGAGGTTTTTTGGTGAATTTAAGTGACAACATGTACAGTCAGTGCCACTAGAGGGCAGAAGTGCAACAGCTTCCATTGATAGACCATATCACCACCAGTGGGTTGATAACATAGTTGTTATGTTACTGTACCAGTAATCCAGAGGCCTGGACTAATGAGCTGGAGACGTGAGTACAAATCCCACAACAGAAGCTGGAAATTTAAATTCAGTTAAATAAAATCTGGAATAAAAAGCTAGTATTAGTAATGGATTGTTGTAAAAACTCATCTGGCTCACTAATGTCCTTTTGGAAAGGAAATCTACTGTCCTTACCCTGTTGGTCTATATGTGACTGTAGACCCACAGCAATGTGGTTGACTCTTAACTGCCCTCTGAAATGCCTAGCAAGTCACTCAATTGTCTCATAGGAAATTGGGGATGGGCTGGCCTTGCCAGTGATATTCACATCCTGTAAATGGATTATTAAAAAATATGCAGAAACACAGTTCTTCTCTATAACATTCTTGAAATATGCATTTCATATGCAAATAAATCTTGAATGCATTTTACTTAAGATTCCATTTCTCATAAAGAGGCAAGAGTAAAATGTTATGAATGCACTTCACTTCATGTGGATGTTTGCACTCATCATATTACTTTCTGCCCTGTGTTCGATGCTTTGCCTGTTGTCAAGTGCTACCCTGCCATCTTTCGATTGAGACATTAAAGTGAGACCCCATCTGCTCTCTCAGATGGTTGTAAAAGATCCTGTGGTACTCTCTAGAGCAGGGAGCCCTTCCCGGTGTCCTGGCCAATAATTGTCCCTTATGCAACATCGATAAAAAACAACAGATTATCTGGTCATTATCATGTTACTGTTTGGGGGACCCTGCTGTGTGCAAATTGCCTGCCACATTTCCTACATAATAGCAGTGACTGCATGCCCAAAAGTACTTCATTAACTGCAAAGCAGTTTGGGTCCTCCTGAGGTTGTGATGTGCATTATGTTATGACCAGGTGAGAAAGGGGTCTAGGGGTTCCTTCTCAGCCTTTGCCTGGTTTAACCATAACAGGATTTAATTTTTAAAAAACACCGTGTTTTTAGCTCCCCCTCAGTGAATCCTTGTTCACTGTTTTCCAACTGTAAGGCAAAGAAATCAATCAGACAGGCTTTCTTAGATTTAAACAAGAAAGGTGGAAGTTTATTAATCATAAACTCTAATTCGGTTAACGACTATGAATACGCGACACGACCACGCCAGCATGCATAATTGATAAACACACACGCAGATCTTCTTCTTCTTTGGCCTCCTTGTCTTGGGAGACAATGGGTAAGCGCCTGGAGGTGGTCAGTGGTTTGTGGAGCAGAGCCTGGAGTGGCTAGAAAGGCCAATACTAGAGTGGCAGACTCTTCCACAGGTGCTGCAGAAAAAATTGGTTGTCGGGGCTGTTACACAGTTGGCTCTCCCCTTACGCTTCTGTCTTTTTTCCTGCCAACTGCTAAGTCTCTTCGACTCGCCACACTTTAGCCCCGCCTTTATGGCTGCCCACTAGCTCTGGCGATCGCTGGCAACTGACTCCCACGACTTGTGATCAATGTTACAGGACTTCATGTCACGTTTGCAGACGTCTTTAAAGCGGAGACATGGACGGCCGGTGGGTCTGATACCAGTGACGAGCTCGCTGTACAATGTGTCCTTGGGGATTCTGCCATCTTCCATGCGGCTCACATGGCCAAGCCATCTAAAGCGCCACTGACTCAGTAGTGTGTATAAGCTGGGGATGTTGGCCGCCTCGAGTACTACTGTGTTGGAGATGCGGTCCTGCCACCTGATGCCAAGGATTCTCCGGAGGCAGCGAAGATGGAATGAATTGAGACGTCGCTCTTGGCTGACATATGTTGTCCAGGCCTCGCTGCTGTAGAGCAAGGTACTGAGGGCACAGGCTTGATACACTCGGACTTTTGTGTTCCGTGTCAGTGCGCCATTTTCCCACACTCTCTTGGCCAGTCTGGACATAGCAGTGGAAGCCTTTCCCATGCGCTTGTTGATTTCTGCATCGAGAGACAGGATACTGATGATAGTTGAGCCTAGGTAGGTGAACTCTTGAACCACTTCCAGAGCGTGGTCGCTGATATTTATGGATGGGGCATTTGTGATGTCCTGTCCCATGATGTTAGTTTTCTTGAGGCTGATGGTTAGGCCAAATTCATTGCAGGCAGCCGCAAACCTGTCGATGAGTCTGTGCAGACACTCTTCAGTGTGAGATGTTAATGCAGCATCGTCAGCAAAGCGGAGTTCCCTGATGAGGACTTTCCGTACTTTGGTCTTCGCTCATAGGCGGGCAAGGTTGAACAACCTGCCACCTGATCTTGTGTGGAGGAAGATTCCTTCTACTGAAGACTTGAACGCGTGTGAGAGCAGCAGGGTGAAGAAAATCCCAAACAGTGTAGGTGCGAGAACACAGCCCTGTTTCACGCCACTCAGGATAGGAAAGGGGTCTGATGAGGCGCCGCTATGCTGAATTGTGCCTTTCATATTGTCATGGAATGAGGTGATGATACTTAGTAGCTTTGGTGTACATCCGATCTTTTCTCGTAGTCTGAAGAGACCATGTCTGCTGACGAGGTCAAAGGCTTTGGTGAGATCAATGAAAGCAACGTAGAGGGGCATCTGTTGTTCGCGGCATTTCTCCTGTAGCTGACGAAGGGAGAACAGCATGTCGATGGTCGATCTCTGCTCAAAAGCCACACTGTGCCTCAGGGTAGACACGCTCTACCAGCTTCTGGAGCCTGTTTAAAGCGACTCGAGTGAAGACTTTCCCCACTATGCTGAGCAGGGAGATTCCACGGTAGTTGTTGCAGTCACCGCGGTCACCTTTGTTTTTATAGAGGGTGATGATATTGGCATCGAACATGTCCTGTGGTACTGTTCCCTCGTCCTAGCACAGGCAAAGCAGTTCATAGAATGCTGAGAGTATGGCAGGCTTAGTACTCTTGATTATTTCAGGGGTAATGCCATCCTTCCCAGGGGCTTTTCCACTGGCTAGAGAATCAATGGCATCACTGAGTTCCGATTTTGTTGGCTGTACGTCCAGCTCATCCATGACTGGCAGAGGCTGGGCTGCATTGAGGGCGGTCTCAGTGACAACATTCTCTATGGAATACAGTTCTAGGTAATGCTCAACCCAGCGGTCCATTTGCTTGCGTTGGTCATTGATTGTGTCCCCTGATTTAGAGCTGATTTAGAGACAGAAAAAATAGAAAGAATAAAGGGGAAAAGTTTGAGGCAATAGCTGGGTTTCTATCTACAATCCTTAGAGTTCGATGTGGAGTCTTTTGTTGCCGTTAAGTCTTGCCGTTTCGTTGGGACCCAGTGCATGCTTTAAAACCTGTTCTGAAGTAGGAGTCTTTTCTCTCTTGAGGTTAAAATAACTTCATTGGATCTGGGGATTAGTGAAAGAGAGAGAACCAGACAGGAGAGAGGCTCTTGTTGCGAGTTCAGTTGCAATCTGCAGTCTGACCCAAGCTGTCCTTTGAGCAGTTCAAAACCAGACCTGGGCCAGCAGGTTAGTCATGTGACTCACTTTTTCAATAAACCCCTGCATTTGTGGGTTCCATAGCTCTCGTGGGCGGTGGGGAGGGGGGTGGGGGGATGGGTAGTGCTGCCTCTTACACCGACAAGATGTGGATCATCATTGCCCAGACCAATCTCTGTTAATTGAATCAGTGAGCAATTCCTTTGTCTCTCCAAACATTGTCTCTTAGTATGCAAATTTTTTTCCAACCACTGCTGGTCTCTTTCAACAAGTCAACTTTTCATTCCAGTAACAGTTTAAAATTGATCGTATGACAAAATTAATATGCCTCATTCTTGGCAGGTGGGTGTATTCATGGCAATTATATAAATGCAATCTCGTGTCAGGGCAATGAAAGCCTTTCTTCATAGAGTACATTTAGTGAAATAGTCATTACAACTTTGGGAGCTCTGCTAATCCATCATTGCTAGTTTCTACATATGGATCCTTGATTACAGCACTGTATCTCTATGATTTTGCATCACTCTTTGTCTCTCAGTACTTCTATTTTTCAGGATGTAAAGCTTAAATTACTTCTGTGCACCACTCCTTTCCTAGATTTAGACCCAAGTCTGAACACACTCTTTGTGTGGGCTTGTTGGAGGATGATCCTTAGGATGGGAGCCTGTGTTTCTGCATGTAGATGCTTTTATTGTTTTATTAAGGGGTGGAATTACTGTCAGTGGCTAAGACATTTTGCAGTGGCTGTCTCTTGTGTCCAAGATGACAGAATTGATTCCTGGTAGATTGTAAAATTTGAGGGAGGGGTTATCAAAAATACTCTTATATCTGTAACAACAATAAACTGCACTTTAATGAAGAATAATGCGGGACTTTATCTTAATATAAACTGGGATAGTAAAAGTGTAAATTGTAGAGAGGGACAAGAGTTTCTGGAGTGTGCTCAGGAGAATTTTCTACATCAATACTGCTATGACCCAGTGAGAAAGGTGTCTCGGGGTTCGGAGGGGCCGGGGTATGCACCAAAACCTGGAAGCAGTGAGTAGCCAGGATACACCATAAGCTGAGCATGTGGGAGCAGCAATCTCTTTCCATTGTGGGTAAGAACCTGGTCATCAGATGCAAGGTGCTCACATTGTTGCTGTATATGGTGCAGGTCTGGCCCATACCCCACTCCTGCGCCGTGGCGGTCACCCGAGCCATTTTCCGCTTCATATGGGGATCCCAAATGGACTGGGTCCGGAGGGACACGATGTTCAAACCTCTAGATAAGGGCGGGAAAAATGTACCCAACGTCGCCCTCACCCTGATGACCACCTTCATGTGCGGCTGCATCAAGCTGTGTGTAGACCCCCAGTACGCAAATTTCAAGTGTCACTACGTGCTGAGGTTCTATCTGTCCCTGGTGTTGCAAAGGATGGATCTGGTCACATTGCCGCGGAACGCTCCATCCAGTTGGTCCGTGCTGTACCACCTATCCTTCGTGGAAAAGTTTCTGCGGAAAAACACCTTTGACCACCAATCCATCAGGCAGTGGTCATCACGGAATGTCCTCAAGGCCCTACGGGAAAAGGAGACGGTGGATCCTGTCGGATGGTTCCCTGAGCAAACTGTCACAGTCATTTGGTGGAATGCCTCATCACCAGAATTTTCAAACAAGCACCAAGATGTAGCTTGGCTGGTGGTGAGAAGAGCCCTCCCCGTCAGATCCTTCCTGCACGCCCGGAGTCTCACACGCTCTGCACAATGCCCTCGAGGTGGCTGTGGTGGGGAAGAGACGGTTGTCCACCTCTTTCTGGAATGTGTCTTTGCAAAACAGTTGTGGAAAGAGATGCAGTGGGTTTTGTCGAGGTTCAGCCCAAGCAGCTCTGTAACACAGGAGTCTGTGCTCTACGGGCTGCTCCCAGGGACGCACACCGAGACAAACATCACCTGCTGCTGGAGGACTATCAATTTGGTGAAAGACACCCTTTGGTCTGCCCGAAACTTGCTGGTCTTCCAGCGCAAAGAGTTGTCCACCACCGAATGTTGCAGACTGGCACATTCCAAGGTCCAGGACTACGTGCTGAGGGACGCACTAAAGCTTGGGGCAGCCGTGGCAAAGGCTCAATGGGGAAAGACCACTGTGTAAGGTCCCCCCCACCAAGCTGAACTGAGGGGCTGGAACCATAGAAAACCCCTCAACTGTATCCAGAAAATATTTGTTCTGCTGTAAAATGTACATGGCATGTAAAATGAAATGAAAGGGTTGTGAGGCAACTCCTGTATTGAAGGAAACTGATCTCTTTTGCACTCTTTGTATTGTTTGACTTTGTGCTTTTTGGAACTGTTTTGTAATGTATTTTTTTACTGTTTTTCATGAATAAAGTATATTTTGGAAATAAAAAAAAGTCTAGGGGTCCCTCTCAGCCTTCACCTGGTCTTGCTGTAACAGGGTTTAATTTTAAACACGCCGTGTTTTTTTAGCTCCTCCTTGGTGAATCCTTGTTCACTGCTTTCCAATTATAAGGCAGAGAAACCAGCGCAAACAGGTTTTCTTAGGTTTAAAGAAGAAAAGTTGAAATTTATTCAACTTGAACTTAAACTCTAATTCGGTTGACGCCTACGGATATACAACGCGCCCATGCTAGAGTAAATCCAGAGTAAAAATAATTAATTGGGGGAGAGCCAACTTCAATGGGATGAGAACGGATCTGGCCCAAATAAATTGGAATCAAAGATTGGCAGGCAAAACTGCAACTGGCTGCCTTTAAAGAGGAGATAGTTTGGGTACAGTCAAGATGCAGGGAGAAAGGTAGCACAAACTGATCCAGAGCTCCCTTGATGACTAAAGAGATAGAGATAAAATGAAGCAGAAAAGGTTGCATAGGACAGGTGGATAATGCAATTGAGAACCAAGCTGAATGTAGAAGTGTCAGAGAGAAAGTGAAAAAGCAAATAAGAGAAGCAAAGAGACAGTATGAGACGAGACTAGCAGCTAACATAAAAGGCAATCTTAAAGTCTTCCATAAGTAAGTAAATAGCAGAAGGGTGGCAAAAGGAGGAGTGGGGCCCAATAGGGACCTAAAAGGGGATTTACACATGGAGTCAGGGAACATGACCAAGGTACTAAATGAGTACTTTGCCGCTGTCATTACTAAGGAAGAAGATGCTGCCCAAGTCATGGTGAACGAGGATTCAGTTGAGACATTGAATGAGCTAAAAATTGATAAAGAGGAGGTACTAGAAAGGTTGGCCGTACTTAAAGTTGATACGTCACCAGGACAGGACGAGATGCATCCAAAGATACTGAGAGAAACAAGTGTGGAAATTCCTGAGGCACTGACCAGAATCTTTCAATCCTGTTTAGATACAGGTGTGGTGCCAGAGGACTGGAGAATTGCAAATGTTACACCCTTGTTCAAAAATGGGTGTAAGGACAAGCCCAGCAACTAGAGGCCAGTCAGTTTAACCTCGGTGGTGGGAAAGCTTTTAGAAATGTTAATTCGGGACAAAATCAACTGTCATTTGGACAAATGTGGATTAATTAAAGAAAGCCAGCACAGATTTGTTAAGGGCAAATCATATTTAACTAACTTGTTTGCGTTTTTTGATGAGGTAAAGGAAAGGGTTGTTGTGTGTAATGCGGTTGATATGGTGTACATAGACTTTCAAAAGGCATTTGATAAAGTGCCACATACCATGCTTGTCAGCAAAGTTAGAGCCCATGGAATAAAAGGGACATTAGCAGCATGGATGCAAAGTTGGCTGAGTGACAGGAAACAGAGTAGTGTTGTTCCCCAGTGGTCGGTGCTGTTGTATGATTGCCCTTAAGAGTGATGTCCTTTTAAGATCTTAGTATGCGCTGAGCTGAGTACCAGGATGCAGTCATGTGACTACATGCCCGTCTCACTGTAACTGTAACACCAAGAGGCAAGACCTGGAAACAGATAGCTCCGCACTGTATATACTTGTAAGCTGTTAGTAAACCTGTTTTGAGATCTTCAATCAACTGAACTCCCTGTGTCTCATTTATGTTGCATCAGATAACATAAAAAGCTTCTCATCATATGGTGGCAGCAGTGGTGAGAAGACAGAATCTAAGGTTGCAGACCATAGGAAAACAGCTTTAAAATCTACCTGCAGCAAAAAGAAAGTTAAAAGAAATACTGGCTCAAACAGTGTAAAGGAGAAAAAACTGACCTCCAGCTGTAGAAGGCAGAGCTGAATGAGAGGCTGCAAATCAATTACTATGATCGGGTGAGTCAGAAACCCCGTTTGAAAAAAGAAAGCTTTGAGGTGCTTGCAAAGTTGAATTTTTTAAAAGGCTCATCAAAGGAAAAAACACAGGGAAAACCCAATCCCTATCTCAGACTGATTGTTTTCAAAGGTTCACCCACACTGATCAGGCCCACGCCATTACAGGAGGTGCCTGACAGCAAGAAGGGCGGGAATCCGCCATTCACGCAGCTCACAGCTAAAGCTATAAAAAGAAACCCATTAAATCACTCAAGCTTGAAAAGGTTTCATTCACTCAGCTAGAGTTTAAAAAACCATTAAAGCCACTCAACCATGAAAAATTGCCTATTGAATGGCTAGAGTCATAGAGTTATACAGCACAGAAACAGGCCCTTCGGTCCATCATGTCCATGCTGGCCATCAAGTACCTATCTATTCTAATCCCATTTTCCAGCACTTGGCACGTAGCCTTGTATGCTATGGCGTTTCAGGCATTGTGTTCCAGATTTCAACCACCCTCTCTAAACCTCCTGCCCCTTAACTTAAATCTATGCCCCCTGGTTATTGATCTTTCCACTAAGGGAAAAGGTTTATTCCTATCTACCCTATCTATGCCCCTCATAATTTGTATGCCTCAATCAGGTCCCCCCTCAGCCTTCTCTGCTCTAATGAAAACAACCCTAGCCTATCCAGTCTCTTTTCATAGCTGAAATGCTCCAGCCAGGCAACTTCCTGGTGAATCTCCTCTGCACCCTCTCCAGTGCAATCACATCCTTCCTATAGTGTGGCTGTATAAACAAACTCTAGCAAAAAAAGAGCTCTCGAAATCCCTATTGCATGGCTGTATAAACAAACAGACTAAAGTGTTGGTAGCTAGATAAACAGACAAGTACTGCTAAGCACCTGCTGTTGTCAATCAAATCAGCCAAGAGAGTTTCTTAAAGGGAAACAAATGCAGAGTTACAGAACCAGGTCTTAGAGCAAGTTTGAAAGCAAAAGAACAGCAGACAGATGAATACCAATTTTCCCAGTATGAACTGGAAATCCTTGGATATTCTATCCGAGTTCCAGCTGTTCAAACCGTTATGTGAGCACTTCTATTTTTCTTTGTAAAATATGTTTTACGAAATTATAGTTGAATTTTGGACATTGAATCAACTGGAGATTGCTGAACTTTCTGGGTGTTTTTCTTAGAGGCAAGGCCAACAGAAGATTGACCATCTTCTGGAAAGCATCTGATTGCAAGCAAACACAGGAGAGGGTTGTGTTATGACCTGAAGGGACAGATATTTACAAGGAAATGACAGACTACGATTTGTAGATATCATAGGATTGCTGCTGAACAGTTTTTGTTTCATTTTTAACTGTGAAAAAAGCCAGTTGGTTTTTGCCAAGAACAGAAAGAAGTTTGCTTCCTGACCTGCCAGGAGAACAGAAGAAGACCCTGCTTATCTTTCTCTTGAAAAGAAAAGTCCTGTATCAAGTTGTACTGCTATCTCCCACTTTGAAGACATTCTGCACCCTTGAAGGAATTTTGCATCCAATGTGTGAGAATTGAAACTTTTGTTGCTGCACATCTGATGTTAGACCTATGTGAAGCCTTCTGTAGCTGCATCTCTTGAAAGCCTACCCAGACTGTTCATCAACATCACCTGGAAAGAACTGTTTTAGGAAGGTTCCTAGTAGCAGCCATCTATTCGCCTTTGGGACACCTCACCAAAACAAAGGCCTTCCATAATCTTCTCTTCAGTCCAAGTTATTTTTTATTCCTTCCATTTCTTTGTAACAGCTGTAAACAAAAGTCCCTTTTTTCCCAGTTAATCGGTTGTGTATGTGAGGGCTATGATAAAATAAGGGGCTTTAATATTTCAACTCGCGTGTATGTTTACTTTATTACCGGTTAAGACTTGGGGTATAATAAACGGATAATTTTGTTGTTTATTAAAGAAACCTGGTTGGTGTGCTTTATTCTGGGGTAAAAATAGAGTACCTGATTGATGGTTTTCAGTAAGTGGGAAAATTTAAATATATGTTGTAACCTATGGAGAAGTGCACTCCTCCTGCCTTGGTCAGAACAAAACAAAGAATACAGTTATGCTTTACAGACCAAGTAGTTACAGTACCAGAAAACCAGGCTGTAAAAATAATGATAGCAATTGGAAATGAGGGATTGCACAGAATAAACACCTCAGGCTTATCTGACGAAGATCAGAATGATCCCGCAAAGATATGGAAAGTGCTGGAAGATCAACTCCGATATGAGTGAATTTTCAAATTCACCACCTACAATTGATGTCCTACAGGCAACAGCCACAGGAATCAATCGACCAGTTTGTCATTAGATGCCAAAGTAAGGGCAAGGAATGTGATTTCTCAGAAGCTGAACTGTTAGAATGAATAATGGAGCTGGTAATTGTATCAATATCTATTGAAGCTTTTGAGAAGGACCCCTTGGTGATAAAGAAAGTTCACTGCATTGATGCACTACTGGAAGATGGCAGGAAATATGAAGCCATTGTAGCTGGACAACAGCATCTGCAAGAACTAGATGCAACCAATGGTATTGGTGCAATATCCAGGTCGAAAAGAGCAAGTAAGCTGTGTGGTAAGTGTGGTCTGTCCCACTCACGGCGAAATTGCCCTGCATTTTGAGACCTGTGCAAGGCATGCGGTGTAAAGGGACACTGGGTCCGCCTATGCAGGAATTCTGGCTTCAAAGATGCAGCTAGAAGTAACGGTCAGACAAACAGACAACAGGGCAATAGCAGCAAGGAAAGCGCCAGAGACCCATATAAACACAAGCTGATACATGAAGTCCACAGCAAAACAGACCTGAGACAAGACTCAGAGAGAAGTAATTTTCAGACAGAAGACGAACAGGCATTCCACATTGTGAACCTGACACATCACGTTGATGAAGTCCAATAACTGGAAGCTTTCGCCACTATTAACATCATGTACCCAAAGAAAACTGGCAAGCATACACTCGATGTCAAAATTGTCACTGGCGCTAGTGCAAATATCCTACATTTGGAAACCTCAAAGATATGCACTGGAGGCGTTGGAAGTCTATGATACAGCCAACCTATCTGCATACAACAGGTCACCCATCTCGTGCAGTGGCACATTAACAATGCAATGCTGCTATAGCAGGTCGGCATGAAAACTACAAACGTTCTATCTAGTTGGTACGAGTGAACCAGCAGTGACAGGACTACCAGCGAGTAAAGACCTCAACATCATAACCATCCACGAGAGCATTACCAAAGGGAAATCTCCGAGGATCGGAACTCGCTCACAGACTCTGAACAGCATCAAACGCTGCAGTCTGGAAACCCAACAACAGCAGAACTATGCCACGCCTTCACTTCTGCATCAAGTCCTCAACTTGGAGCCCCAAGCCTTCAGACCCAAGGATGAGGAGAAGCAAAGGATACAAAATGTCCCGAGGAAGCAGAGGAGTAATGAGTTGAAGCATTTTCTATTAGCTCTTCGAGATGAGGTGCCGGAGCTTTCCAAGAATAACAAGGTCTCAAAAGTGATCATTTTGAGAAAAGCAACAGAGTATATTAGCAGGCTGAAAACAAAGCAATAGAAACTGAATGCAGAGAGGGAGAAACTTCAGAAAGAACTGCAACAGATGAGGTGCAAACTCCCCGAGCAAGAGTTGTCAAACCACCGAGACGATATATGGACTGTTGAGCCTCTATATTTGTAAATCTCACAATCTCTATCCATGTGTAAATAATTTTGATATTTAATTTCATATGTTTGTACTTTTAGCAAACGAGACTTATTTTTGGAAAGAAGAGGGATGTTGTGTGATTGCCTTTAAGAGTGATGTCCCTTTAAGATCTTAGTATGCTGATGAGCTGAGTACCAGAATGCAGTCATGTGACTATATGCCAGTCTCATTCTTTAACTGTAACACCAAGAGGCAAGACCTGTAAATAGAAAGTTCTGCACTATATATACTTGTTAGCTGTTAATACATCTGTTTTGAGATCTTCAATCAACTGAACTTCCCGCATCTCATTTATGTCGCATCAGACAACATAAAAAGCTTCTCATTACAGGTGCTAGGCCCCTGCTTTTCTTGATATATATTAATGACCTAGATTCAGGTATAGAGGGCACTATTTCAAAATTTGCAGATGACACAAATCTCGGAAGTATTGTGAACTGTGAGGAGGATAGTGATAAACTTAAAGAGGAATTAGAGAGGCTGGTGGAATGGAAGAACAAGTGGTAGATGAAATTTAATGCAGAAAAGTGTGAAGTGATTCATTTTTGTAGGAAGAATGAGGAGAGGCAATACGAATTAAAGGGTACAGTTCTAAAGGGGTGCAAGAGCAGAGGCACCTGGGGGTATATCATTGAAGGTTGCAAGCCAGGTTGAGAAAGCAGTTAATAGAACACACAGGATCCTGGGATTTATAAATTGGGGCATAAATTCCCTCTCTTCTTTCTCTCTCTGCTCTCTCTCACCCTTTCCTCTTTTTCCAATTCAAGTTTTCTTATTGCTATTTCTTTTTCCTGTTGAAGCCTAAGTTTTTCCGTTTCTAACTGAATCCTAACCAGTACCACTGCATCACTCTCTGACTTACCATCCTCCTCCTCCTCTTCTAATTTTAGATGTTGGGCGGCACAGTGGCGCAGTGGTTAGCACCGCAGCCTCACAGCTCCAGGGACCCGGGTTCAATTCTGGGTACTGTCTGTGTGGAGTTTGCATCTTCTCCCTGTGTCTGCGTGGGTTTCCTCTGGGTGCTCCGGTTTCCTCCCACATGCCAAAGACTTGCAGGTGATAGGTAAATTGGCTGTTATAAATTGCCCCTAGTGTAGGTAGGTGGCAGGGCACATGGGATTACTGTAGGGTTAGTATAAATAGGTGGTTGTTGGTCGGCACAGACTCAGCGGGCCGAAGGGCCTGTTTCAGTGCTGTATCTCTAAAATAAAGTACAAGAACAAGAAAGTTATGATAAACTTGTCTAAAACACTGGTTTGGCCTCAACTGGAGTATTATGTCCAGTTCTGGGCACCCCACTTTAGGAAGGCTGTGAAGGCATTAGAGAGGGTGCAGAAAAGATTCACGAGAATGGTTCCAGGGATGAGGAATTTCAGTGACATGGATAGGTTGGAAAAGCTGGGCCTGTTCATCTTGGAGAAGAGACTATCAAGAGGAGATTTGATAGAAGTGTTCAAAATCATGAGGGATCCGGACAGAGTAGATAGGGAGAAACTGTTCCCATTGGCGAAAGGATCCAGAACCAGAGGACACCGATTTAAGGTGGTTGGCAAAAGAACCAAAGGCGACATGAGGAAAAGTGTTTTTATATAGTGTCATGCAGCCCCTACCTGCCAAGAATGGGGCACAGATATTTCGCCACATGGACATTAAATTTTAAAATTGTTGCTGGGAAGAAAAGAAGGCCTATTACAAGGGGTTGCCAAGCCCCTGACTGGAAAGACATTTGCATAGTAGCAGACAGTGCTTGGAAAGGACAAAGGGGCCACTCCCTGCTCAGTTTAATCCACAATGGACTTTTGATTAGCAGACGTTGAAGGTGGAGAGTCTAGCATTCCAGATTAACTGCTAAAATGGCTGAATACACAAACAGACGTGGTCAGACCAGTTTAGTCACATGACTAACTGGCTGTTGAAGTTTTTTTAAATTTGAACTTGCCACAGAGAATTTGAACTGAGAAAGCTGTTTGCTCCTGGACTGAGAACATCTCCCTCCTGTCTGCTCCCATCTCTCATGGAACAGAAGTCCCATTGAAGATACATGAACCCCAAGAGAGAAAAGTCTCCAACAGTGAATAAGGTTTAAGGAGAATACTGGGCCCCAACGAAAAGCAAGAATTACCTACAAGCTAGAACTACCTACAAAAGGACTACAGTGAGCTCGAAGCACAGTAACAAGAAACTCTTCTGATATTGCCGCAAACCTCTCCACTTTATTTTTCTTCTGCTCTTTTCTGTCCCTATTTGCATGTGTGTGGTGCGGCATGTATCCGTAGGCATTAACCGAGTTAGGTTTAAGTTTTAATAAATTTCACTTTTCTTCTTTAAACCTAAGAAGGCCTGTTTGTGCTCATTTCTTTGCCTTGTAATTGGAAAGCGGCGAACAAGGATTCACTAACAGCAGTGAGTGGTCCGGATCTAGAATGCACTGCCTGAGAGTGTGGTGGAGGCAGATTCAATCATGGTCTTGAAAAGAGAATTAAACAGTTATCTGAAGAGAAGAAATTTGCAGGGCTACAGGGAAAAGGCCGAGGCCTTTTTCTCTTTCAGAGAACCAACACAGATACAATGGGCTGAATGTCCTCCTCTGTGCTGTAGACATTTTATGATTCAATGATCAAATCCCAGTGCACTTCTTGGGAGAATGAGACAAAAATGGACACTCAGCCAGAGAAGGAGATATTAAGAGGGATGATTAAAAGCTTGGTCAATGAGGGGGGGTTTTAAGCAGGCTCTTGAAAGAGGGGAGGACCAGGAATATATCCAGTTTCAGTTCTTTGTCTTCAGTTCTGCAACAAAATACATAGAATCCAAGAGCACAGCTTGTTTTTGAGTCTGCATCTCGCAAAGCTGAACTTGTTTCCTTTGAACAGAAAAAGAGAAGAAATAGGAGCAGATGCAGGCCATTCGGCCCTTCAGGCCTATTTTGCCATTCAATATGATCATGGCCAAGCTTCAGGCTCAACTCTACCTTCCTGCACTATCCCCATATCCTTTGTTTCCCTTAGTATCTAAAAATCTATTGATCTCAATCTTGAATATACTCAACAACTGAGCATCCACAGCTTTCTGGGGTAGGGAATTTCAAAGATTCATAACCCTTTGAGTGAAGAAATTTGTCTTCATCTCAGTCATATATGGCTGATCCCTTAACCTCAGATTATGACCCCTAGTTCTTGATTCTCCAGCCAAGGGAAACATCCTGCTAACATCTACCCTGCCTAGTCCCTTAAGAATTTTATATGTTTCAATGAGAACACCTCTCATTCTTCTAAACTCTAGGAAATACAGGCCTTGTCTACTCAAAATGCATTCTTAAGGTGATAGTTTCTCTCTGAGGGGAGGCAGTCTCTACAATTCTTTTGCCTGCTTGCTATTCTTCCTAGGATAATGTATTTTTAGCCTCTCTGTTTAATTTCCTTGCACAAACAAGTCCGAAGGAAAAAGTATTTTGCTCTCGAAAAGGATCCTGGTACCTTTTCAGCACACTTTGAGCAACTTAATGTAAAAGAATAAATCACTTCAAAACCTGAAAAAGTAGTAAAGATCTCGATTCCTTCAGCACAAATTGTACATGGTTTATTCATGATCGATACTAATCCTGTAGGCCCCTCCTGTCATCCTAGCTGTAATTGAATTGAATGATGAAACTTTCAGATTAATTGAATATCCAAGGGCTTTCTATAAAAATGAAAATGAAGAATAAATTCTGATTGCAATTATGTAAAAATGACCTTCCATACTGTCTTTGGCAATCATACAGTCAACATCAAGGGTATCTAGGAGAAGGACACTAGTAATTCTCTGGTAGTTCTCCCAATCCCAAGCTTTAACTGGGGTGAAAGATCAATGGAATCCCCGGAGAAAGAACTATTGATGTTGTTTATCTGAGGTATTCATCAAAGTTATGACGGGACATCAAGAAACTCTCTACCCGCATCTTTGATTTGTTTCCCGATCCGTGAAGGAAGCATTCATTGATGTGGGATTACAAATCCTGGAATATCGTGTGCTGAGAAAAGGAGTGGAGAAGAATTTTGTGCCTCTGCTAATGTGGGACCCGTAAGCAATTATTTTACACCTGGTTTTCTCCACAAAAAAGAAAATGTTTTGGTTCTTCTCTGCAAGGCTTTTTATTTTAATTGAATTTCCAGGGGCTTGCTTTTATGATAAAACCTTTATATATTTTGTTCACACAATGCTTCCAGAATGAATATGTTGGATTTCCTTTTGTGCATGTGCTGTGTATATATACACAAGGAATGTATTTCTATTGTATTGTATTGTAGTTTTTATCCCTAGGTTTTAGTTTTTTTGGGGGGATGGGCGTAGGGAGGAGAAGCAAGAAGGGGTCGCTTATGGTCCTGTCGGTCGGGATCATTGGATTTCCGATGAAATGCTATTTACGCTTTTGAAATGAATTGTTTCCCAATGCCAGTCCTGTATTTTAACAAATGCTGATGATCTACAGTGCAAGTTTAAATGATCCCTGTTACATCTTGCTCACCTCACTGCAGACTAAAGAGGATAGGGATCGTTGACTGTCACGATCTCATATCACCTCTTCAGCACTGCATTGAAATTTACTTTTTTATTAAATATAACTAAAACCTATTTCTGACAAGAATATCATCTGAAGAATTACAATAACATTATGCTGTTGAATGCAAATAGCTGCAGCAAAAATAGAAGATAAACCTCAGGAGGTGAAAATTTCTGGAACTTAGAACTGCGGAACATACAAGCAGTTCAGGCTTGAGTGAGTTGCCAGTCACGTCACAGGCCGTTTGTCTTCTTTGGGTTATTACAGTTCTAGCATGTGCTTTATGCATATGACGTGAATATTCCTTTTGTTTCTGAAACATTATAAAGTGCTCTTTTCATTTAGAATGCTGCAGTGTTTACAGAACTTGATTTGTGTAGATCTGCATTGACTGGTTTAATACGTCAGTGATGGTAACGCATCTGTCTGAGTGAGGCCTGTGGGATGTTGTGACAGAGGAGATCCCCTGTGTTTTTTACATGGTTCAAGTGGAGGGACAGGCGCTTCCTGTAAAAAAAAAAATGAGAGTTGCAGGGAAGTGCAGAGCTAGGATGGTAAGTCAGAGTTTCCAGAAATAAAGAATAAACTGAAAGATGGGAGGCAAAAGGAAAGAGATCTCGAAATAGGATTGTCTCCAAAAAGGGTCAATCTCAGTGCTGCCCACCCTGCACACACATAAAGTTATCCCTCTGGCCTCATTAGGACAATAGCAATGAACTGCAGATATCATTCTCGGCCCCAGAGGCAGCTGGTCAAGATCGGCAAGCTCATACACCGACCGAGGTCCTCAGGAGGGTCTGGGGAAGGGGGCAGTTGTTGGCTGGGAGGTTCCCATGGATTTAATGTGGAGCCAGGAGGAGAACTCTGGGATCCAAGCAAGGTTGGTCGGCATCCTTCCATCTATGAAAGATGATGGACATGCAGCAAACAATTCATTTAGGTAGGGTGTCTTCTCTTGGTGCACCCTTTGCTGATGGCTATGAAGGCCAATCCTTGAGAGGCAGCTTCAGCCAAAAGTGCCGCACGTGATGCTGCCAAGTGACGCTGTGAGTTGTTGTTTTTGATGTTGGCACCTGTTGTCAAGCTGCTGTAGCAACTGGTCATCGTGGTAGTATACACCAGTCCATAGGATGTGGTGCCATTTCCCTCTTGCGCCAGATAGTGTCTCCCAGGTGCGATAGTCGACATTTAGGGCCTTCATGTCATGCTTGCAAGCATCCTTGGAGCTTTGAGCGCCCCTCTGGTCATCTGGCCCCAGCTCCATCACCATACAGACGGTCCTTGGGTATGTTCCATCCTGTGGACATGTCCGATCCACCGAAGCCGCTTCTGTTTGATTAGTGCCAAACCACTAGGGAGTTCTGCCTTTGAGAGGACTGCCACATTTGTGATTTTTTTTTCCTGCCAGGATATACCCATAATGCACCACAGAGAGCGAAGATGGAAATTATTGAGCTTCTTTTCCTGGTAGCTGTAAGTAGCCTATGTTTTAAAGCCATACGGCATGGTGATGAGAACACAGGCCTTATAAACCATCAGCTTGGTCCTAAGGGTCTGCTTGGTGTTATCCCATGTGCGTTTAGCAAGTCAGCCAAAGGTGGTATCTGATTTCCCTATGCATGTAGCGAGCTCTGCATCAAGGGACAGATTGTCTGTCACTGTGGACCCAAGGTAGCAGAATTTGCTAACCACTTCCAGTGGGGTGATATTTAGTTTGATCAGGGGTGGAAATGCAACACTTTGTCCCATGACCCCGGTTTTCTTGATGCTTATAGTCAAGGAGAACAAGTTACAGGCAAGGGACAGATAGTTCATGAGTCTTTGTAGCTGAGTTTCCATGTGAGCTACTAGCAGAGCATCATCAGTGTAGAGGAGTTCTCTGATCAGGACGTGATGTGTTTTTGTTTTGATTGAAACAAGATAAGGTTCACAAAAAGAACTTACCTTTCGAGTAACAGCCTCCGCCAGTCCCTCTAAGGGCCTTTGGTTTGTCTGCTCAGTGCCAGAAGAAAATAACCACAGCACCCAAGGTGCATGTGTGCGGCCTCCTATTGTTCTGGCTAGCGCCCTGGATGTCTATGGAGGAACCCTAACCCATATGGCAGGCGGCACACCTCGCTGGCACGGAATGAGTGTGCGCACGTCAGGGCCAGGATTTAACGTGGAGCCAATGGCTCCGCCCGCTGGCTGGAAAGTCTGCGATCGCCGGGGCCAATGAGGCATTCCCTGGGGAGGAGTGTTGGGGTCAATCATGAGGGTGGAAGGGATTCTTCCAGCGAGGGTGGCACTTGCTGCTGGGAACCACCCCCCTCATGGGGCACAGGGTGCCTGATCAGGAGGGACCCTCCCACCGAGCCCACAGGGAGGTCACCACGTTCTACTGGGCAGCCTCCCCAGGTGGAGAAGTGCCCATCCGCCACCAAAATACCAGCGGTGGTGGGAAGAGTCCCTTTAGCGGCCATTAATTAGCGACCTAAAGGCCTCGATTTATCCAAGGGTGGGCAGGCCACCAGCACCGCTGCTAGCAAAATACCAGTAGATGCGGGTAGGGGACTGGCACAGCATCCCAGCTATCCCACCCGATTTTACACCCACCCAGCCTAAGGGGTTTTGGGGGGTGGGGTGGCGGTAAAATTCCAGCTCATATTGGAACATTAGGTGCCTGTTTTATGCCTACAAAATGAGCACAGCGCAATCTAATTTCTAGTCCAGAATGTGCTGCAGGTCCCATTTTGCATTTTGATGAGAAATCCAGTAAATAGCAAGACCGTGCCACACATAAATGGCAAAATCTTGGTGAGATTCTTTTGTGATGCAGTTAAATCAAAGCACCTGTAAACAAGTTGAAGGGTCACTGACCCGAAACGTTAACTCTGCTTCTCTTTCCACAGATGCTGCCAGACCTGCTGAGTGGTTCCAGCATTTCTTGTTTTTATTTCTCTTCATAACTGTACCATCTCGTCCTGGTATGTTCGAGCTTAAGGCCACAAGGGAGGGTGGCATTAACCCTAGTGAATCAGTAAGTGGGCAGAAATGGGAGTTTGGATTCAATCAACCCAAATACTGAGCTCAGAACTCTAATATTTTGAATCCCCAACCTCCATCGCCTAGTGTGTGTGGTTGCAAGTATGATTGCATGTACAATAATATATTTAATAAATCTATGAAGCTTGACATCAGCATTTCGAGAACCTGATTTTTGATTTTGAGGAATAGATGTGATATCTAAATTTTATACGTTTGTGAATTGGAAGGCTGGTGCTATATTTTTCTGCACGAAATCCTGGGCGTTGAAGTTCAGTAATAAAGCTGAGGTCAGTGCTGAAGCCAGACGCCTTCACTTTTGTCAGCATTGAGCGGAAGTAAATTTTAATTATCTGGGATTTGACACTGGACAGACAGTTGAAAGATATAAAAACCTTGTAAGTGAAGGTTTAACGAAAAAAAAGTTTTTGATTTTACAATTAATTTTGTGTGGATGATTTTGGATATAAAATATATTGATAATGAGATAATTTTTTGATGTGTTTCACTCAGAGAAAATATCTGAACTGCTATTTAAAATGATAGGAGTCAAATTGCATTCAGCTTTGTTTAGGGAATTTGCTTTATGTACTTTCACTGAATGATGCTCCTCATTGGGAAGACATCAAAAAACCACCGCTTATTAGTACAAGCACAAAATAATATCTAAGCAGCACTTTTAATGTGTGCCAAGGAGAGGACAATCATTACAATATGCAGGGTTTCTGAGGCTGCAGTGCCCAATTTATCATCCTGGTTTAATAAGATTTTGATGGACTCATTGTCTGCTACTCTTTTACTCCTACCATGGTAACATGTCTGTCTTCATCTCTATTCATGACCCGTGTGATGGAAAGTTACACAGTGTAACTGTATGACGATTGGCAGTTCTGGCCTGTGAAATTTGCTGTTGTCAAGGCAACGGTAGATAAACAGGAAATGTCAGAATTATCTGGTCATGTATTTCGAGATCGTAACTGTGATATGCTGCATCATTGTGAGAATCGCCAACCTGGCACCAGGAGAGCAGTTTGTTTTATGCGAATGAAGAACCGTGTGTAGTTTAGATGACTTTTAAGCAAATGCAGAGAATAAGGAAAGGGCTGCTCCACTCTGAAAACGCTAACAGAAGGCAGGCTGGGGTTGGGGTAAAGCAAAGTTTAGAGATGTCTGAATTTGTAAATTTGAATTCCTTTTTGTACAATGGTAAACTGTGAACCACAGTCTAATTAATAGATCATTCAAATCCAGGCTAACATTCATTTCCCCTACCCAGTTCAACCCAATTGCAGCAACTCTGTCGCCGTCCAGGCTGAGGTCAACTAACTCTGCACTGACTGAAAATCAAAACTGGGACCTTCCTTGTTCTGTAGGGTTCAGTAATGACTTGAACCATTGGAGGAGTCACATATCAACTCATCTTATCAACATTAAAAAAAGCATAAGTTGAGGAAATGACTAGTTCGTTTATCAAAACTGCCCGACACTCATGGTGCTTTGAGCATCATGATTAGAAACTTAATATAACCCACCTCCCAACCCCCACCCTCCCTCACCCTCCCCAGTCATGTAATCTCTCGGGGGAGGCAAATAAACTCAGGGCCAATGAGAGGAAAAAAATCTGGAAAATTCCTCTCTGATCTTCTCAGGTGATCAATAAATGACAACAGGTTTATTCTCAGACACTTCAAAATTGCTAAGGGTCGTTAAAGTCATACTTTATTTTTGCATTGCTGCTGCAGTTTTTATTTCATTTCTGCCACATTCCCCTGTTGGGGCTAAATTTTATGTGCCCCCAGGAAACAGGATGGGAGGTGGGGGGGGGCCATAAGTTAGCGACGGAAGGTGGGCGAAGTGCCCATCACCCCGCGATTAAGTCGGGGGTGGGAAAGGCTGAAGATGGCCTTCCTGCCCATGGGCCAATTGAGGCTCTTAAGTGGCCAATTAATAGCCATTTAAGGGGCTCTTACTGCTGCCGCTGGAATTAAACCAGCCGTGGGAGGCGGGGCCTCCGCCACATGGGGAGATTGCCCAGTAAAACAAGGTGGCCTCCCTGTGGGCCTGTGGGGGGAATCTCCTCCATGGGCAATCTGTGGCCCACAGAGGGCCCCTGGTGGCAAAGGCCAACCTCCGCTAACTCCCCGCCCTCAAAGACCACCCGCCCTCCTTCTTGCTGGGGCCTACCCTGACACCAACCCTAACACTTGCCTTGGACCCGGTGTTCCTGGTCTCAGGCCTCCTGCAGTACCAGCAGTGACCACCACACCCAATGGCGCTGCTGATACCTGAGCTGCTGGCCCTCTGATTGGCATGCAGCTCTGGGAGGCGGGATCCCCATCCTTAAAGTGACGGGAACCACAGCACCGGGTAGTTAATTGCCTGAGCGCCTTTGAATCGCGTTTGGTGGACTCCAAAGTGCTGAGGTGGGATTCCCCTCACCTTTTCGGCCTGTTGTCGGGAGCCCTGCTGGATTCACTAAATTCAGCCTTTGGTACTGAGAACAAACATGTGACTGAAATCTCTTCCAATGCTGCTCTGTAATTAGTGTCAAGGGGTAGATATGAATGTCGTGCCACGAAACCCAAAATAAAAAGCAGACAATTTTGTTTTTGCATTTGTGCATTTATTTGGTGGAAATTAAAGCATAGGCAGAGCTTTATATTCTTTTGAGCCTTCCCTTAAATCCAGAGATTATTAGTTGGGTGACTCGTAACTTTAAAATTGATCAGTGTGTTAGTGTGAAAGGAATATGTTGTGACAGTTCCCTCGATGCTATTTAATAGCATTGCCCAAAGTTATAGGAGGCCATTTGGATCAGACGCTCCCTCATTTGATCACTGCTTTGTGTTAAATTAGATGACTACAGTTGAGAATGCAGTTGCAATGCTATGACTGGCCTCAGAATTCCTCGGATCAGGAGGGGAAAAATCAACCAGGAGTTCCCAATCCCCAAGTGCTATCCAGTGAACTCCTGTGAGAGTATGGATCTTGGCTTTGAACAGAATCAAATCATCTGTGTTGCCTTCCGCGGTTGAACACCCTGCTGTCACTCACTATCTACGCTCACAGATGAAGAATGCCTTCAAAGCTACTGGAAACCCATGAAATGATACTCCAGCAAGGGTTGTACCTTCAGGAGAGAAGGGAATATCAGAAATTGGCCAAGATATTAATCAAAAAAGAATCCCGTTGACATTTTAATCTGAAAATATTCTGTCATAGCATCAGTTTTAATATTCTCTTCATAGTGGTCTGAAAGACTTCTTGTACACACTGTATCGGTGGGTAATTTAATGTTTTTGACCTTGCCATCTCACGTGGTCTTGCTAGTCCCATCGAGTTAATCACAGATAAAGCCATCTCTGATCACTTCCTCGTTTCACTGTCCACCCACATCCCCCTTCCATGTTCCAATCCTACCTCCTTCTGTATAGGCCTCTGGAAAGATAGTCTGCCCAATTCACTTACAACTGCACTTTCAAAATCCCAACTATCTAGCTCTTGTCTGCTAAAACTGCTCACTATTCCAGGATTGTCCTGGAATGCAAATATAATCCCTGGCTTCTTTTCTCTACTGCAGACTGTCTTCTTAAAACTC
The DNA here is from genome assembly GCF_036365525.1 of Heterodontus francisci. Classification (NCBI taxonomy): domain Eukaryota; kingdom Metazoa; phylum Chordata; class Chondrichthyes; order Heterodontiformes; family Heterodontidae; genus Heterodontus; species Heterodontus francisci. The sequence goes on along the minus strand of NC_090380.1, from coordinate 97,307,895 downwards.
TCTTCCCGTTTCCTCCACCCTCACCAACAATAAGTGTGAGGTGCTCATGGACTTCTTTGTCACTAAGATCAAGGCTATCTGATCAGCTGCCTCTGCCGCGTCCCTCCCTTCCACTAGCTCACCTGGCCAAACTTCCTCTCATGTTCTCCTCTGCCCTAGCCCTGAACTTGCATCTTTCTCTGGTTTCTCTCCTATCTCCTCTCACGCCCTCTCTGAGCTCATCTTGCCCATGAGATCCACCTCCTGCTCCCTTGATCTTGTTTCCACTAAACTGCTGACCACTAACTTCCCCTCCTCGTCCCCACGTTAGCCAATATTGTTAACGGTTCTCTCTCTTCAGGTTCTGTCCGTCTCTCCTTTAAATCTGCCATATCACCCCTTTCCTCAAAAAACCAAACCTTGACTCCACGGTCCTTGCAAACCTCCATTCCATCTCCAACCTCCCTTTCCTCTCCAAAGTTCTTGAACATGTTGTCACCTCCAAAATCCGTGCCCATCTCTGCCAAAACTCCATTTGAATCCCTCCAATCAGATTTCCACCCCTGCCACTGTACTGAAACAGCTCTTATCAGAATCACAAATGACATCCGATGTGACTGTGACAAAGGTAAACTTTCCCTCCTCATTCTTCTCGACCTGTGTGCAGGCTTTGACTTGGTTGACCACACCATCCTCCTCCAGTGCCTCTCCACTGTTGTCCAGGGGGTGGGACTGCTCTCATCTGGTTTCATTCTTATCGATCTAATCATAGCTTGAGTATCATTTGCAATGGCTTATTTTCCTGCTCCCATGCTGTTACCACTGGTGTTCCCCAAGGATCTATCCTTTACCCCCTTCCAATGTCTCATCTAGATGCAGCTCCTCGACATTCGAAAGCACAGTGTTAGTTTTCACATGTGTGTTGACAACACCCAGCTCTAGCTCATCACTGCCTCTCTCGACTCCTCCACTTTTGCTAAATTATCAGACAGCTTATCTGACATCCAGTACTGAATGAGCGGAAATTTCCTCCGATTAAATATTGGGAAGATGGAAACCATTGTTTTAGTCCCCAATCCAAACTCCATTCCTTAGCTACAGTATGAGACTAAGCTAGTCTGTTTGCAACCTTGATAGTATGTTTGACCCCGAGATGAGCTTTCAACCACATATTTGCTCCATCACTAAGACCGCCTTTTACCAGCTCTGTAATATTACCTGTTTTCGCCTCTATTTCAGCTCATCTGCTGCCGAAACCCTCATTCAGCCTTCATTACCTCTAGTCTTGACTATTCCATTGCACACCAGGTTGGTCTCCCCCATTCTTTTTTTATTCGTTCATGGGATGTGGTCATCGCTGGCTAGGCCAGCATTTATTGCCCGTCCTTATATGCCCTTGAGAAGGTGGTGGTGAGCTTCCTTCTTGAACCGCTGCAGTCTATGTGGGATAGGTACACCCACAATGCTGTTAGGAAGGGAGGTCCAGGATTTTGACCCAGCGACAGTGAAGGAACGGCGATATAGTTCCAAGTCAGGGTGGTGTGTGGCTTGGAGGGGAACTTGCAGGTGGTGGTGATCCCATGCATTTTCTGTCCTTGTCCTTCTAGGTGGTAGAGGTCGCGGGTTTGGAAGGTGCTGTCTAAGGAGCCTTGGTGCATTGCTGCAGTGCATGTTGTAGATGGTACATACTGCTGCCACTGTGTGTCGGTGGTGGAGAGATGTTTGTGAATGAGGTGCCTATCAAACGGGCTGCTTTGTCCTGGAGGGTGTCGAGCTTCTTGAGTGTTGCTGGAGCTGCACCATTCCAGGCAAGTGGAGAGTATTCCATCAAATTCCTAACTTGTGCCTTGCAGATGGTGGACAGGTTTGGGGAGTCAGGAGGTGAGTTACTCACCACAGGATTCCCAGCCTCTGACCTGCTCTTGTAGCCATGGTATATATATATGGCTACTCCAGTTTAGTTTCTGGTCAGTGGTAACCCCCAGGATGTTGATAGTGAGGGATTCAGTGATCGTAATGCCGTTGAATGTCAAGGGGAGATGGTTACATTCTGTCTTGTTGGAGATGGTCATTGCCTGGCACTTGTGTGGTACAAATATTACTGACCACTTATCAGCCCAAGCCTGGATGTTGTCCAGGCCTTGTTGCATTTCTACACGGACTGCTTCAGTATCTGAGGAGTCGCGAATGATGCTGGACATCGTTCAATCATCAGCAAACATCCCCACCTCTGACCTTATGATTGAAAGAAGGTCATTGATGAAGCAGCTGAAGATGGTTGGGCCTAGGACACTACCCTGAGGAACTCCTGCAGTGATGTCCTGGAACTGAGATGATTGACCTCCAACAACCACAACCATCTTCCTTTGCACGAGCTACGACTCCAACCAGCGGAGAGTTTTCCCCCTGATTCCCATTGACTCCAGTTTTGCTTAGGCTCCTTAATGCCATACTTGGTCAAATGCTGCCTTGATGTCAAGGGCAGTCACTCTCACCTCACCTCTTGAATTCAGCTGTTTTGTTCATGTTTGAACCAAGGCTGTAATGAGGTCAGGAGCTGAGTGGCCCTGGTGGATCCCAAACTGAGCATCACTGAGCAGGTTGTTGCTCAGAAAGTGCTTGTAAAGCACTGTTGAAGACACCTTGCATGACTTTATTGATGATCAAGAGTAGACTGATGGGGCGGTATTGGCCGGTTTGGATTTGTCCTGCTTTTTGTGCACAGGACATACCTGGGCAATTTTCCACATTGTTGGGTAGATGCCAGTGTTGTAGCTGTACTGGAACAGCTTGGCTAGAAGCGTGGCAAGTCCTGGAGCACAAGTCTTCAGTACTATTGCTGGAATGTTGTCAGGGCCCGTAGCCTTTGCAGTATCCAGTGCCTTCAGTCATTTACCCTCTGTAAACTTGAAGCCATCCAAAACTCTGCTGCCTGTGTCTTAACTTACACCAAGTCCTGCTCCCGTATCACCCCTTTGCTTGCTGACCTACATTGGCTCTCGGTCAAGCAACATATTGATTTTAAAATTGTCATCCTTGTTGTTACGACTAGGTGAGAAAGAGGTCTAGGGTTTCCTTTCAGCCTTCATCTGGTCTTATTACAACGGGGTTTTATTTTTAAACACACCGTATTTTTCGCTCCCCCTTGGTGAATCCTTGTTCACCGCTTTCCAATTATAAGGCAAAGAAACCAGCATAAACAGGCTTTCTTAGGTTTAAAGGAGAAAAGTTGAAATTTATTAAACTTAAACTTAAATTCTAATTTGGTTAATGCCTACGGATACATGACGGGCCCATGCTAGCATGCATATGCGATAGACACATGCAAATAGCGACAGTAAAGAGCAGAAGAAAAATAAAGTGAAAAAGTTTGAGGCAATATCTGAAAAGTTGTTATTACAGTTCTTCGAGCTCACTATAGAGTCCTTGATTGTAGGTAGATCTTGCTTTTCGTTGGGGCCCAGTATTCTTCTTAAACCTTGTTCGCTGTCGGAGACTTTTCTCTCTTGGGGTTCATGTGGCTTCAGTGGATTCAGAGGCTTGTGAGAAAGAGATGGGAGCAGTCAGGAGAGGTTGTGGCAAGCCAGACAGGAGAGATTTTCTCAGTCCAGGAGCATTCTGCCTTTTTCCCGAACTGTTTGTACAAATTCAAAAAATTCAGGTTGCCCAGCAGGTTAGTCATGTGACTAGCTGGTTTGACCATGTCCGTTTGTGTATTCGGTCATCTTACCATTCAACCTGGAATGCGGCTCCCGCACCTTCACGTCTGGTGATCAAAAGTCCATTGTGAGTTAAATGTGGCAGGGAATGGCTGCCTTGTCCTTCCAATCACCGCCTATTAATATGCAAATGTCTTTTCCAGTCACGGCTGATATGTTTAACAAGTCCTTTCTTCAGTCTAGTAACAGTTTTAAAATCAATGTTCATGACAAAATTAATGTGCCTCATTCTTGGAAGGTGGGGGCTTAGCAAGGCATTGTTTTCAAATCCCTCCATGACCTCACCCCTACCTCTCTTTCATCTTGTCCAGCCACACAGCCTCTTAGCTATCTGTGCTTATCTAAGTCTGTCCTCTTGAGCATCCCTGATTTTAATCACTCCACCATTGGTAGCCGGGCCTTCAGTCACCTAATCCCTAAGCTTTCTTTTAAAATTTTATTTCCAAAATAGACTTTATTCATAGAAATCTGTAAAAAATACATTACAAAGCAGTTCCAAACAGCACCAAGTCAAACAATACCAACAGTGCAAAGGAGATCAGTTTCCTTCAATACAGGAGTGAGTTGCCTCACAACCCTTCCATTTCATTTTACATGCCATATACATTTTACAGCAAACAAAAATTTTCCGGATACAGTTTGAGGGGTTTCCCATAGATCCAGCCCCTCAGTTCAGCTTGTTGGGGGGGGAACTTACACAGTGGTCTTTCTCATTGAGCCTTTGCCGCGGCTGCCCCAAGCTTTAGTGCGTCCCTCAGCACGTAGTCCTGGACCTTGGAATGTGCCAGTCTGCAACATTCGGTCGTGGACAACTCTTTGCGCTGGACGGCCAGTAAGTTTCGGGCAGACCAAAGGGCGTCTTTCACCGAATTGATAGTCCTCCAGCAGCAGTTGATGTTTGTCTCGGTGTGCGTCCCTGGGAACAGCCCGTAGAGCACAGACTCCTGTGTTACAGAGCTGCTTGGGATGAACCGTGACAAAAACCACTGCATCTCTTTCCACACCTGCTTTGCAAAGACACATTCCAGAAGGAGGTGGGCAATCGTTTCGTCCCCACCACAGTCACCGCGAGGGCAGCGTGCAGAAGGGGTGAGACTTCAGGTGTGCAGGAAGGATCTGACGGGGAGGGCTCTTCTCACCACCAGCCAAGCTACATCTTGGTGCTTGTTTGAAAGTTCTGGTGATGAGGCATTCCGCCAAATGACTTTGGCGGTTTGCTCGGGAAACCATCTGACAGGATCCACCATCTTTTCCCGTAGAGCCTTGAGTACATACCGTGCAGACCACTGCCTGATGGATTGGTGGTCAAAGGTGTTTTTCCGCAGAAACTTTTCCACGAAGGATAGCTGGTACGGCACAGTCCAACTGGATGGAGCGTTCCGCGGCAATGTGACCAGGCCCATCCTTCGCAACACCGGGGACAGATAGAACCTCAGCTCATAGTGACGCTTGAAGTTTGTGTACTGGAGGTCTACACACAGCTTGATGCAGCCGCACACGAAGGTAGTCATCAGGATGAGGGCGACGTTGGGTACATTTTTCCTACCCTTATCCAGAGGTTTGAACATCGTGTCCCTCCGGACCCAGTCCATTTTGGATCCCCATATGAAGCGGAAAATGGCTCGGGTGACTGCCACAGCACAGGAGTTGGGTATGGGCCAGACCTGCGCCACGTACAGCAACAACGTGAGCGCCTCACACCTGATGACCAGGTTCTTACCCACAATGGAGAGAGATCGCTGCCCCCACATGCTCAGCTTGTGTTGTACCTTGGCTACTCGCTCCTCCCAGGTTTTGGTGCACGCTCCGGCCCTTCCGATCCATATCCCCAGCACCTTCAGGTAGTCTGACCTAACGGTGAAGGAGACAAAGGATTGGTCAGCCCAGTTCCCAAAGAACATGGCCTCACTCTTGCCGTGGTTAACTTTGGCTCCCGAGGCCAGTTCGAACTGGTCGCAGATGCTCATCAGTCTGCACACAGACAGCGGGTCCGAGCAGAAGACGGCGATGTCATCCATGTACAGGGAGGTTTTAACCTGAGTGCCTCCGCTGCCTGGGATTGTCACCCCTCTTATGCTCACATCCTTCCTAATAGACTCAGCAAAGGGTTCAATACAGCAAACAAACAAGACAGGGGAGAGAGGACAGCCCTGTTTGACTCCAGATTGGATCGGGAAACTTTCTGATTCCCACCCATTGTTTGAGACTGCGTTACTTATGTTTGTGTAGAGCAGTTTGATCCAATTGCAGATTCCCTCCATAAACCCCATTTTGGAGAGCACATCCCTCATGTACGTGTGCGATATCCTGTCAAAAGCCTTCTCCTGGTCCAGGCTGATGAGGCAGGTGTCCACCCTCCTGTCCTGTACATAGGCGATCATGTCCCTGAGTAGCACGAGACTATCAGAGATCTTCCTGCCGGGTACAGTACAGGTCTGATCAGGATGAATCACCAACTCCAGAGCAGATTTGACTCGACTGACTATGACTTTTGACAGAATCTTGTAGTCTACATTAAGCAGTGAGATGGGCAGCCAATTTTTGATTTCTGCCCTCTCCCACTTCTGCTTGTAGATGAGGGTGATGATGCCTTTCCTCATGGATTCTGACATGCTGCCGGCTAGGAGCATACTCTTGTATACTTCCAGCAGGTCCGGGCCGACCCAGTCCCACAGGGCCGAATACAACTCAACCGGTAAGCCGTCGCTTCTGGGAGTTTTACTCTTCGCGAAGGACTTGACGGCCTTTGTCAGCTCTTTTTTTTTCCCAAAATATACTTTATTCATAAAAATCTGTAAAAATACATTACAAAACAGTTCCAAACAGCACCAAGTCAAAAAATACGAACAGTGCAAAGGAGATCAGTTTCCTTCAATACAGGACCAATGAGTTGCCTCACCACCCTTCCATTTCATTTTTCCTGCCATATACATTTTACAGCAACAAAGATTTTCCGGATACAGTTTGAGGGGTTTTCCATGGAGCCAGCCCCTCAGTTCAGCTTGGTGGGGGGACCTTACACAGTGGTCTTTCCCCATTGAGCCTTTGCTGCGGCTGCCCCAATCTTTAGTGCGTCCCTCAGCACATAGTCCCTCTCCAAACCCCATTTTGGGAGGCTCTGTTGTCTGTGGGCTTTGCGTCATTCAGCCCAGCATAAAAGGATTTGCTGATCCTTCGTATGTCGGACTGCGAAGGTGTTACCGAGCCATCCTCTTCCTTCAGGCTGCTGATAACAGAGCTCTCTCTGTTTACCTTTTGGAAGAAGTAACACGAGCACGTCTCATCCTGCTCGATGGAGCAGACTCTGGACCAGAAGATGATCTTGGAGGCCTCCGTGGCAAAGAGCGAAGCCTGCTGGCTCTTCACCTCGTGGAGGTCCTCCTTGACCTCAACCCCCATTGCCTGCAGCTGGAGCAGATTTTGCATACTTTTCTGGAGTCAGGACATTTCTCTCTGTCTCTCTCTCGCCCTCTGAACAGCTTTGTCAGCTCTGGAATTTTTTTTTTTATTTCCAAAATATACTTTATTCATAAAAATCTGCAAAAATTACATTGCCAAACAGTTTCAAACAGCACCAAAAAATACAAACATTGCAAGGGAGATCAGTTTCCTTCAATACTATCTTGAGTTTCTTCACAACCCTTCCATTTCACAATTGTCGTGCCAATTACAGTTTTACATTTACAGCAAATGAAAATATTAACGATACAGATCGAGGGGTTTCCCATGGATCCAGCCCCTCAGTTCAGCTTGGTGGGGGGACCTTACACTGTGGTCTTTCCCCATTGAGCCTTTGCTGCGGCTGCCCCAAGCTTTAGTGCGTCCCTCAGCACGTAGTCCTGGACCTTGGAATGTGCCAGTCTGCAACATTCGGTGGTGGACAACTCTTTGCGCTGGAAGACCAGCAAGTTTCGGGCAGACCAAAGGGCGTCTTTCACCGAATTGATAGTCCTCCAGCAGCAGTGAATGTTTGTCTCGGTGTGCGTCCCTGGGAACAGCCCGTAGAGCACAGACTCCTGTGTTACAAAGCTGCTTGGGATGAACCTCGACAAAAACCACTGCATCTCTTTCCACACCTGCTTTGCAAAGACACATTCCAGGAGGAGGTGGGCGACCGTCTCTTCCCTACCACAGCCAACGCGGGGGCACTGTGCGGAGGGGGTGAGACTTCAGGTGTGCATGAAGGATCTGACGGGGAGGGCCCTTCTCACCACCAGCCAAGCTACGTCTTGGTGCTTGTTTGAAAGTTCTGGTGATGAGGCATTCCGCCAAATGACTTTGACGGTCTGCTCGGGAAACCATCCGACAGGATCCACTGTCTCCTTTTCCCGTAGGGCCTTGAGGACATTCCGTGCAGACCACTGCCTGATGGACCGGTGGTCAAAGGTGTTTTCCCGCAGAAACTGCTCCACGAAGGATAGGTGGTACGGCACGGCCCAACTGCATGGAGCGTTCCGCGGCAACGTGCCCTGGCCCATCCTTCGCAACACCGGGGACAGATAGAACCTCAGCACGTAGTGACACTTGGAGTTTGCGTACTGGAGATCTACACACAGCTTGATGCAGCCGCACACGAAGGTGGTCATCAGGATGAGGGCCACGTTGGGTACATTTTTCCCGCCCTTGTCCAGAGATTTGAACATCGTGTCCCTCCGGACCCGGTCCATTTTAGATCCCCAGACGAAGCGGAAAATGGCTCGGGTGACTGCCACAGCGCAGGTGTGGGGTATGGGCCAGACCTGCGCCACGTAGAGCAACAACGTGAGTGCCTTGCACCTGATGACCAGGTTCTTACCCACGATGGAGAGAGATCGCTGCCCCCACATGCCCAACTTTTGTCGTACCTTGGCTACTCGCTCCTCCCATGTTTTGGTGCACGCCCTGGCCCTTCCGAACCATATCCCCAGCACCTTCAGGTAATCTGACCTGACGATGAAGGGGACAAAGGATCGGTCAGCCCAGTTCCCAAAGAACATGGCTTCGCTCTTGCCGTGGTTAACTTTGTCTCCCGAGGCCAGTTCGGACTGGTTGCAGATGCTCATCAGTCTGCGCACGGACAGCGGATCCGAGCAGAAGACGGCGACGTCATCCATGTACAGGGAGGTTTTAACCTGAGTGCCTCCGCTGCCTGGGATTGTCACCCCTCTTATGCTCGCATCCTTCCTAATAGACTCAGCAAAGGGTTCAATACAGCAAACAAACAAGACCGGGGACAGAGGACAGCCCTGTCTGACTCCAGATTTGATCGGGAAACTTTCCGATTCCCACCCGTTGATTGAGACTGCGCTACTGATGTTTGTGTAGAGCAGTTTGATCCAATTGCAGATTCCCTCCCCAAACCCCATTTTGGAAAGCACGTCCATCATGTAGGTGTGCGATACCCTGTCAAAAGCCTTCTCCTGGTCCAGGCTGATGAGGCAGGTGTCCACCCTCCTGTCCCGTACGTAGGCGATCGTATCCCTGAGTAGCGCGAGACTATCAGAGATCTTCCTGCCGGGTACAGTACAGGTCTGATCGGGGTGAATCACCAACTCCAGAGCAGATTTGACTCGACTGGCTATGACTTTGGATAGAATCTTGTAGTGAACATTAAGCAGTGAGATGGGCCGCCAATTTCTGATTTCTGCCCTCTCCCCCTTCTGCTTGTAAATGAGGGTGATGATGCCTCTCCTCATGCATTCTGACATGCTGCCGGCCAGGAGCATACTCTCGTATACTTCCAGCAGGTCCTGGCCGACCCAGTCCCACAGGGCCGAGTACAACTCGACCGGTAAGCCGTCGCTCCCGGGAGTTTTACTCGTCTCGAAGGACTCGACGGCCTTTGTCAGCTCATCCAGAGTTAGCGGCTTGACCAATCTCTCCCTCCTGCTGTCATCTAAGACCTCTGTGATAGATGACAGGAAGGACTGGGAGGCTCTGCTGTCTGTGGGCTTCGTGTCATACAGCCCAGCATAAAAGGATTTGCTGATCCTTAGTATGTCGGACTACGAAGACGTTACCGAGCCATCTTCTTCCTTCAGGCTGCTGATAACAGAGCTCTCTCTGTGTACCTTTTGGAAGAAGTAACGCGAGCACGTCTCATCCTGCTCGATGGAGCTCACTCTGGACCGGAAGATGATCTTGGAGGCCTCCTTGGCAAAGAGCGAGGCCTGCTGGCTCTTCACCTCTTGGAGATCCTCTTTGACCTCGACCCCCATTGACTGCAACTGGAGTAGATTTTGCATAATTTTCTGGAGTCGGGACATTTGTCTCTGTCTCTCTCTGTCTCCCTCTGTCTGTCTCTGTCTCTCTCTGTCTGTCTCTGTCTCTCTCTGTCTCTCTCTGTCTGTCTCTCTCTCTCTGTCTGTCTCTCTCTCTCTGTCTCCCTCTCTCGCCCTCTCTCGCCCTCTCTCGCCCTCTCAGCTCTGGAATTCTCTCTCGCCACCTCTCTACCTCACTTTCCTCCAGTGGCGCAGTGGTTAGCACCGCAGCCTCACAGCTCCAGGGACCCGGGTTCGATTCCGGGTACTGCCTGTGTGGAGTTTGCAAGTTCTCCCTGTGTCTGCGTGGGTTTTCTCCGGGTGCTCCGGTTTCCTCCCACAAGCCAAAAGACTTGCAGGTTGATAGGTAAATTGGCCATTATAAATTGTCACTAGTATAGGTAGGTGGTAGGGAAATATAGGGACAGGTGGGGATGTTTGGTAGGAATATGGGATTAGTGTAGGATTAGTATAAGTGGGTGGTTGATGTTTGGCACAGACTCGGTGGGCCGAAGGGCCTGTTTCAGTGCTGTATCTCTAATCTAATCTTTCTTAAACCTACCTGTTTGACCAACCTTTTGGTCATCTGACCTATTAACTTCTTATGTGTCCCGGTGTCATATTTTGTTTTATAATACTCCTGTGATGTGCCTTGGGATTGTTTCTGTTAAAAGCGCTATATAAATAAATATTGTTGTTGTTTTCTGAAAAAGAACTGTGAACAACGGTTGAATACTCAAGATTAGCATTATTCAAAATAGCATTATTCCATTTGCTAGTTATGTTGGCAGAGGGCTCTTAACTGCTGAATACGAGGTCCAACAAAAGAGTTGTTTCTTGAAGTTATTAGCATAGGGAGTGAGGCCTGAAGTCACAAATAATGGTTGCTCTGTTTTTTTTGTGTGTGGGAAAGAGGGCTTGATGTAGATTTAGTCTCAAACTGAGAAATATTTTATGAAGCACTTTAATGGAGACAAGTCGCGTTAGTATTAAGTAATCTGTTCTTCTCTTCCATTTATGGAAAGCGTGCATGCACATATTCATACTATAATATTCTTGAATCTTTCCTTTCCCTCATACTGGTTTGCAAATCATATTAACACTTGTGTGTGTCGTTGAGCTGTTCTGTTTGACCTTTTGAATTCTTTATGCCATTCATTCAGGCAGTGCATGGAAAGGCCCGTCAACCAGTTGCGTTTGCCACTCCGGTCCATTCGGCACGTTTTTTTAAAATAACTGAATAGAAATGGATTCTGTTTTAATTTAAGGTATGAATGAATGTTAAATGCTTAATTGAGCATATTCCAATCTTTTTTGGAAAAAGAATGCTCAGAACGATTGAGATCTAAAAGCAAATTGTCCGAACGAATTTCTAATAACATGAAACTCAATATCTGAGTTATTGATTTTTGTACTGTCTCCTCGTACTTTATTGTTGTTATTGGAGAGCATTCATGAACTGACTCCTTTACTCACCAGTTTTGCCCATTCTCCTCATGTCCTGAAGACATTCATTCTCTGTTGAGGTATGGTTCAATGGTTGCCCTTCACTGTCTTCAGCCTTACCCAAATAAGCATTAGTCATAGCCTGAAGCAGGCTGGCTTGTTAAACTAGGAGTATGATTCTCACTTCACGTGTGAGAGGTCGTGGGTTCAAACCCTGGACGAGCCCTGTTTAGCGGTGACGGTGGCATAATGGCTATGTCACTAACTAGTATCCAGAGGCCCAGGCTAATGCCCTGGAAACATGGTTTCAAATCCCATCATGGCAGCTGGTGGGATTTAAATTCAATTAATTAAAAAAAAAAATCTGGAATTGAAAGCTAGTCTCAGTAATGGTGCCATGAAACTATCACTGATTGTCGTAAAACCCATTTGGTTCAGTAATATCATTTAGGGAAGGAAATCTGCTGCCCTTGTCTGGTCTGGTCTGCATGTGACTCCAGACCCTCAGCAATGTGGTTCATTCTTAACTGCCCTCTGAAATGGCCTAGTGAGCCATTTGTGTGTCTAGGGAAATTAGGGATGGGCAACAAATGCTGGTCTTGCCAGTGATGCCCACATCCCATGAAAGCGTTAAAAAATATCCTGTATGAGCCTAAACAGTGCATGTTGATGAGCAGCTCAATGAGCAGCAAAGCTAAGCCTGATCCGAACCTCACCAGAATTTCACATTTGTGTTTTTCCTGCAGTGGTTATTTGGTTGCAAGGCCAATTATATAGTCTTCTCCCCTGCCTTCCTCTTCCACCACACCAACTGAGATCAGCCTACTCCCCACAGACTGGTTGGTAAGTGGGACCTTCATCCTCTGTGTGGCATTGTATACGCACAAAATTAAACTTGCTGTACCACTGGGGGAGACATGATTCAGCTCTTTGATGTGAAACGGCACAAATTTCTTTCAGTAAAGGTGTGCTCCAAGATTATTTTTCTCTACTCTTGGCAATTTGAGTCAAGGTACATGTCTGGCTTATTGGATTGCCCTTCTAGATCAGCAGATCACATTAGGAGAACCAATGGTCAATGCCAAACCATTCCTTGCTGCACTCCTCACTCCCATCACTGCTGCCCCACTTAGGCCTCCAACTAAAATTACAAACCGGGTCCCGATATTTAAAGAAGGATCCATTGCCTTCCTGTGGGTTCCCCTCTCGTCCATTCAAAAGAGCAGGTTAACATTGAGAAATGATGGGAAGGCAATAGTATCAGTAGGACTAAGTTGCAAACTTCAGTTTAACTGCCCACCCCGCCCAGTTGGTTGGGTGTGTGAGTCAAAATTGGAGCCTATTGGCTAAAAATTTCTGTGCCCTGCCCACGCCCGTTGTGATTGAGGTGGGCAGCACATAAACTTGGTACACCCACCTCATCTACATGGTCGTAGCATGTGGCCGAGTGGGTTCTGTGCTGCTGGTTTTCTTCTCGTGCTGCTGGCTGCTTCTGAGCTCAGCAGGGGTCCCAACAGCATTGTGCACTTACCACATGGGTGTAGCCAACCTGCTCCTTTTAAAGGCAGTCTGTCACTCATAAAGGGAACTGAATAATATTGCAGCAATTTAAGTAATGGAAAAGTGAATACTAGGGCAGAGAGAGGGATCCAGGATCGCACATGCAGTGCTGGAGGCATTAGTGGTGGAGGTGGGCAGGAGGAGAAATGCCACAGTTCCACCGGGGGCCAGGAGACCTTCAAGGATCACACTCAGAAGGGAGTGGGAGCAGATGGCCAGGGAGGTCAAATCCCCTAGTCTAGACCTGAGGACTTGATAGCAGTGCCACCAGAAGTTTAATGACCTCAAGCGAATGGTCAAGATCAGTGAATGCGGGCGGCACAGTGGCGCAGTGGTTAGCACCGCAGCCTCACAGCTCCAGGGACCCGGGTTCGATTCCGGGTACTGCCTGTGTGGAGTTTGCAAGTTCTCCCTGTGTCTGCGTGGGTTTTCTCCGGGTGCTCCGGTTTCCTCCCACAAGCCAAAAGACTTGCAGGTTGATAGGTAAATTGGCCATTATAAATTGTCACTAGTATAGGTAGGTGGTAGGGAAATATAGGGACAGGTGGGGATGTTTGGTAGGAATATGGGATTAGTGTAGGATTAGTATAAATGGGTGGTTGATGTTCGGCACAGACTCGGTGGGCCGAAGGGCCTGTTTCAGTGCTGTATCTCTAATCTAATCTAATCTTCACATGGCATCAACTACCGACCAAACTAACCTCTCACATTTCTCAATGCACCACACCCCCATCACTCACCCAGCAGCACTCCCTGGCACTCATGCCTAATATCCAGATACTTCACCGCACCCTCACACACCTACCAATGCTACCAGCCTCACACCCACCTCTCGCTGCCTCCACATACCTCCATCTATTCAGCTGTGGCAGGCACCTCACGCAAACACAGAACTACACAATCACTGACATTCTGTCCTCTTGCAGCACAATGAGGCACACAATAGATGGGAGCAAAGCAGAACTGGTGGAGGACAAGGACACCTGCATCACCTGAGCCCTACTGAGGAGATGGCTCTCGGCATCATGGGACCGATAATGACAAAGTCCATTGCATTTGGTGTCACTGAGAACATGATGCTATGTTCCTGTCTTCTGCCCCTTCTCAACTCCCAGCTCACACTCATCTTGCTATCTAGCCTGATGAGCAAGCTGCTGATGGTGTGACCATGGACCTCTTGTTTCCCACCCTGCACCCCATCCCTCACACCAACCTTCCCTTTCTGATTTCCTGCTTTCAGACACCCAAGAACTGCTGCCTGCCCAGCCACAGCAGCACCAGGAGGAGGAGAGAGAGCAGCGCCACATCACTAATGACGCGAGCTCACCACTTGATCTGGCACTTGCAGCCACCAGGTCAGATACTGGTATTTTACATACCTTGGAGGCAAGTATAGAGTTGGAACCAACACGTGGTGAGTCACTGGGCATGAATGGGCTGCAGCCAGGCCAGGGTTAAAAGATGGTTCATTTGTCAACTCACCAGTTGCACATCGGTTCTGCTGCCACGGACTTGGATCGCGTATCCGGATGGGGTGGCATACAGCAGAGTGCTAAATGGAGGTCATGGGTGCATTGGCTCGTCTACCAGGCAGCCTCCTATTACTGTCCGGCTTCAACTTGGCAGAGGGCATCGAGCAGAGCCTGATCTCCCTGTCATGCTGGCACTGCCACTGCTGCCTCCATACCTGTTGCAGCCTTTGTGTGGACAGGTCACTTGCTCCTCTGCCCTCTCTGTGAGGGTGCAGCAACACTCTGCCAAATCCAGCAACTCAGCACAACACCTCCACAAACACTCCAGATTATTCCAACACTTCGCAATAAAAATGTTCTTAAAAATTACCTTAACCTGCAATTTTGGTGCCTGTTCCTTTAAATAATGTTAGTGCAGGGCCCATCTTGCAGCCAAAAGACATTTTGTTTGCAGAGTGAGCTACGAATTTGTTGTCTGGACCTGCGTGGCCCAAATTTGGTATCCTGTTGTCACATCAGCTGGTTTGACTGTGTGACATTAGGCAAGTGCCGATTCAAAGCCTTCCAGCGGACGGAGGGGATGCCCTGGAGGGGATGGCCCTGCATGCGCCCTTCCCCTCATAGAATCCCACGTGGGCCGCCTAGGATGTGGCCGGCAGCGCATCACACCCCACAAAAATGATGCTAGGCCTCAGCGGCGCTATGGGAATGAATTTTGCATCCTATGTTTTTCTTTAACTATTGACTGCTGGTAATGCTGGTGGAACTGGAGGGGGAAACAGAGTTACAGAGAGTGACTGTATGTAAGGGGTAAACTAAGCGAGCTCCAATTTCTGAGACATGCTGACTAATATGGTATTTTTTGCTGTCCAGAATATACCTTTCTGTGTATACTAAGCACCTGAGTTTTCTTTTGAATTATGGACCATCACCTTGTATTTATGGATACCATGCACGCTTGACAATATGCAGTAGCACTCTGAATTTCAAAGGAAGTTGGAATACCTGCATGTATGACCTGGCTGGTACCTATCTTATTTTGTACACCCTGTACTATTTGTTAGCACAAGGAGATGGACTTGTGCAGGTCAGGGGTGTTACAACCTTTTAGCATGTATTGGATTATGAAATATTGGGCCTGCTCACAATGTTAAAAAGCAATTGACGCTGCTCCCAGACCTTGTGCAGTGAGTTTAAGTATTTAAACTCCCATTGAGCATTATGAAACTTATAGATGTAGACAGTTGTGAATTAAATTGCATGAATACGAAAGACTGGATATTGACGTCACCTTCCTACTTTTTTATTTATCTTTAAGTTATGAACTTACACCTACTCACAGCTGCTAAGCATTGATTGGTGGTTTTGCTCCATATCACACCCAGTAAATGCTGCCAATACTTTCAACAAGTATGTGTCTCTCAGGCTACAATGAAAGCACAAAGTCACAGTAAGTTCCATATTCTTCTGAGGGGGTGGTGTGGACAAGTGGTTTGAGTAATGGTGCTCACTGTTTGAGCTAAAGGGGCTGAGTTGTATTGCTTTACAGCTATTGTATACTTCGAGAGGCCTGTCAATTGCTTTGCCACCAGTATGGCTGCAATTAACTCAAAGGAAAGTGAACACATCTATCCAGAGATTGAATTGTTTGTCAAGGTAAGGTTTTATTAATAAAAACAGACTAAAAATGTTATTTTTACACATATTTCAGCATGTTAAACATGTCTTGACGACATCACTTTGGGCGCATAATGTGTCGAGCTCTATTCAACTGTGAACAATGTCTGTCTTTCAGTACATGCCATGTTCATTGCGTTATTCTTTGTTCTCAAATGAAACAGTTACTCTTTGAAATATTCCTCAGGATTTAAGAAAGGAAGTGACTTTCTAGAAAGGAAAAGGGTTACTTGGTAGTTGGGCAACAGTTTAATATTAAAATACTGAATTATCGACTCTGTGCTGTTTACATATAGAAAACCTGACTGTGTCTTCTTTTTCTGAAGTTATTGTCCCTTCTGTTTGATTACAATTAATTTTCTGTGCAATATTTAACCATGATTCCTTTTGGATTTGCAGTTATGTTAACCTTTTGTTGTAATATGATTTTTCTTCTGAGATGAAATGCTGACTTTTTGAGTTTCAAAGTGTTCTAAGGTAGTGCAAGCCCATATATTGAAGTTCCTGCATTATGATACTACTTATTGACACTAGTCCTTGCATTTAAAAGAGCCCGACAGTTATGTAAGACTTACTAAAACAGTCTACTCCCACTAGTAAGACTTTGGGTGACATTATTATGGCAGTGTCAGCTGTGGCTCAGTTGGTAGCATTCTTGCCTCTGAGTCACTTGCTCCTTAGTTCCAGTCCCACTCCAAGACTTGATCACAAAACCAAGGGAATACTGCACTGTTGAAGGTGCCGTCCTTCCGATGAGACCTTAAACTAAGGCCCTGCCTGCTCTCTCAAGGGGGTGTAGAAGATCCCTTGATGTTATTTTGAAGAAGAGCCTTAGTCAATGTTTGTCCCTTAATCAACATCATAAAAAACAGATTATCTGGTCATTACCCCATTGCTGTTTGTGAGAGGTTGCTGTGTGCAAATTGGCTGCCATGTGACTACACTTCAAAAGTACTTCATTAGCTGTAAAGCACTTTGAGATGTCTGGTGGAAGTCTTTCTTTAAGATTCACCAATAAATTACACTTGTTTGCTGGTTAGTTAGTTTAAACATTAGTTTAAATAAAAACCTTTTCTCCCTTGTACTGATTAGCTATACAGCTATAAATCACTAATTGTTTTTAAAAGGAAAGGTATGTAATGGTATAGTAAGGTACAATATGAAATTACTTATTGGGATGATGCACCATTTTTCTTTAGAAATACGATTGGATTGTGTAAAGATAGCATTTGCTGCAGTATTATGATTAAGGACGGCTTAACTCTAAAAGCAGGGATTGGGCAAATGGATTTCATGTTCAATCGACTTGTATTTTGCATCATTCTCATGCATAAATGTTGGTGATGTTTCCCAGTTGGTTGCAGATGTTCTTCTCTCCCACATCAGGAATATGTGGCAGAGGTGCCTGCGTGGTCATGGTAAAAGGTTACACAATTGAATCACTGTATAAATATTGCATGCAAATTTTATCTGTAGTAATACTTCCAAAGGTTGGCCATCGTTTATTGTCCCTGCAAAAATTTTCTATTTTATCAATGGGCTTCCAGGGTTTGCAAACCATCATGTCTGGTGATTGAATGAAATTTTCTTATGAGAATAAGTTCAGTTGAATCCTTAAAGCTTTTATTTTAAAGTTGTGTTACCATTTTCTTTTTGACAAGCCTTATTGCTTATCAGAATTATTTTATATTTTTTTATCCACCTGCATGAAGTTTATTCAATTGTTTGGAAATGCTATGTTCTGATTAGAACACCAATTTGTCCTTGTAGAGTGCCTTTAACAGCTCTTCACAGGAGCATTATCATACAAGATATGGCACCATAAGGAGATATTAGGGCATATGACCAAAGGCTTGGTCAAAGAGGTAGGTTTTAAAAAGAGTGTTGAAGGAGGAAAGAGAAGTATAGATAGAGAGGTGTGGGGAGGGACTTCCAGAGCTTAGGACCCAGACAGTTGAAGGCACAGCGACAATGGTGAGTTGAAGGAAATTAGAAATTCAAAAAGACCAGAATTAGAGGCACACAGAGATCTCAGAGGGTTATGGGGCTTCAAGAGGTTACAGAAATAGAGAGAGGCAAGACAGTGGAGGGACTTGAACACAAGGATGGAAATTTCAGTGTAGGTCAATGAGAACAGGGGTGATAGGTGAGCTGGACTTGGTGCGAGTTAGGATACAGACAGCAGAGCTTTGGCTGAAAGAAAAAAAAAGACTTGCATTTATATCGCGCCTTTCTCTACCTCAGGACGTCTCAAAGCGCTTTTCAGCTGATGAAATATTTTTGAAGTGTAGTCACTGTTTTAATATAGGGAAATGTGGCAACCAATTTGCACAAAGCAAGGTCCCACAAGCCGCAATGAGATAATGACCAGATAATATATTTTACTGCTGCTGGTTGAGGGATAACCATTAGCCAGGACATGAGGTGAACTTTGTGGAGGGTGAAAGATGGAGACCAGCCAGGAGTCAGACCTAATTTAAGAACATCGCTGAGACTCATTTAAGAAGTGACCATTTTTTCTCCTACATATTTCTCTAATTCTGCTGCACAATATTCAAGCATTAGGAATTTATAGAAAGTTGTCTTTTTAGTACCATGAAAGGAAAGCAATGAATGTTATCTATATGGATTTTAAAAAAGCATTAGACAAATTACCACATAAAAGGCTGGTTACCAAAATTGAAGGTCATGGAACGGTCAGTGTCAGCTTGGATAAACAATTGGATTAAGGACAGAAAACAGTGAGTTATGGTAAATGGTTGTTTTTCAGACTGGAGGATGGTAAGCAGTGGTGTTCACCAAGGGTCAGTGCTAGAACCACTGCTTTTTTTGATAAACATAACTGACTTGGATATTGGAATACAGAGTAAAATTTCAAAATTTGCCAATGATATGGAACTTGGAGATGTGGCAAACAGTGAGGATGATACCAATCGACTGCAACAGGACGTAGATAGGCTAGCAGCATGGGTAGACAAGTGGCAGATGGAATTTAATACAGAGAAATGTGAGGTGATGCATTTTGTCAACAGGGATAGAGAGAGTTTATGTAGATTAAATGGTACAGTTCTAATGAGTGTACAGGGGCAGAGGGGCCTGGGGGTCCATGTGCATAGATCTTTAAAGGTAGCACACATGAACATATGAATTAGGAGCAGGAGTAGGCAACTTGGCCCCTCGAGCCTGCTCCACTATTCAACAAGTTCATAGCTGATCAGATTGCAACCTCAACTCCACATTCCCACCTACCCTCAGATAAGCTTTCATCCCCTTGCTTATCAAGAATCTATCTACCTCTGCCTTAAAAATATTTAAAGACTCTGCTTCCACCACCTTTTGAGGAAGAGAGATCCAAACACTCACAACCCTCTGAGAGAAATAATTTAATCTCTGTCTTAAATGGGCGACTCCTTATTTTTAAACAGTCACCCCAAGTTCTAGATTCTCCCACAAGGGAAAATATCCTTTCGACATCCACCCTGTCAAGACCCCTCAGGAATCTTATATGTTTCAATCAAGTCACCTCTTTCTCTTCTCAACTCCAGCGGATACAAGCCTAGCCTGTCCAATCTTTCCTCATAAAGCAACCCGCCTATTCCAGGTGTTAGTCGAGTAAACCTTCTCTGAACTATTTCCAATGCATTTACATCCTTCCTTAAATAAGGAGCCCAATACTGTACACAGTACTCCAGATGTGGTCTCAGCAATGCCCTGTATAACTGAAGCATAACCTCCCTACTTTTGTATTCAATTTTCCTCGCAATGAACAATAACATTCTATTAGCTTTCCTGATTACACGCTGTACCTGCATGCTAACCTTTTGTGATTCATGCACTAGGACTGCCAGATCCCTCTGCATCACAGAGCTCTGCAATCTCTCATCATTTAGATAATGGCAGGACATATTGAGAGAGTAAGTTAACAAAGTATATGAGATAAAAGCAAAATACTGCGGATGCTGGAAATCTGAAACAAAAACAAGAAATGCTGGATTCACTCAGCAGGTCTGGCAGCATCTGTGGAAAGAGAAGCAGAGTTAACGTTTCGGGTCAGTGACCGAAGAAGGGTCACTGACCCGAAACGTTAACTCTGCTTCTCTTTCCAAAGTATATGAGATCTTGGGCTTCATAAATAGAGGTATTAAATACAAAAGCAGGGAAGTCGTGCTGAACCTTTATAAAGCTCTGGTTAGGCCACAACTAGAGTATTGCATCCAGTTCTGGCCACCACACTTTAAGAAGGATGTGAGGATCCTTGAGAGGGTGCAGAGGAGATTTACCAGAATGATGATGGATTTTAGCTACCAGGTTAAGTTGGAGAAGCTTGGGTTGTTCTCCTTGGAGCAAAGTATATTGAGGGGAGATTTGTTAGTGTACAAGATCATGATGGTTTTGGATAGCGTAGACAAAGAAAAGCTATTCCCATTAGCTGGTGGTACAAGGACTGGGGGCATAGATTTAAGGTTTCGGGCAAGAGATGCAGAGGGGATGTGAGGAAGATCTTTTTTCTGCAGCAAGTGGTAATGACCTGGAACTCACTGCCTATGAGGGTGGTGGAAGGGGAGACAATGAATGATTTCAAAAGAACATTGGATGCACTTAAGGGAAATAAACTTACAGGGCTACGGGCATAGTGCTAGGGAATGGGACTGATTGAATTGCTCTGCAGAGAGCCGGCATGAGCTCAATGGGCCGAATGGCCTCCTTCTGTGCCGTTATGACTCTATGACAGTGGTACACCAATCAATTTTGGAAGAGATACACGCTGTCCAAAAGGTTCCTAGGTGGTAAGAAATTTCAAGTGCTGTTTATGGCTTTCTGTAAGCTCTTGAATATGTTGCAGTCAATCATCCAACAACTATTCAGAAAAGGAAAATGAAGGCCAGTTTATGACCTTTATTATATTGATTTGTTGTTGTACAGGCTGGTGGTGACGGGGAAAGCATTGGAAACTGCCCATTTTCCCAGCGGCTCTTTATGATCCTTTGGCTAAAAGGCGTGATATTTAACGTCACAACAGTTGATCTTAAGAGGTAAAAGTTTTACAAACCTAGACTGACCTTTGCATTTATTCTGCCTAATGGAATGGAAATTAAATGCTACTTGAAAATTAGAATTTGTTCTTGTGGAGATGTATTAAATTTCACCACCTTGGAAGTTTTGCATCTAAAATGATGTATTGTGAGGTTAATGTAATCTCTGCTTAAAGAAACTTTTATACTGCAGGAGTGCAGCTGACTACACAATGTGGGTCTTGCACCATTAACTGTACTCCATAGTGTAAATGAGCCCAAGTTCAAGGAACTTTGATAAGTGGTAAGTGTAACACGCTTGGGAAGCAACAGGGTGACTGTGGCTCCCGAAACTCTCCACCATTGGGATTTTGTTCATGTCATGGTGCATGGTAGACCAATAGATAGAGATTGATTGTTATGATTAGTCAACAGCTCTATTATCATTGTATCATGTGATTAGTAGGATAGCAAAAGGTGAACTAGATAGACCATGGTCTCTTTTTCGTATA
The DNA here is from genome assembly GCF_036365525.1 of Heterodontus francisci. Taxonomy (NCBI): domain Eukaryota; kingdom Metazoa; phylum Chordata; class Chondrichthyes; order Heterodontiformes; family Heterodontidae; genus Heterodontus; species Heterodontus francisci. The sequence goes on along the minus strand of NC_090380.1, from coordinate 97,286,279 downwards.
GAAATTCCAGTGTTCCTAACTGATGCCATTGTAGTGCTATGAATTTATGGACCTGTCTTTTGATATAAGATTGACCTGTAAACCCAGAGCCGGTCCCATTGGTGTGCTAGCCACTGTGTCTCTAAATTAAAATGGAGCCCAGTGTGCCTAAAGAGACCAACTCCCAATAGTAAAAAACAGGAGAGAACACACAAAGACGTAATTGATGAGGGCAAAATAAAAATGCAGTAAGATACAGAGCTAATTCCCCAGATGATGCAGTTGGTAAGTGTATTTGTCCAGTGGTGGGATGGAACCATATAGACCTCGAAGGTCCCAGGTTTGATCCTAGCCCTGTCCTGCTAGTTGATCTCACTTAGGGTTTGGGTGTGGCTGGTAGTGGGGTGGGGGTGGGGGGTGCGGGTGCGGGTGGTGCAATTTCTGTTAATGTTTACAGATAACCATGGTTGCATTTTACCTGTTGTCTGCAAAACTGTTTACAGGAAATGTGCTACTTCCTGTTGTGCACAGAATGTTTTGCTCTGTTTGGATTATTCAAATAGAAGCTTAAACAGTTTAATTGCAGACTAACCAGGCTTGTCAAGTCTCAGTAATTCTGGTTTTAAAGTGAAACCTGCACTGATGTACAGTCTACTCGCGGTTCTTTAAGTCACTTAGTTTGAATTATTGGATCATTTGAATTTTTTTGTGCAGAAATGATTTTGAATTTTTAGGGGGAGACTGTACTTTACTCTGTAAAAAGACGCCCAGTAAAAGTCTTGTCTTTTTGATCTTGACTCTTGCTCCAAATAGTTTCTGTTGCAGGACAGAGCTGAAAGGCACTTGTTCTGAAAACTTGAGTTACCTAAACAGAAATATGATGTCACTAGCATGCCTTTGCAGTACACCATTATGTTGTAGCCTGCTTATAAAGGATAATAGTGACATCTAGTGACAGTAATGGGGGTTTATTTTTATCAAATTATTTTGTGACTGGAATTCTGATAGCTGTACAGTCGTCCTACAACTGATTCCTCCTTTCCATTCATTCAATTCTGTCCCCTCAAAACTCTCAAAACCCACCACCTTGCCCACATTTTCTGTCACCTGTCCTAATTTCTCCTCCTTTCGCGTTTCATTATGCCTCTGTGAAAGACTGTGTGATATTTTTCTATGTTAAAGGTTTGTTATTGTAAATTGTCATTAAGCTTGGAATGTCTTTTTCTCAAATTTTATTGACTCTAATGACATCAGTTCTGGCAGTAGTTATTTGATATTGTGTGTAAGCATTAAGCTATTTCATGGTAAAATCTTGCATCCTAATGTGTCCCGACAGGAAGCCTGTCGACTTGCAAAATCTGGCTCCTGGCACCAATCCTCCATTTTTGACCTTCAATGGAGAGGTCAAAACAGATGTTAACAAGATAGAAGAATTTTTAGAAGACAAGTTGGTACCACCAAGGTCTGTCTCTGCATATTGTGCATCAAATCAATTTGAACTTTTACCAGGATTCAGTGGCTGAACATCTTACAATATACAACTGAATAATTCAAGGAAGGTCCCTCAGCCCAATTTGGTGGAGCATGTTTATACATGAGCTGTATGAAACAAAACCAAAACCCTTATTTTAAAAGAAAAATAAGGGGGCAAAATCTTGTTGGAGCAGGGGCAGCGAGAGGCATGCCTGGTTAGTTAAACCTTTTTTCACACCCTTCAACTCACAGTGTTTTACCCCGCAAGTTGCTGGAAGCGTGAGCTGGTAACAACATGGCAAAGGCACGAGGACCAACAATCTGTCTCCTTTAACCAATGTGATTTAAGAATTGAGAACGAGACAGAATAATGATGGAGGATGAGGGTGAATTAGAGTCAAATCAGATACAGAAAGAGAAATAAAGGGAGGGAAAGAAAGATTAGATTTAAGGAGAGAGAAAAACCAGAGAGCAAAAGTAAGAGAACAATTAAAAAATGTAAAAATTTTTAAATTGCTCAGAAGCATTTATTACATACAGGGATAAAAGAAAGACTTGCACCTTTCATAGCCATTGGACATCCCAAATCACTTTACAGCCAATGAAGCACTTTAGAAGTGTAGTCACTGTTGTAAAGTAGGAAACGTGACAGCCAATTTGTGCACAGCAAGATCCCACAGATAGCAGTGTTATAATGAAGCTGAGACTCAACAGTTTAAATTGTTCCTTTTCTAGGCCAGAGAGGTTGATTGACATTGCATTAACAATTATCACGTTGCTGAAAGGGTACTTGCACTGTTAAATATGAACTCTAACTTTCTGCAGAGTTTAATGGGCAGTTACTGTGCAAATCCACAAGCTCTTTAAAATAATGGAGAGATTAAGGAAGAGATGCCGCATGTGCAAAGCAAACGGTAGAGCAGTGTAAATTGACCAAGTCATGGAGATTCATAACTCATAGTGTATCTCGTAACCCCTGAACTTGCTGGCCAATTTGTGTATTAATAACATTGTGCAATGTAAACTCAGCATTAATTTTTCCAGGAAGATTTGGTCCAAGGAAACCCAAGCAGTTCCTTACTGCAGAATTGATCCACACACACATCAAATTTCCATCATCTATCTGTAGTTAGTCATATTTACACTGAATATGCTACCTTCGACTTCAGAGTCCCAGACCTAAGAGGAATTGGTCAGCATTCTGATTCCTGATTGCTGTTCAGTGACCCCTTTGTTAGAAGATCATATGAAGACATCAAGTGAGTGGTTTATGGATCCTGTGTGAAGTGAGTTCTCTCAGCCAGCATGGTGCAGTGTCCCACCAATAAATAAAAATGTTGCCTAAAGCTGTTTGTTCTGAAGGACATGTAACATGAACAATGTATTTCCCAGGTATCCAAAGCTTTCTGCCAGATATCCAGAATCTAATTCAGCAGGAAATGATGCATTTGCCAAGTTCTCAGCATACATTAAGAACATCAGGAAAGATGCAAATGAAAGTAAGTAAGGTGACTGCAGCTGTGGGAAAATAATGAAACAAAATGCTGAAAACACACAGCCGGTTGGTTAACACATCTAACGAGAAAAATGTTTTGGGTGTGCGCTCCTTCATTTTGCTTTTCATTTGCTCACATGCAGCCATTATTTCTTAATTTGGAAAAGAAAACTGGTGAAGCAGATTGCTTATATGTGTTTTTTGTGTTTAAGGTTTGAAGGTATCAGTGCTGGTGAATGGAACATATTTCCCATTTGGGTACCACACTCCCCCATCCCCCGCTCCTCCGTCCATCAGTATTATAGGAACAGGACTAGGCCATTCGACCTTGATAGTCTGCTTTGCCATTCATTTAGATCATGTCTGATCTGTACCTCAACTCCATTCACCTGCCTTACTTCCAAATCCTTTGACAGCCTTTCCTAATGAACATCTATCAGTCTCTGTCTTGAAAGCTCCAATTGTCCCAGCGTCCAAATCCTTTTTGGGAGAGACCGACTTCTAGGTCAGACATGGCTTAGCTTAGATGTAAAACAAAGCACCCTGTGCTCTACCCCAACAATGTACCTTAGCACCAACTTCAGCAAAACACTGCTACTGCACCTATTTCTCACACCAGTGATTCTCATGGTCTCCTAGATTTTATAATAGTAGAAAAAGGGCACAAATGTTGATGAGCATAAGCAAAAGAAGATATGATTTTTCAGTCTCCCCTGCTTATGATGAATGTCTTATTCATCCTATAATCTAACATCCAGCAATATATTTTCTATTAGGAGGTGGACAGTCTGTTGTATATCACTGGATAATGAACAACAATGACAAATAATGCTGTTTTTGCCCTATTATAAAGAATAACACAGTACAAGGCATCATAGTGTCTCAGGTTTGAGATAATTATTGATAAGCTTTCCTCTCGTGTTATATGATACCCTTCTTTGCTACTCGGTAACTTTGTTGACTGTTCTACATGAAATTTGTTTGTTTCTGTGTAACTCCACCAAATGGCTTCAGAGCTTCTCGGAGTTCTGGATAGTGCCATCATGTGGCTAAAGTTGTACGACAACACTGTATCACATTTTAATATGTTGTGGAAGTGTGTTTCCAGTCCACTAAATGTGATGAAGTTCACTGTTCCCTTGAGCTCCAAGCAGAATCTTCCATTGCTGGTCAATCGCAAAAAACAGTCTTGGACCAGTAGAGTTTTCAACTCATATTTAGAACAGTGTTTTATTGTCTAGTGTTGGAGGAGTATAGTATAGTTGTGAAGAGGGTGAGAGGGTGGAAAGCTAAGCAAATGGAACCAGAAGGGAAGGAAAGGTAATGCAAGAATGAAGGTGGGTACAATTGCTTAATAGAAAATAAAGGAATGAAGAAAGAAGCAGAAAATCTAAAATTAGGAACATAAGAAGATAGGAACAGGAGTAGGCCATTCAGCCCCTCCAGCCTGTCTCGCCATTCAATGAGATCATGGCTGATCCGCGGCCTAGCTCCATATACCTGCCTTTGCCCCATATCCCTTAATATCTTTGCTTAACAAAAATCTATCTCAGATTTAAAATTAACAACGGTTCTAGCTTCAACTGCTGTTTTTGGGAGAGAGTTCCAAACCTCTACCACTCTTTGTGTGAAGAAGTGCTTCCTAACATCTCTCCTGAATGGTCTGGTCCTAATTTTTAGACTATGCCCCCTAGTTTTAGAATCTCCAACCAGTGGAAATAGTTTATCTTTATCTAGCCTGTCGTTTTCTGTTAATATCTTGAAGACTTCGATCAGATCGCCCCTTAACCTTCTAAAGCGAAAACAGGCCGAATTTGTGTAATCTCTCCTCGTAACTTAACCCCTGTAGTCCAAGTATCATTCTTGTAAACCTACGTTGCACGCCCTCCAAGGCCAATATATCCTTCCTAAGGTGTGGTGCCCAGAACTGCTCACAGTATCCAAGTGGGGTCTAACCAGGGTTTTGTACAGCTGTGACATAACCTCTGTGTCTTTATACTCCAATCCTCTAGATATAAAGGCTAGCATTCCATTAGCCTTTTTGATTATTTTATGCACTTGCTCATGGCATTTTAAAGATTTATGCATCTGAACCCCCAAGTCTCTTTGGACATCCACTGTACTTAACCTCTTCCCATTTAGAAAGTACCCTGCTCTATCCTTTTTTGGTCCAAAATGGATAATCTCACACTTGCTCGCATTGAAAGCCATCTGCCACAGTTTTACCCACTCACCTAGTCTGTCAATATCTCTTTGCAATTTTATGCTATCATCTATTCTGTCTACAATGCCACCTAACTTTGTATCATCAGCAAATTTGGATATATGACTTACTATGCTATCATCCAAGTCGTTAATGAATAATGTGAATAATTGAGGCCCCAACACAGATCCCTGGGGGATACCACTAGTCACATCCTGCCAATTGGAGTAGTTACCCATTATCCCCACTCTCTGTCACCTGCCACTCAACCAACTTCCTAACCATGTCAATAATTTGCCCTCAACTCCATGGGCTTTTACCTTAGTTAACAGTCTCTTATGTGGGACTTTATCAAATGCCTTCTGGAAGTCCATGTAATTAACATCCATAGACATTCCCCTGTCCACTACCTTAGTCACCTTTTCAAAAAATTCAATGAGATTTGTCAGGCATGACCTTCCCATCATGAATCCATGCTGGCTGTCCCTGATTAACTGAAATTTTTCAAGGTGTTCAGTCACCTTATCCTTGATTATAGACTCCAGCAACTTGCCCACCACAGATGTCAGGCTAACTTGTCTGTAATTTCCTTGGTTCCCCCTGTCACCCTTCTTAAAAATTGGAGTGACATGTGCAAATTTCCAATCCAGAGGGACCACTCCTGAATCTAGGGAACTCTGAAAGACTATAGTTAGGGCATCTACAATGTGCTCCCCTACTTCCTTTAACACTCTCTGATGGAAACCGTCAGGTCCTGGGGATTTCTTGCTCTTTAGTTCCATTAATTTCCTTGTTACTGATGTTTTACTTACGTTAATTGTATTAAGTCCCTGCCCCCTTATCGGCTATTAATTTTTTTGGGACTTCCGGCAAGTTATCCTCCTTTTCAACTGTAAATACTGAGGCAAAGTAATTGTTCAACATGTCTGCCATTTCCCCATTATCAATGACAATATCTCTATTTTCAGCTTTTAGTGGGCCTACATTGCTCTTGACCACCTGCTTTCCCTTTATGTAACTGTAAAATTTCTTCTTATTGATTTTGATATCCCTTGCAAGTTTCCTTTTAAAATCTCTTTTAGTAGCTCTTATAAGCTGCTTTGTGACCCTTTGCTGGTCTTTGTATCAATCCCATTCGGCCGGATCTGTGCTGCGTTTTGCATTTTTGTAAGCCTCTTCTTTTATGCTATCCCTAATTTCTTTCGTTGTCCATGGCTGTTTTTTCTGTGAAGTGGAGCTTTTTCCTCTCGGGTATATACTCGCTCTGTATTTCGTTAAATGTTTCTTTAAATATTTTCCACTGTTCTTCAGTCGTTTGACCCATTAACAGATCTACCCAGTTTACATTGGACAGTCTCTGTCTCATCCTGGTAAAGTCAGCCTTACCCAAGTCTAAAATTCTAGTAGCTGATTCGTGCTTTTCACTTTCAAACGCTACCTTGAATTCGATCATGTTGTGATCGCTATTTGATAAATGTTCATGCACAGTTAGGCTACTAATTAAATTTGGCTCATTACTCATAACTAAATCTAATATTGCCTGTCCCCTTGTTACATCTAGGACATATTGCTGTAGGAAACTATCCTGGACACATTCTAGAAATTCACTACCTTTCTGACAGGTGCTAGTCTGCCTCTCCCAATCTAAGTGTAAGTTAAAATCCCCCATTAATACTACTCTGCCTTTTTTTTTTTTTCAAAATATACTTTATTCATAAAAATCTGTAAAAATTACATTGCCAAACAGTTTCCAACCAGCACGAAAAAATACAAACATTGCAAAAGAGATCAGTTTCTTTCAATAATGTCATGAGTTTCTTCCCAACCCTTCCGTTTCACAATTGTCATGTCAATTACAGTTTTACATTTACAGCAATTCAGAATATTAACGATACAGTTCGAGGGGCTTCCCATGGTTCCAGCCCCTCAGTCCAGCTTGGTGGGGGAACCTTACACTGTGGTCTTTCCCCATTGAGCCTTTGCTGCGGCTGCCCCAAGCTTTAGTGCGTCCCTCAGCACGTAGTCCTACTACTCTGCCTTTGTTACACATTTGCCTAATTTGTGCATTTATACAACCTAACACCTCAGAACTGCTACCAGGGGGTCTATACACAACACCCATTACAGTTTTAGATCCTTTTCTGTTCCTCAATTCTACCCATAATGTCTCCACTGGATGCTTTCCCCTCATTATATCCTCCCTCACCAATGAGGTGATATTATTTCTAATCAGTAAGGCTATTCCACCCATCTGCCATTTTCCCTGTCCCCCCTGTAAACTTTATAAGCTGGTATATTTAGTTCCCAGTCCCGACCATCCTGCAGCCACGTCTCCTCAATGGCTACTACATCATAATCTTCCATTTGAATTTGCACCTGCAGCTCATCTAGTTTATTCCTTACACTCCGTGCATTTGTATATAGAACTCTTATTTGGACTATACCCCCTAACCTGTCCCTCAGCACTGATGCTTTATTCGTCTGTTTATTATTTCTCTCTTCTGGTTTAACCAGTATACTTCTTGCAATTTGGTAACAATCAGCCTCACCACTAACCTGCACTCCCACCTTCTCCTTTAATTTCCTGTTTTTCCTCCAACTGAACGCTCCCCCCCACTATTTAGTTTAAAGCCCTATCTACAGCCCTAGTTATGCGATTCGCCAAGATTCTGGTCCCAGCATGATGCAGGTGGAGCCCGTCCCATCGGAACAGCTCCCTCCTTCCCCAGTACTGGTGCCAATGTCCCACGAATTCAAACCCATTTCTCCCACACCAGTCTTTGAGCCACACATTTACCTCTTTAATCTTATTGACCCTTTGCCAATTTGCTCGTGGCTCAGGTAGTAATCCGGAGATTATTACCTTTTTGGTTCTTCTTTTTAATTTAGCCCCTAGCTGCTTATATTCCCTCAGCAGAACCTCTAACCTCGTTCTACCGATATCGTTGGTACCTACATGGACCATGACAACTGGTCTTTCCCCTCCCACTCCAAGTTCCTCTGCAGCCCAGATGAGATATCCTGAACCCTGGCACCAGGTGGGCAACAGAGCCTTCGGGACTCTCGATCCTGGCCACAGAGAACAGTATCTATGCCCTTAACTATACTACCCCTGATTATGACTACATTTCTCTTTTCTCCCCCCACTTAAATTGCTCCCTGTACCACAGTGCTGTGGTCAGTTTGCACATCCTCCCTACAGTTCCTGCTCTCGTCCACACAGGGAGCAGGAATCTCGAACCTGTTGGACAAAGACAATGGCTGAGGCTCCTGCAGCACTACCTCCTGGATCCCTCTACCTGCCTCACTCATAGTCACACCCTCCTGTCCCTGACCACTGGCCGAATTCAAGGTAGTTAATCTAAGGGGTGTGACTTCCTCCTGAAACACAGCGTCCAGGTAACACTCCCCCCTCCCTGATGTATCGCAGTGTCCGAAGCTCAGACTCCAGCTCATCAACTCTGAGCCGGAGTTCCTCGAGCAGCCAACACTTGCTACAGATGTGGTCACTAGGAACCACAATGGGGTCCACCAGCTCCCACATCATGCAGGTGCAACACATCGCCTGGCCCTGCATCTCGATTTTATATAATTAGATTTTAATTTGTTTTTTAAATTTCCAACTGGTCTTTAGTTTTTAATCTGTAAAATATTTCTCCTATTCACCTTTAATCTGAAATCAACTTAGAATAATTGGAGGTAAGGAATTAATATACATCCATTTCCCAGCATCGGGTAGCTGAATACTAAGAAATGTTTCCCACTTATTGCTCTTTCTTTCTTTCTTTCTTTCTTTCTTTCTTTCTTTCTTTCTTTCTTTCCTTCTTTCACATTCTTTATTTCTGATGCCTATAATCACTTTTCTCTCTCACTTATTCAGGTTTGGAAAAGGCCTTATTGAAAGCTCTGAAGAAATTAGATGACTATTTAAACACACCTTTACCTGAAGAGATTGATGCCAATAGCACAGAGGAAGATATTTGTTCTAACAGAAAATACCTGGATGGAGATGACCTAACCTTGGCAGATTGCAATCTCCTGCCAAAGCTTCACATTATCAGGGTTTGTTTTGATTCCTGTTAGCACTAGATGAAGGTTGAGTTTATATTTAATTATGATCTTAAGCTTACCTTGTATCATGTATCTCCATGTTTTCTCAAAGACAAGATATCCTGCTTTGGGACACAAAAATCTCTATGCAAATTTTCACCCAATGTCTTTCACCCAATGTCATCTCTTATGAATGGTGTATATTTTCCATTACCAATACCCGCCTTACCTTGTCATGTGAGCCACTGTGGCCAAAGTGGGACAGGGTATACTCTGCCATGAATCATGAAGCAGGAATTCATTAAAGTACCTGATATAGCCCCAGGAAATTGGTGTGTTTTGCCCCTGTTTCCTGCTTGAAAAATAGGCAAAACAAAGTCATTTTGTGCTCCCATTTTTTGGGGGCTTTTATATCTGCTGATCTAGAATTTCCCGCCATTCTAATCCACTCAGACCATTTATTCTGCTGTGTTTAGTAAACTCTTTAACATTAATACCGGTACTTCATGTATTTTCCGGCACCGGACTTGGGCAAAGAAAGAATCATTCTCAATGTTGGGCTATTGTATTGACATTCAATAGGTAGTAAAAAGATGGAGGAGTTGAGATACACTATTCACACATAATACTAAAGCACTGATTTTTGTTTCGAAATAAATTGAGCATAGAATCTTAGAATAGTGCAGCACAGAAGGAGACTGTTCGGCCCACTGAGTCTGCTTCAGCTCTTTCGAAGAGCAATCCAGTTAGTCCCACTCCTCTGCTCTTTTCCTTTCTCCTTGCAGTTTCATCTCCTTCAAGCATTTATCCAATTCCCTTTTGAAGGCTATTATTGAATCTGTATCCACCATCCTCCACCCTATCAGGCAGTGCATTCCAAATTCTAACCACTTGTGGCCTGGAATAGTTTTTCCTCATGTGACCTCTGGTTCTTTGGCCAGTCTCCTTGAATCTGTTCCATCTGGTTATCAACTCTTCAGCCATTGGGAAACAGTTTCCCTTTATTTTCTCTATCTAAACCCTTCATGATTTTAAACACCTCTATCAAATATCCTCTTAGCCTTCTCTGCTGAATGAAGAACAACCCCAGCTTCACCAGTCTATCCACATAACTGTAATCCTTCATCCCTGGAACCGTTTTAGTAAATCTCTCCTGTGTTTGAAGTTTTGCAATTTACGTGTGTGTTTGAAATAGGCTAAGTTGATTCTTTCAAGTGAAGGACATTGAATTTAACTTTAAGAACTAGAAATTCAGAGGCACAGAAGATCTAACAAGATCTCAAACATTTCATTCATGGACATCAAAAAATACTCAATGTTGGACTCTTTCTCCCTCCCCAATGTTCTCCATATTAGCACATGGGGAGGCTGAGACCAACCAACCCATGCTGCTTTTGTCAAAGAGATATTCTTATTCTCCACCCATATTCACACCTCAGATTCCCATACATAGGGAATGGGGCCCTGTTTGTTTCCATTTAAGGGGCTGGATTTTGTGGAGGAGGCGGGACTCCTGGTGCCTGGCTGAAAAGGCAGGGGGAAACTTGCCTCAGCTTTACACACCCCTCCTTGCAATAACATCCGCTGTTCTGGACGCAATGTCTCTTTAAAGACTGGGATCCCACCTCCAAGAGCTGCCGGCCAATCACAAGGCTGGCAGTTCAGCAGTATTGGCAATGCCACCGGGAGTGATGGCCACTGCCAGTACTGCAGAGGCCTCAGATCCAGGCCTAGCGCTGGAACCCCAGACCTCAAGTAATTGAGGCGGGGTCGCTGGGGCCAGGCCGAAGGCTCTGGTGAAGGGGGGTTGGAGGGTGGTCCCAGTGGCCGTTAATAGACCACTTAAGGGCCTCAATTGGCCTCTAGGCGAGAAGGTCGTTGTCGGTCTATCCTGCCTGCTGGAAAATCGCTTGGTGACAGGGCGGCAATAGTCCCTCCACAACCTTCCCCACCCACCACCCGTCGCAGTTCTATGCCCCACCACTCCCCCACCTTAGGGGAGCCCATAAAATCTGGCCCAAGGTCTCCAGCAGTTGGCATCAACATCCAAAGTAAGGTAGAGTACAAGTGACAAAACATAACTCCTTCTGCTCTGTGTCCAACAACCCTGGCATCAGAGGAACAATCCATACCTTGATTAAAGGATTAAAGATCGAGAAATTATTTCCTCTAGTGGGGAGTCCAGAACAAGGGGGCATAACCTTAAAATTAGAACTAGGCTCTTCAGGGGTGATGTCAGGAAGCACTTCTTCACACAAAGGGTAGTGGAAATCTGGAACTCTATCCCCAAAAGCTGTTGAGGCAGGGGGTCAATTGAAAATATCAAAACTGAGATTGATAGATTTTTCGCTAGTAAGGGGTGTTGAGGGGTAGTGAACCAAGGCAGGTACATGCAGTTAAGGTACAGGTCAGCCATGATCTAATTGAATAGTGGAGAGGCTTGAGGAACTGAATGGTCTGCTCCTGATTCTATGTAATACACCAACATGACACCTTAACGTCCTCCACCAGCCATCCCTGCAGATTTTCTGAAATTGTTAACTATAGAGATGTTTTGTGCTGTTGGCTCAGATGTATTAGAGAACTGCTTTAGAATGTATCCAAGCACATCTTAAGTTGGAATTTTACAGTCTTTGCAGGATAGCAGGGTCATTTGAGACATCAGGGGGTGGTCGTCCCTGCCCTTTTGCGAGTAGCCCCAGGCCCAGATAAAGGTCCCATGTTCAGGGTTACAAGCCATGGCCAACCAGCAAATATTTGGTGGTGATGGCAGGAGCTGGAATCTTGAAGTACAATGGCTGCTTACAGGCAGAGGATACTCCAGGAAGAGGACTTGTGTTTCCTTTAAAGCACACATGGGAAAGGCAACAGAAAACCACCTCATGTATTTTTTCCCTAGTCCTATTGCTCATTTCTCATGGAAGTTAAACAATTGGAGTTGCTTATGAGCAACTCCAGAGGAAGGCACAGGATCGTGAAGCGTAGAGAAAAGAGCAGAGGACCTGCCCTTGGGTAGATCATCAGTACTTTGCAGTCTGCAGAGAGTTATCAGTTTGGGCTGGAACTGAGTTGAAAGGTCACAATCTAACCCCCCCCCCCCCCCCACTCCCCTCCCCACCTTATTTACATTTTAACAGCAAAGTCGTTTTTATGTTAAGTTGCATTGCCTGTATATCAAGTATATCAACCAAATAAATGGTTTGTCTCTTTTCCTTCATTTAGATTGTAGCAATGAAATACCGAAATTTTGAAATCCCAGTGGAAATGACTGGAATTTGGAGATACCTGAACAATGCTTACGAAAGGGAAGAATTTGTAAACACGTGCCCTGCTAATCATGAGATTCAGATCGCATATTTAGACGTTGCAAAGAGAATGAAATAAGTCCATTTATACAGCTCAGAATGTATATATGAAGTGTGTGTTAAAGTAATAGTGCAGTTTATTGCTAAATAATGAGTCAAAGTCGATCAGTTTCCAAAATGTTTTGCAATGTTGCAGATTTTTCATTCTTTGTACTTGGAACATAATTAAAGATGGCCATAATGCAATGATATTGGTTTATACTAATGTGTGGTTGATCATTTTAGTTCTAGGGGTCACATTTTCTTTGTTCACTAATTTTATTGATAAAGTGGAATAGTCAAGAGTGGTGTAATATTGTCAGAAATGCAAACAGATAATTCAGAATGTGTAGCAATGCCCTATTTAATCTGATCATAGAGTGATATAGGCCCTTCGGCCCACCAACAACCACCCATTTATACTAATCCTACATTCCCTACCACATCTCCACTATTCTCCTACCACTTACCTACACTAGGGGCAATTTACAATGGCCAATTTACCTAACAACCTGCAAGCCTTTGGCTGTGGGAGGAAACCGGAGCACCCAATGGAAACCCACGTGGTCACAGGGAGAACTTGCAAACTCCGCACAGGCAGTACCCAGAAACGAACCCGGGTCGCTGGCGCTGTGAGGCTGCGGTGCTAACCACTGCACCACTGTGCCGCCCCAATCTCATTGAAATTTACAATTGACCCCCAGGCTCAACAGCTTTTGGGGTGGGGGGAGAGAGTTCCAGATTTCTACTACACTTTGTGTAAAGAAATGCTTCCTGACATTACCCCTGAATAGCTTAGCTCTAATGTTTAGATTATGCCCCCTAGTCCTAGACTTCCCAACCAGCAGAAATAGTTTCTCCCCATCTACCCCATATGATCTCCTTAATATCTTGAAAACTTGATCGAATCACCTCTTAGCCTTCCAAATTCCAAGGAATATAATCCTAGTTTGTGTAATCTCTCCTTATCGATCCAACGTTGTTGATAATGCGCGGAGCTCAGATCAATGTGATTGGAGTCAGGGTATCATTCTCATAAATTTACACTGCATCCCCTCCAAGGCCAATATATCCTTCCTTAGGTGTGGTGCCCAGAACTGCCCACAGTACTCCAGGTGTGGTCTAACCGGGGCTTCGCACAGTTGAAGCATGACATCTGCCCTCTTGTATTCCAGTCCTCTAGATATAAAGATCAGAATTGCATTAGCCTTTTTGATTATTTTCTGTGTCTGTTCATGACATTTTAATGCTCTATGTAACTGGACCCCCAAGTCTCTTTGGACCTACACTGTTTCTAACTTTTCACCATTTAGGAACTACCCTGTTCTATCCTTTTTAGGACCAAAGTGGATAAACTCGCATTTCACTACATTGAAATCCATTTACCACAGTTTTAATTTTCACTTAATCCATCAAGATCTCTTTGTAAATTTATACTTCCATCTACACTGCCCACAATGCTGCCTATCTTTGCGTCATCGGCAAATTTGGATATGTGGTTTTCTATCCCATCATGTAAGTTGCTAATAAATATGGTGAATAGTTGAGGCTCTAACACAGATCCTTGTGGTACTTGAGTAGTCATGTACTGTCAATTAGAGAACCTGCCCATTATCCCTACTCTCTGTCTCCTGCCACTCAGCCAGTTTCCTAACCAGATCAATAATTTGCCTTCAATTCCATGAACTTCGACCTTGGCTGACAGTCTCTTATGAGGGACATTCACCTGTCCACTATTTTGGACATCTCTTCAGAAAAATTCAATTAGGTTCGATAGGCTTGAGTTACCTTTTACCAATCCATGCTGGCTCTCTTTGATCAGCTGGAAATTTTCAAAGTGTTCAGTCACTCTATCCTCAATTATCGACTCTAGTAATTTCCCGACAACGGATCTTAGGCTAACTGGTCTATAATACCCTGATTTTCCTCTCTCACCTTTCTTAATTAGCAGAGTGGCATGCACAATTTTACAATCTAAAGGAATGGTTCCTGAATTGAAAGAACGTTTGAAGATTATAATTAGGGCATCTGGAATGCTCTTAACTATTTCCTTTAAAACCCTGGGATGGAAACTATCTGGCCCGAGGGATTTGCCACTCTTTAATGTCATTTTCTTCATTACTGTTGTTTTGTTTACATTAATTTTAGTGAGTCCCTGTTCTTGATTCAATATTAGTTTCCTTGAGATGTCCAGCATGCTGACCCCTTTGATTAAAAAAGCACATCTTTTCTTAAGTCCCTATTAAAAGGCAATTGTGAAAAACAATAATATAAAAGAAAGAATTTAGAAACATAAGTGCGTAAGAAATAAGAGCAAGAGTAGGCCAGTCAGTCCTTTGAACTCCTCAGCCATTCAATCAGATCATGGATAATCTTCGACATCGGCTACACCTTCCCACACGATCCCTATATCCCTTGATTCCTCTGGTATCCAAAAATCTGTCGATCACTGATTTGAATATACTAAACGACTGAACATCCACATCTCTCTGCAGTAGAGAATTCCAAAAGTTCACGACCCTTCGAGTGAAGAGATTTCTCCTCATCTTAGTCCTAAATGGCCAACACATTACTCTAAGACTGTGACCCCTAATTCCAGAATCCCCAACCAGGGGAAGCATCTTGCCGGCATCTATCTTGCCATGTTCCTTAAGAACCTTATATGTTTCAATGAGATCACCTCTCATTCTTCTAAATTCAAAACTTCTAACTCCAGATCTACCTGTAATTAGTGATCTTGGAGTATGAACTTGAAGTGTCACCACAGCAGTGATAGAATTGAATTGTACTGTGAGCATTCTGCCGCAGAACATGAGCATAGCAGTCATTGCTGTATATCTTGCAGCAAGAGGAGGCATTGCCTTGGGAGTGCAAAGGATAAAAAACGTGTGTTTATTACAAAAGAGTGACTTACTTATGCGTGATGAGGGAGCAGTCCATGAGTAGACAGATTCAGCAGGGAGTTTGTGATTGACTAAGGAATGCCATCTTATTGAAAACTGTCCCAGCATTTACTATATATACTAGCCATGAAACCTAACATTGCCTTCAACTTTTATGCAACAAAGTCCTTCTAGATACCCATAGGGGACCTTGAGTGTCATTTGCTTTGTTGTGCCATATTCTTTGAAGGACTAACTAAAGCCATGTATCACCACCAATCACTCAGCACCCAGCCAGATAATAATCAGTATTGAGCAGAGGCAGCTGTGGCATTATCAAATTGATGGGTTCTCCAAGATACAGTGTATCACTGATTGAATAACTCTGCGATTAAATATATCATGTACTAAATAAGATGGGCTATTATTTCATAAATATGGAAACTGGAAAAAATATATTTCACTTCTATGCTCAAATCTTAGGAAATGCATGAATTTCCATTTGGAGGCAATCAAACATGTTGCAGCTCTTTGCAAAATGGAGGAAGGATTGAGAACTGGAGCAAGGAGATAATAGATTATGTGCTGCAATCATGGCTGGTGAAAGCTCTGAACCCCAATCATCCCTCCACTATCCCAGCAGCTAAACAAACATATAAGCAACAGCTCAGCTGGAGTTATAATATGCCCCACAGAAAAAACAGTAAAATAGAAAGTTTTCTCTTTTAGAAGCATTATGGCACAGAGGAGGCCATTTGACCCATCATGTCTGTGCCAGCCTAAAGAGAGCTTTCCAGGCAAGTCCCACTTTCCAGCTCTTTGTCCGTAGCCCTGTAGATTCCGGCATTTCAAGTTCCTATCCAAGTTTTTTTTTAAGTGTAATGGGTTTCTGATTCCACCACCCTTTAAAGCAGTTGGTTGGAGTCATACCTGGCACAAAGGAAGATGGTTGTGGTTGTTGGAGGTCAATCATCTCAGTCCCAGGACATCACTGCAGGAGTTCCTCAGGGCAGTGTCCTAGGCCCAACCATTTTCAGCTGCTTTATCAAGGACCTTCCCTCCATCATAAGGTCAGAAGTGGGGATGTTTGCTGATGATTGCATGATGTTCAGCACCATTCGCGACTCCTCAGATACTGAAACACCCCATGTCCATATGCAGCAAGACCTAGACAATATCCAGGCTTGGGCTGATAAGTGACAAATATCATTCGTGCCACCCAAGTGCCAAGAAATGACCATCTCAAACAAGAGAGGATCTAACCATCTCCCCTTGATGTTCAATGGCATTACCATCGTTGAATCCCCCACCATCAACATCCTGGGCGTCACCATTGACCAGAAACTGAACTGGACCAGCCACGTAAATATTGTGGCTACATGAGCAGGTCAGAGGCTGGGAATTTTACAGTGAGTAACTCACCTCCTCGCTCCCCAAAGCCTGTCCATCATCTACAAGGCACAAGTCAGGAGTGCGATGGAATACTCTCCACTTGCCTGGATGGGTGCAGCTCCAACAACACTCAAGAAGTTCAACACCTTCCAGGACAAAGCAGCCCACTTGATTGGCACCCTATCCACCACCTTCAACATTCACTCCCTCCACCACTGATGCACAGTGGGAAGAGTGTGTACCATCTATAAGATGCACTGCAGCAACTCACCAAGGCTCCTTCAACAGCACCTTCCAAACCCGCGATCTCTACCACCTAGAAGGACAAGGGCAGCAGATGCACAGGAACACCACCAACTGCAAGTTCCCTTCCAGGCCATACATCATCCTGACTTGGAACTATATCACCGTTCCTTCACTGTTGCTGGGTCAAAATCCTGGAACTCCCTTCCTAACACCACAGTTGGTGTACCTACACCCCAAGGACCGCAGCAGTTCAAGAAGGCAGCTCACTACCATCTTTTCAAGGGCAATCAGGGATGGGCAATAAATGCTGGCCTAGCCAGCAACGCCCACATCCTCCGAATGAATTTAAAAAAAGAGTTCCAGAGACCCACCACCCTCTGGGTGAAACAATTTCTCCTCAACTCCCCTCTAATCTTTCTGTCAATTACTTTAAATCTATGCCCCTCATTATTGACCTTTCTGCAAAGGGAAATAGGGCCTTCCTATCCACTCTATCCAGGTCCTTCATAATTTTATGAGATAAATCTTTTGATTAATATTGATGTGGGCAGAAGTATTATCATGGACTTCGGTGATGAGCAGCTGCAATCTGTGGCAGAGCAGGAGGAGGTACAATGCCTGCCAGCAGGGGATCAATGAAGGCTGGGTGTTTGTGTGTGAGGAGCTTGTTGTGCAGGCCATTCAATGAGCTCTGCAGTTGGATATTATTGCCTTCTATTGGACATATTTAAAATGATGGAAATGCTATTAGTTTTACCTGTACATCTGTTGTGGAGAACTGTATGGCATGCATTTGATTTAGTTTTCTTTAAAATAACTGATGCTTTTCGTTCCCTGTACAATGATATCATAACAGATCAAGATAAATTGAATATTGAATATATTTTATTTTGCTTTTAGTTTCTTCTGTTGAAGTTCACAGAACCCATGCTTATTTTTGATTCTTCTCTCCCCTTCTGTAATCTTCCCAACTTCTGTATTCTCTCCAAGCAGTGCGAGTACCACTGGTGGATGACTGCATTGCCAACTGATTTACCTGTGACAATGACACAGTCAGCTTTGTTGCAGTTGCTTTGGGCTGTTTGTTTTGATGCAGCATCTATTGTCACTTGTACGAAGATCTGCGACAGTGCAGAACAGTCACTGACTTGGGTTGTACATGCCAACTCGCTCGATAGTCCATCGGTGCTCCTTTTAGAAGGTATTTCCTTACATAGCTGACTGTTCTGTGTGAACAGAGAATGATGAACGTTAACAAGGGGGTATCAGTTTAACCTAACCTGCCTGGTGGGAAACTGATTTGGACATGCCCTGTTTTTTACTGCACCTAGATTTTACTTCCCATTGACTTGAATTGGTATAATTCCAGTGAATCTTCATCACACTCTTCCCATGGTGTTGATACGCCGCCTATTATTGTGTAATGCCTATAACTGCACTCAATACTTCAACTGGGATTTTAAAATATGTATTTTGCAAATTCGATATTGCTTCCATGCTTTTTTTTCATGCATAAAATCCAGAATCCCATTTGCCATTTCTATAGCCTTTTCTACCAGCACTCCCATCTTTTCTAAGGATCAATATTATCCCCACCCCTTGCACCTCCACTCCATTAAGAGCCTTAACATTTGGAATATTTACCTCCTTTCCCTGGTTTTCTCCCCACTGCACATTTCTCTGCATTGAACTTCATCTCCCTCCTGCTTGCTTTGCTAATTTTCCATGCCCCCCCTGCAATCTTCCTCATGCTTTGCCATGCTCCATAATTTGGTATAATCATAAAATTAAATATAATTGCTCTTGTGCCTATGTCCAAATGATTTTGTGCAGATATAAAGCAAAAGGGGTCCCTCTGGCCAATCTGATTAACATCCATTTACTGCTGCTCTTTGCTTTCTGTTCCTTGCCATCTCGATCCATGTAGCTACATTTGCTTGAATACAATGTGCCTTAATTGTCATGATCAAATTTTGGAACCCTATCAAATATCTTCAGACATACAATATCCAATGTGTTCATGTCATACACTCATGTTTTCTTTATAAAGTTAATTAAATTAATCAAGTATATCCTGCCCTTTATAATCTATCCTCACTGACCCTGATTTTTCCGTGACTCTCTGTGTTCACTATTTAATTTTGTAGCATAGATTCTAGAACTTTATCTACAACCAAGTTGAGACTAATTGGCCTATAATTTTCTGGCTGGCCACTTGCCCTATTCTTGAAGAGGGGTGTGACATTGGTACCTCTAGTCCTTTGGCAGAATATCCATTTCCAAAGCTTTTTGGAAAAATGGGATTAGTCCATTCCCTATTCCCTCCCTGGCATTCTTCAGTATTCTAGGATGCATAGTATCTGGGCTCCATACATACATAATGAGGGGCTTAATGCTAATTTGAGACCTTTGTTGAAATTTGGAAGGGGTTGGGTGGCTGGTGTGGGCGGTGGTGAGTTGACGAGGCACCAGGCTGGCTCTGCTCAGGATTCTTTGGTGGCATGTGTTTTCTTTTAAATTGAAAATTGTTGCTGTAGAGCCAGAAAGATACTGCTTTGGATACAGTTGGGGGAGCTAGCTCAGGGGAAACTATATAGAACTATACAGTAAATGGAAAAGTCCTGGGGAAAATTGATGTACAGAGAGATTTGGGTGTTCAGGTCCATTGTTCCCTGAAGGTGGCAACGCAGGTCAATAGAGTGGTCAAGAAGGCAAAAGGCATGCTTTCCTTCATTGGACGGGGTATTGAGTACAAGGGTTGGCAGGTCATGTTACAGTTGTATAAGACTTTGGTGCGGCCACATTTGGAATACTGCGTGCAGTTCTGGTCGCCACATTACCAAAAGGATGTAGCTGCTTTGGAGAGGGTACAGAGGAGGTTCACCAGGATGTTGCCTGGTATGGAGGGCGCTAGCTATGAAGAGAGGTTGAGTAGATTAGGATTATTTTCATGAGAAAGACGGAGGTTGAGGGGGGACCTGATTGAGGTGTACAAAATCATGAGAGGTATAGACAGGGTGGATAGCAAGAAGCTTTTTCCCAGAGTGGGGGATTCAATTACTAGGGGTCATGAGTTCAAAGTGAGAGGGGAAAAGTTTAGGGGGGATATGCGTGGAAAGTTCTTTATGCAGCGGGTGGTGGGTGCCTGGAAAGCGTTGCCAGCGGAGGTGGTAGACGCGGGCACGATAGCGTCTTTTAAGATGTATCTAGACAGATACATGAATGGGCAGGAAGCAAAGAGATACAGACCCTTAGAAAATAGGCGACATGTTTAGATAGAGGATCTGGATCGGCGCAGGCTTGGAGGGCCGAAGGGCCTGTTCCTGTGCTGTCATTTTCTTTGTTCTTTGTTCTTTGAAAGCAGCAAGCGCCAAGTTCATGGCACCATGGGTGGCTCTGTTGAACAGGAAGGGCGGGAGAAGAGTGGCAGAGCTATAATGATAGGGGATTCAATCGTAAGGGGAACAGACAGGCATTTCTGCAGCCGCAAACGGTACTCCAGGATGGTATGTTGCCTCCCTGGTGCTAGGGTCAAGAATGTCACAGAGTGACTGCAGGACATGCTGAAGGGGGAGGGTGAACAGTCAGAGGTCGTGGTACACATTGGTACCAATGACATAGGTAGAAAGAGGGATGAGGTCCTGCAACAAGAATTTAGGGAGCTAGGTAGCAGATTAAAAAGCAGGACCTCAAAGGTTGTAATCTCTGGATTACTCCCGGTGCCACGTGCTAGTGAGTATAGGATAGCGCAGATGAATGTGTGGCTGAAGACATGGTGCAGGAGGTAGGGCTTTAGTTTCCTGGATCACTGGGTCTGTTTGTGGCGAAGGTGGGACCTGTTCAAGTTGGACGGGTTGCACCTGAACCGGAACGGGACCAAGACCCTTGCTGGGAAGTTTGCTAATGCTGTTGGGGGGGCGGGGTGGTGGTGGGGGGTTTAAACTGATTTGGCAGGGGGATGGGATACAGAGTGGAGGTACAGAAGGGGGTGATGCACAGTCAAATATAGAAGAGAAACTGAGTCAGTCTGGCAGACAGAGCAAATATAGACCTGTTAAGGCACAAGTGAATAATGCAAGGCTGGATTGCATCTATTTTAGGGCAAGGATGAATTGAGGGCATTGATTAGCACATGGGATTATGATATTATTGCTATCACAGAGAAATGGTTGAGGGAAGGGCAGGACTGGCAGC
Source organism: Heterodontus francisci (assembly GCF_036365525.1). Taxonomy (NCBI): domain Eukaryota; kingdom Metazoa; phylum Chordata; class Chondrichthyes; order Heterodontiformes; family Heterodontidae; genus Heterodontus; species Heterodontus francisci. The sequence goes on along the minus strand of NC_090380.1, from coordinate 97,265,021 downwards.
TCAATATTACCTCTAGCCTCCTAGTTGGCACATGTGTGGTGTCTATTTCAGATCTGAAACCGGCCCGAAGGGAATGTTAACCACTTGGAATCCCAATAGGAGATAGGGAGCCAGTGTAGATCAATAACTCCAGGAGTGATGGTAGCCTTCGGAACTAGTCGAAATTTATAGGTGGTGAAGAATGGGAGGCCATTTGGAAGAATTTTAGAGTAGGTGAATTTGGAGGTACGAAAGGCTTGTATAAGGGTTTCAGTGGCAGAGGGTTGAGGTAGGGGCAGATAGCAGTGTTGAAGAGGTGACAGCAAGCAGCCTTGGTTAAATTATGGGGTTTAAAGCTCAACTCAGTGTTGAACAGGATTCCAGGACTGTGGTTGGTGTAATTCAGCCAGAGGCATTGGCTAGGAAGGAGGATGGAGTCAGTGGCAAGGCAGCAGAGTTTGTGGCAGGGCTTGAAAATACTGGCTTTGTTCCTCCTGATGTTGAGTTTGAGGAAGTTGTGACTCAGCCAGGACTTCATTTTAAACGCCCAGTCATAAAGCGCTGAGGTCATTAAGAGGATGAAAGGAATAGTGGAAAGGTAGCACTGGGTATCATCGGTGTACATGCAAAAGCTTCCTCCTTGCTTCTGGATATCATTTCTAAAGTGTGGCATGTGGGTAAGGAAGAGGAAAGGACCAAGGATAGATTGTTGTGGGATCCTGTAATAGGAAAGAAATATCCATTTATGGAGATGAACTGATTGTATTTAGAAAGGAAGTACTGGAACCATGCAAGGGCAGTCCCACAAACCTGGATGGCAAAGACGAAGCACTCGTGCAGGATGTGGTTAATTGTTTGACTGCTGCTGAAAAGTTGAAGGGAGATAATGCATTAACCCCAAACTCCAGTTCTCCATCCATAACCAGATCTTGCAATCTTCTTCCTCCACAATGCTCTTAGATGTGAGATCATAAATTTTATCTCCAAAATTCAGGAATTTGCTAAGCTGCTCCTACCTTTTTCCCCTCTCCACCTCCCATTACCGCACCCATATTTTTAGCCTATTCTGTGCTTCACTTCTACATTTTTACATCATACTCTCTTTCTCCATTAAGTTAACTGCCTACTCCCTTGACATCTTTCAGCTGCACTCCTGACCCATCTTGGTGCATACGTGTCACTTTACTTTCTTGCTTTGCTACTTTGGCCCTTTCCCAATTAGTTGGATGAAAGGTTAGACCCATGAGCTGAGATGCAATTAAATATCTCTGTTCAAATTGAACCTTATTGTTGTTCTCGGTCCTACATTTTCCCTTCCCTTCCTATGGGGCCTGCACCAATAACGCCTCCCCATCCCTCTGCAAAGTTGCATGATTGAAGTCAAGAGTGCAGAAATTGAAGACATAACCCCAGAGCAAATGACTGACTGGAACTGTGACTTTTGATCAGAAAGAGGGAAGAACCCTTATTATTTTTTTTTCTTGATTTGAAGTCTTTGTGAATAAATATGGTATTTGGTAGCCTTTATCTTATCTTCTGAGTGCTGCTCCTTGAACTATAATTAACATTTTACCAAAAATATTGATAAACTTTTCGCATTTCAGTACAATTTCCTTTTAAAAAAATGCTTTTGATTTGTTTTTAATAATGCGTGAAGCCTTTGCAATGTATATTACTCTCTAGGGGCTGGATTTTACTGAGCTCCTGACGTCAAGCTCCGTGGCATGGGGGGTTGGGGGATCGTTCCGGCAGAGGCCCACCACAGAGCTCGATGCCAGAAGGGCCTGGCCTGATCTACCCAGCAGCGACGAGGCTCCGTGACAGCCCCCCACCACCGCACCCCCCTCCCCGCCACTGGGCGACGGGACCCGCATCTACATATTTAAATCAATAAAATTAATCCATTAACATAAACTTAGCTTCAATCTTCCGGGCCTGCTGTGATCGTCACTGCAGCAGCCGGTAATCCCGAGCCTTCACTTCCCTGTCAGGGCGTGGCAATAGTGGGGAGGAGGGGAGTAAAGATTTTTAATGTGGTGGGGGGGCGGGGAATAGGGTCAAATAAATGTAATGGGTGTAGGGGATGGTGGGAACGGGTGAACTTTAAACTTTGTGCAGTCTGGGAGGGGAAGGTCAGATTTCAAAGGTAAGTGTTTTGGGGGTGGGGGAAGGGCAAATACTCAATGTACTTGTTATTGTGGGGGGGGAGGGTGGGAAAGGGGTGTTATAATTTTATTTGGGTGGGGTGTCTTTAAAAATATTAATTTGCCGGCAGGGCTGGCTGCCCTTCAAAAATATTGCCAGCGTCTGTGCACAGCATCTGACACTATTGCCGGTGTCAGACAGCTCGTCCCCTCCATGTGACTGGGGTGGGAGTGGGCCACCCCGGCTACTTAAATGAGCTGCCACGCAGGAGATCACGGCGGTCGGGCGTGCCGCCATTTTTTGAGCCCATCAGTAAAATCCAGCCCTAAATGTGGAACATACATCAGTCGTGTTTCTACAAATGATTTAATATTTAGTATTTTTCTGAGTTACTCATGCTGAAATTAGACAATCATGTGATTTCAATGTGTATCATATCTTCGATACAGTTGTGCACCTGTTGCAGTGGTTCCCAAAATAAACCAATGTGATAAATTTACATCATCCTTCATGAAGTGCTTTATATTTCACAAAGCCTATGATCTGCTTTTCTTTCAAGTGAAAATTGCACAGAAGTGCACCATGGAGAGGGTATATTGTTGACTTGTATGGTGAGTTTCTACAGGGAGAGGCAGCATGTGGAGCTGATGTACTTTCCCCAGAAAGAGAGAGAATGGGAGGTTGTTGCTGTAAGCCACTCTTGTGAACAGAATCCAGGGAACTGGTTGCTTGCCCATCCTGTCAGCTAGGTTGGTGTTTTTTTGAGAGAAATCTAAAAATGGTGTCATGTTCATGTGACGTGCAGCAATTGAAATACAGAGCCCAAACTGAAGAGTTACAAAAATTGACTTATCTTTAAAAAGGCGACAATGTGCTGAAAAAATGGCCGGTGAAGGTCAAAAGACCTGTCCCTGCACATTCAAACTGTCTTACTGTCTGGTAAGAAGAAAAGGATACATTCTGAGCTAGGAGGTGTCAATTACACCCATTCTGAACCCATCAAGAGACATTTTTGAATTGAATGGGTTCTTCTGAAGGTTTGAAGTAGCACATCCTGGGCCATTGTTAGTCACCAAAGGGAGGGGATCTGCTTCTCCCGACAGAGGCCAGATGTGAGAGATTTTTGACCTCAAAAAGTTGCTCTCTGGAGAGAGAGAGAAGGAAACCAGAACAAATATCACGGAAGCCTGTCCGGCTGAGAGCTGGGAGAAATCCATCAAAAGCCAAAGAAGGTGCCCTGCTGTGAGTTCTACACTTCAACTTGTGCAACAGAAAACTGAAACTGATACCCAGTCTCTAGATTGAAGTCTCAACTACCAGAGAAATCTACAAACAACCCAAGCCTGAAACTTTAAAAGAGAAATTGACCTTCGAGAAGATTCAACAGGTTTACTGTGAACCCCAAAAATATAACTCACTTCAAACCACTTCACCTTTTCCCCTCTATCTATCTCTTGTGTGTGTGTGTGTGTGTGTGTGTGTGTGTGTTTGTGTGTGTGTGCGCGTAAGTGAATGAGGGTATGGGTGCGGTTGCAACTATTTTGGGAATGAAAATTGCACAATAAACACTTAATCTTCTATTTTAAACCTACAAGAAAACCTGTTGCTGTCTGTTTATTTGACAAATAAAACAAAAGGGGTTAAAACCCTGGTAACACTTGCTGTGGTCAGTAGGGAGTTGAACAGTGGAAAGCACCCACACCCCTTATCACTCAGGCATAACAGTGGGAAGAAATAAGAGACAGCAAATCAAAACAACATTGACGGAAAAAGATGTTGAGGTGCAGCTGCAATTTGCCACATCAGTAGCAGGTTTCTACAGCAACGATTAGATAAAGAAGTGATGTTTCACTCAGCCATCTCTCAATAGTTTGCTTTGTAAAAAAAAAGTTTTATTGTTCCTGGAAGCTTGTATCCCTGTATGGAAGAATTGCCTTCATGCTCTTTCTTGCTTAGTTTTGATGTAAAAGCTGAAATTTCTGTGCCTAAGTAAATTCACATGTTATAGGAAGCATTCACGAGGGAGTCCTTTTAGTTTGAAAGGTAAATGTCAGGATTTTGTACCAAGGAAACCACAATGGAATCCAAATGTTAATATATGTTTTTATATAGTGTACCTAGTATTTTGAAAACCAAGTGCTTAAGCTAACTTGATAAGAAAAAGTAAACTTTTATTTCAATAGGGTATTTTAAATACACATATTTAACTAAATGCTTCAGATATAATTTTTACACATGCAAAAAAGTAGTCTGATTAGATTTTTTATTCTGTTATTTAAAGATAACGTTGCAAGTTTTAAAGGTGAAACTTATGTTGTCAAATGTTTTAATTTCCTTGGTCACCGATTGGGCTCGTCCAAAATGCAATTAATCTGGTGTTCCCTAGTTGCAGTATTTCCAAAAGCAAGCTGAAAAGTAAAGATAAAGCTTTTGAATAATTTGAGCATTGTATTACATTATAAGAAAACCATTACTTAGGTTTTAAAACTAAGATAAAAATGCTTAATAATAAGAATCCTTGTTTGTTCCTAATGGTTTCTTGATAAGATTGTAACAGTAAACATGTGCACATTTGAGAAACGTAACTCCAGGCACCCCAAATGCTTTGTTGACTGAGGGAACATAGTAGAGGGCGGAATTTTGTCAGGGAGGGTTTTACCTGAACGGGATCAAAAATGTCCATAAAAATATTCAGTCTCAATCACAAACTCATCAGGGTCAACATTTTTTGCTGTGATCATGTGTTCACAACAAGGTACAAGTTCAAAAACAGTGGAATATATGTACATTGCTAAAATTGAACAATTCAGAATGACACCTTTTTTTAGCAGATACCTTAATTACAAATTTACAGAGACCACAGTATAAAGTGTAATGGGAACATACTAACCATTTATCTCTATGAACTTAGCTGGCTTCTTTAATGAGCTACCATTTTCTTATGGGAAAAGTGACCATAGTGTGATAGAATTTTCCATTAAGTTTGAAAAAGATGTGGTTCAATCCAAAACTAGGATCTTAAATCTAAACGAGGGCAATTATGATAGTATGAGGAGCAAGTTGGCTGTGGTGGATTTGAAAAATACATTAAAAAGTTGGACAGTAGATAGGCAATGGCTAGTATTTAAAGACTTAATATATGGTTTTCAAAAAACATACATTCCTTTAAGGCAAAAGAACCCAATAGGGAAAGCGAGTCAGCTGTGGCTAATAAAGGAAGTTAAAGACAGTATTAAATTAAAGGGGGAAGCTTATAAAGTTGCCAAAAAAGCCAGAGGATTGGGAGCTTTTTAGAATCCAGCAAAGGAGGACCAAGAAACTGATAAAGAAAGAGAATAGAATATGAATGTAAACTAGCATGAAATATAAATACAGATTGTAAAAGCTTCTATAGGTATGCAAAAAGGAAAAAAATAGCAAAGACAAATGTGGGTCCATTACAGGCAGAGATAGGAGAACTTCTAATGGAAAATAGAGAAATGGCAGAGAAGCTAAATAATTGCTTTGTGTCTGTCTTCATGGAGGAAGATACAAGAAGTTTCCCTGAAATACTTGAGATCCAAGGGTCTGGTGAGAATGAGGAACTGAAAGAAATCAGGATTAGTGAAAAAGTAGTATTGGAGAAATTAATGGAACTGAAAGTTGACAGTTCCCTGAGACCTGATGATCTTCACCCTAGAGTGTTGAAAGAGATGACTACAGAGATAATGGATGCATTGGTGATCATCTTTCAAAATTCTATAAATTCTGCAATGGTGCCTGCAGATTGGAAGGTTACAAATGTAACCCCACTGTTTAAGAAAGGAGGAAGAGAGAAAATGGGGAACTACAGGCCTGTTAGCCTGATGTCGGGTAGTAGGGAAAATACTAGAATCTATTGTAAAGGATGTGATTGCTGGACACTTAGAAAATAATGGTCTGATTGGGCAGAGTCAACATGGATTTATGAAGGTTTGACAAACTTTAGTTAGAGTTTTTTGAGGATGTTACTAGCAGAGTGGATAAGGGGGAACCGGTGGATGTGGTGTATTTGGACTTTCAGAAGGCTTTTGATAAAATCCCACATAGGAGGTTACTAAGCAAAATTAAAGTGCATGGGATTGGGAGTAATATAATAGCATGGATTGAGAATTGGGTAACTGGTAGAAAACAGAGAGCAGTGTCATGCTAGGCCCCCACCTGCCAAGAATAAGGCACATCAATTTTGTCGTGAACATTGATTTTTAACTGTTGTTGGAGTAAGGAAATGACTTGTTAAACAGATCAGCTGTGCCTGGAAAAAAACATTTACATACTAACAGGCATTGAAGGTGATGAAGCACATTCCAGGGCCTGCTAAGAAGCATACAATCCACAGGGGCCAGGACTGGTTAGATCAGCTGGTCACATGACTACCTGGCTGTTCCATGGTTTTCTTTTGAACTGACCACAGAGAGTTTGAACTCAGAGTGTCTGTTTGCTTCTGGACTGAGAAGATCTCTCCTGTCTGCTCTCATCTCTTTCTCATAAGCCTCTGAATCCACTGAAGACACATGAACCCCAAGAGAGAAAGGTCTCCTACAGCGAACAAGATTTACGAAGAATACTGGGCCCCAATGAAAAGCAAGATCTACTTACAATCAAGGACTTTATAGTGAGTTCAAAGAACAGTAACAAAAACTCTTCAGATATTACCTCAAATTTTTCTACTTTATTTTTCTTCTGCTCTTTTCTGTCTCTATTTGCATGTGTGTATCACGTATGCATGCTAGTGTGGGTGTGTCATGTATCCGTAGGCGTCAACCGGCTTAGAGTTTAAGTTCAAGTTTAATAAATTTCAACTTTTCTTCTTTAAACTTAAGATACACTGTTTGTGCTGGTTTCTTTGCCTTATAATTGGAAAGCGGTGAACAAGGATTCATCAAGGGGGAGCTAAAAACACGGTGTATTTAAAATTAAACCCTGTTACAGTAAGACCAGATGAAGGCTAAGAGGGACCCCTAGACATCTTTCTCACCTGGTCATAACAGTAGGAATAAATGGGTCATTCTCAGAATGGCAGGCTGTGCCTAGTGGGGTACTACAAGGATCAGTACTTGGGCCCCAGCTGTTCACAATCTATATCAATGATTTGGATGTGGGGACCAATTGTAATATTTCCAAAGTTGCTGATGACACAAAACTTGGTGGGAATGTAAGTTGGGATGAGGATGCAAAGAGGCTTCAAGGAGATTTGGACAGGCTGAGTGAGTGGATAAGAACATGGCAGATGGAATATAATGTGGATAAATGTGAGGCTGTCCACTTTGGTAGGAGGAACAGAGGTGCAGAGTATTTCTTAAATGGTGAGAGATTGGAAAATGTTGCTGTCCAAAGGGACCTGGGTGTCCTTGTTCATAAGTCACTGAAAGCTAGCATGAAGGTGCAGCAAGCAATTAGGAAGCCAAATGGTATGTAAGCCTTTATCACAAGACGATTTGAGTACAGGAGCAAAGAAGTCTTGCTTCAATTGTATAGAGCATTGATGAGGCCACATCTGGAGTATTGTGCACAGTTTTGGTCTCCTTATCTAAGGAAGGATATACTTGCCATAGAGGGACTGCAGCAGAAGTTCACCAGACTGATTCCTGGGAAGGTGGGATTTTCCTTGTAGGAGAGATTGAGGAGACTAGGCCTGTATTCTCTGGAGTTTAGAAGAATAAGAGGTGATCTCATAGAAACTTACAAAATTCATAAAGGGATAGATCAGGCAGATGCAGAAAGGATGTTTCCCCTGCTGTGGGGTCAAGAACCAGGGGACACACTTTCAGAATAAAGGGCTTTTAAGGCTTTTTAGGACTGAGATGAGGAGGAACTTCTTCATTCAGAGGGTGGTGAATCTTTGGAATTCTCTGCTCCAGAGGGTGGTGGAAGTTCAGTAACTGAGTAAGTTTAAGACTGAGATTGAAAAATTTCTAGTTGTTAATGACATCAAGGAATATGGGGACAGTGTGGGAATATGGCATTGAGGTAGATGATCAGCCATGATCTAGAATGGTGGAGCAGGCTCGAAGGGCTCAATGGCCTACTCCTGCTCCTATGTTCCTATGCTATAATGCACTACAGTCACATTAGTTGTGAAATACGAAAGAGATACTGTAATCTATCGAGAGTGTCTTTGTTATTCCCCTAATGTTCCAAAGGAAATGCTATCATAGTGAAATTCCATTGGATATAAATAGTTTACTGCACCTTATATCAGCATGATTTATATACTTTTTATTCAAAAGGCTACATTAGTTGCAAATCTTAAAACAATTTTATAAATGGTGTGCAGGAGGACCCAATAAAACTGAACTCCAAATCAATACCTGAACATCTGGACTAAAACAGATGCTTTTGAGTCAAGCTATAGCTGAAAATTAATTAACAAAAGCAAAGAAAAAAAATCGGTGAGTAATAATTGAATATGCTATGGCTGACAGGAAACCCCATCAGCAAATAGTCTCGCCCATCAGTAGCACAGACATTATAAATCATAGAATGAAGAATGCCATTCAACCAGTCTAGTCTGCTCTTTCACACACCATGTACAACTTGCCGTATCATAGATTCTAATTTAGTTTAATCTCTTGAGGGAAAATTCAGTGTTGTTTCACTCTGCTAATTACAGATAATATCTATCCAACTGTATAACCTACAATATTATTGCCAAGTTATTCAGCTGAGCTACTTAGTGTTCAAGTACCCTAACTGGTACCAGTATTTTCACATTTATCTTGAAGCCCAAGGGCACCTTATGAATATTTCATGAGATAACAAAAGCTTCCGTAACTTTGGAAAGCGCCCTTGTAAAGGTGATAAAGTGATAGTTTGCTGGATAATAATAAATGTCATTCTAAAGGACAGGGAAACACAAGCAAATTTCTGAAGATCAAGATATCATGAGTGAGAGCCATTGTTTTACAATCCATCAGAACATTGCTGAACCAAGATGTGACCTGTGACAGAAGGGGAAAAGTGAGTTATAGAACTCTCCATTCCAGCTAGAATAATATCAGTTATTTCAGTGATGCAGATAGGGAGACAAAGAGAACACAGTGATTGGACCAGGGAAAGGTAGCAAAAAAATTTCAATGTCTATCCTAGTTAACTGACTTATAATTGCCAAATAAGACATGGGCTGGTTTAAAATGAGATATTGGGTAGATATGAGAGAGTGTCCAAAAGAACCAGCGGTGACTAGATTTACAATGTAAGAAGTTGAAGTTGAGGTCTATGAGATTAGCTGTATTATCTGATGACTAGGTAAGGTGACTGAACAATTGTTTGAAGTTACTCAGGATAGCAAAGGACTTGCCATTTGCTAATGTTTTGCCTTGGTGCTCTGGAATAGGGGAGGAAGATACTGGCTGGGGTTTCCCTACTGAACTCTATCCATTGACCCCTGATAGAAGTGCACATGCAATGATTATGGCTCAGCTGTGATGTCCCCTGCTGGCAACACATAATTAAGAAATAATGATCAAGATACTATAGGGCACCCATGGAACCATATCCCAGTAAGAAGCCATTGTTTTCAAGAGACATATGCAAGAAAACAAAAGTTGCCATAAGACCGCCTGTCTCACTTACCTCGCTTGTTTGATTTCTTCCCAGTTTGTTTTTTTGTTTTTTTGGGATCTTTCTCCTTCAAAGGTTCATCTCTCATTTCTCTTTCTTTGTTAGGAAGCAGAAAGCCATCTTGAATTTCTCCTACAAATTCCTACAGAGTGATCAAGCCAAGTAAAGTTTGTAACAAGAGACACTTTAGGTTTCAGTTAACTCTAAGAGAGAGAAGAGGTTCTGTTAAAGGGGATCATCACTGTTTTGTGGAAGGAAAGGTGTGATGAACCTGACCTTCAATGGTATCACATCCAAGTGTCACAATTTTGCATTTGATACAAATTATGGGACCATTTATAGATTTATAGAACATAAAGAAACTTTGCCAACTAAACTTTACCCTTTAAAGTGATGAGATTGTGATTAAGATTACTGAGTGTTGCAATGCATTTTTTTCAGTCTTGCATCTATAATATGGTTCAGGAAAGCAACTCCCAACCTCAAACTCCCTCTCTCCAAGGTTCACCCTTGCTGCCTCTCATTTTCAGCCTCAAGATGTCACAGTCTTCCTAATTCCTTCTAAACTATGCTCTGTCCTGACACAAACCCAATGCTTGAAAGAGAGACTAATGTGAAGAGAGCGAAGAAAAGTGACAGAATGAAACAGAGGCAAATATAGAGGTGCACAAATCACGATGGCAGAAGCTGTGTTACAGCCATAGAACAAGAGGAGGGCAAACAAAAAGGCAGACAGAATTAGAGAGTGGGATACAAATGAGGACAGTTGTAGGAAAAAAGTAATGTTCATAAACAAAATAACAACAACATCAGCTTGCATTTAGATAGTGGCTTTAATAGAAAAATACCAATGGTACTTCACAGCATTGTAATCGACCAAAAATGGATACTGTGACAAAGGAAGAGACATTAGATGGGGTGACCAGAGCTTGGTTAAAGATGTGTGTTTTAGGAGGGCCTTAAAAGAGGAAGGGGAGGTGGCAAAGTGTTTGGTTTAGAGTTCCAGAGTGTGGTCATAGGCAGCTGAAGGTATGACTGCCAATGCTGAGGCAAAGGGGGTTGGGGAGGTGAGTGGGAGCGCATGCACAAGAGGCCAAAGTTAGAGCAACTGAGAATTTGAGAGGAGTGTTGTAAGGCTGGTGCAGATAACAGAGATATGAAGGAGCAATTATAATTACATATTAACAAGATCCAGATGAGGAAGGCCATTTGGTCCCTCTTAGCTCATCCATTTAGGAAGACCTGAGACAAATCCACCTGTCATTGTATCCAATTGTTTCTTAAATGATTCCAAGGTTTTTGCCTCCACTATGCTACGCAGATGTCCATATTCACATTCATTCATGGCTGAAAAGTTTAAAGTTGCAAAGTTGGGCTCCATAGCTCACTGGTGTCAGCACAAGGGAAGCCCTGAAGCCACAAAATGGTGCAGAACATGCTTCCAGCCACTTCTGGCGAGGTCTACGCGGCACCCCATGCTGAAACTTGGACAACATCGGTCCACTGAATGCCCAGTGCTAATTACTCACAGCTAAACATGAGTTGAGGGACCTCCCATTGGCATTATTTAAAAGGCCAGTCATCCAACTTGCAGGTGAGGTGCTTTTGAATTACTTCTGCTATTGCATAGTTGGTGGAAGTATTGCAGCTTTTTTGTGGAGGTCTGTTGCTGAGCTTATGCATCCATTCAGGGAGGATTTTTTTCACCTGTAGTCTGCAAGAGGTATGGGGACTGTAGGTGCAGTGCTTCTGGATCTTCAACACAATCAACAAATGAAGCAGAGGCTACAGAGAGGGGAAGCTCTGCAAAGAGGGAGGAGGAGTGGGTGGGCTCTCAACAGAAGGCCCTACTGTCTATGGGTTTTCCAAGAACATTTCACACGCCTCTACCTCATTCAGAAGCAATGCCTAAAGTGACTCAGGTTCACCAAAGAGGTGATTACAGAACTGTGCCACCTCCATCAACACAACTGGAGCTGAACACCAGGGTGTGAAGGTCACAATGGCATTAAACTTCTACCTGACCAGAACTTACCAGGTGGGAGTGGGTGACATATTCAATATCTCCCAGTATGCCATCCATCAATGCATCCAGGAGGTGATGGAGGCCCTATAAGCCAAGAGAGGTGATTACATCATGCTCACTCTAAGGAGGGAGAAGCAGGATAAATGGGCATGTGGAATTCCCAATGGTGCAGCACACCATTGACAACTCACACATCTGCTCTGCAGACCCCACATGTTAATGGGGAGAGCTATAGGAACCATAAGGGCTACCATTCCATCAATGTGCAGTTGGTGTGCGACCATTCACAATGTTGGCGAATACCTGCTATCCTGGTAGCAGACAAGATGCCTTAATTATGAGGCAGTGTGAGATTCCCATTATCTTTGGGCCTTTATGAAGAACCAGAAAGTGGCTGCTCGGGGCCAAAGGCTATGCCCTGTACACATGGCTGATGGACCCCCTCTGCTGCCCACCCATTCGTGACAAGTCCTGTGAAATCATTAAACTTCATCCAGCACAGTTGCCAGCTTCTCGGGGACAGATTCCGGGAGCTCAACTCCATGGCCACCTGCTCCCATTTCCTTCGAAGGGCATTCCTTGAGGCCTTCCTAGACCTCTGTGGAAACATGGCATCCTCCTGTCGGCCTCCATGACTAAGACTTTCAGCATTGCAGAGCCCTCTCTCTGCCCTGGCACTCCATTTCCCTTCTCTCCAATTGCAGCACTGGCAGCCAGCAACAGCCTTCTTTCATTTAGTGCAGCATCCCTTTAAGAGGGACAGACTGCCTTTAAGAGCTGGAGACAACCTGTTGAATGTACAGCCAGCAGCATAGGCCGTGCTGCGCTGCTCACTGGAATCATTCAAATGAGGAGGTAGCGCAAAGTCTGCGTGCTGCCTGTCTCAAAGGGAATGGTTGTGGGGAGATCACAAATTACAACCCCCGTGACAAAAAGGGAACAAATGAATTTTTAGCTGTAAGTTTAGAGATACAGCACTGAAACAGGCCCTTCGGCCCACCAAGTCTGTGCCGACCATCAACCACCCATTTATACTAATCCTACACTAATCCCATATTCCTACCACATCCCCACCTGTCCCTATATATTTCCCTACCACCTACCTACACTAGGGGCAATTTGTAATGGCCAATTAACCTATCAACCTGCAAGTCTTTGGCATGTGGGAGGAAACCGGAGCACCCAGAGGAAACCCACGCAGACACAGGGAGAACTTGCAAACTCCACACAGGCAGTACCCAGAATCGAACCTGGGTCCCTAGAGCTGTGAGGCTGCGGTGCTAACCACTGCCACTGTGCCGCCCCGTGTCTGTTTTGACACTCAGGATCAGTTTCATAGCTCTTCTGTACAGGGAGCTGAGAAACACAAATCCTAGAATGAGCAGCAAGGTGAGATGGAAGGACAAAATTGATGACGGCGACCAGCAGAAAATTGAAGACAGTTGTAACGAGCTCGCTACAGAGAAGAATCAGACAGCTGCAAAAGATGAATGTGAGTATCAGCAGAAGGACACGGAGACTGTCTCCTATTCCATCACAAAGCTTGTGTTGGTGGTATGTCACCATGAGATGGCTTTACTTATGCTTTTTGGTGCAGGTGCAGCATCTGGACAACAATTGAGGAGGTCAGTTAAAGATTGACCAAAACATGCTTAAACGTCTAGTTCATACTCTAATACTATTTGCCTCTTAATGCCTCTCAAAGTAATGTTGCCGCCTTCCCCGCCACCGCAAACACTGTCCCCTGGTCCATTTTCATTCCGAGGTGTTTCTTTTGAAATCACTGTTGTGGTTAAAGTAAGGCGTTTTAGCGGGAAACTTGACTCAGAAACTATACACTATGTATTACGCCTTGTTTCTATCTTTCATTATATAATCCATTATACATAATACATTGCATATTAAGACCTATTTGCTACGTATCGCTTTTGAAAATATTCCCGCAATTTGGCTGTTGCCCTCATTTGTTTGGGTGCCATATGGAACCGCAGCTCGGTGCTAATTGCTGGGTAAGTTTCAAATAGAACGCGAAGGAGAAGTTTCCTCATATCCATCCAAGTCAGTGTTGTAATTTCTTACCCTGTCGCCTCTTCTTTCAGCCCTCTTCCCGCCAGCTGAAAATAAAGTAAGAAGCATAAAATCTCACTGAGCAACATTGTGGGCAGAAATATATATTTTAAACGCCTCCATTTCCTATAGTGCCATCACCTTTGGCCGGCTCATGAAACTTCTTTTCAACCTTATTTACATTGGATTTTTAACATCAACAAACACGTTGCACACATCTCTTTCTGAATCATTTTTGTTTCGATAAAGTGGTGTAAAAGATTTTGTGTTAATGTGTCGCCGAAACGTCATAAAGCGCCTGACATACAGAAGAATTATTTTGGAGAGTGGTGGTTGTTATGTGTACGTATCTGCTAGAAATGCTATAACTCTGTTTTCTGTTTGATGTTTCAATGATGGAAACAGGCTGAGTTAAAGTAGACAGATAATAACAGGAGCGGTTCAGAATGGCCAGCGTTTCCAATTCTCCCTGAGTCTAATTCCATACGAAATAGAACAGAGCAACCCTGGTCAGTGTCTCTCCATCCAGTCTCTATTGTGCATGATTTAACATTCCTTCTTTTACTTGGTTCCGTATCTCAGCAATAGAGTTATTCCAAACACTCAACCCCAAAACATTATTTCTTGAGTGTTTATTTATTTCTAAATCTCGGGTCAAATTTAGTTTGAACCGTTTCCATCCTATTGCATTCTCTTTCACTCAGTCCTGCCTTTTAGATCGATTGTATCGATTGCTCCTCTCCGAGTCTGATGCTTTCAGCTCTTTTACATCTCGTCATCTTTCCCCCCGTCATTCTTTTGAATTTCTTTGAAGGTCTTTTCCCCTTATTACTTTTTTTTTTGTCAGCAGCAAAGGTACATTGTGTCAACAATTATAGGATCAATTTACTTCCAAACTGAAAATAGTTGCTATTTAATAATGAAAACAAAACGAATTAACCCTAAACTTCCTGTCCAATCATTAAATACCACAGGCTAGATTCCATGTGTTGTCCCTTCTCTCCCTCCCACAATCTGTTCCCCCCTCTCTCCCTCCCTCACACTCTCTCCCTCCCTCACACTCTCCCCTTCCCTCACACTCTCTCCCTCCCTCACACTCCCCTTCCCTCACACTCCCTCCCTCCTACACACACACATCTCCCCTATACATACCTCTACTTCTTGTTATTTGGGTTCGGATCTTCCCATTCGCATCTTTGCGCGCTTGGTCAAAAATAGTCAGGAACTTCATAATGTTCTTCCGCCCCTCCGATGTTAACTCACCCACAGCAGCGGGCCTCGCAATCTCTTTCAAAAACAAACACATATATACATATGTATAAAGCTTTCACATTTAAACTCTGATAATATTGAGTTTGTAATTTTTATTTGTAAATACTCAGGATCCTTTGAGAATAATTATATTGCAGTCCTGCTCAAAGTTTGTGTTTCTGTCGAATTTGTTGTCCCCCCACCAGACTCCTTCATTCTAAGATTGGGGAATTTGACATTGCTTCTGATTCTAATGAAAATGAACCAGCTAATTGTGAGTTTCCCCACTTACCCTGGCGGCGCTGTACTTGGTCAGAAGGCACAGGGTTCGCTTGAACACGATGAGCTACTGCAACAACAATGATGAGGAGACTCAGTAAGACAGTAGGACTCATTCTAACAAACATATTTTTCTAGTTTAGTTCTGTGTGCGCCTTTCAACAAGGCTTGTCAGTGCTTCTGGTCCAGTCTAAGTCTCCTTGAACTTACCAAGCTCCCCATATTTAAACCATTTGGGTCATCATTCGCACACAGAGAAACAAAAACCTCAATCAAATTGCACTCAACAAATCCGTACCTTGACATTTGGCGACGTGTCTTTTCTAAATCTGTGGTTGGCTTTGTAACACGTTACAAATGAAAACTCCCGCGTCACATCTCTTGTCTAGTCTAGAGCAAACACATTAAATTTGCGTTATCGCTGCTTGAACAGGGCAATCTTACAAATATTTAGGTAAACTCTCACTCACTCAGTAAAGGAAGAAGATCACTGTGATGCACATTCAGAATTACAGAGCTATCTGCTCGGATTGTCGCCATCGTTCATGTTAATGTCGATGTTAATTACAAAGTTGTCCTCGAACTTTTGGGTGACGTTAGCCGTTGGCATAGCAAATGGGGAATACAGCAGAATAAATAGCAAACCTCAATGGAAGCCGTTTACCCATCTAATCTCAATTAAACTGGAAGTGAAGATGAGACTAAGTGACTGTATAAGGGATACGAATTAGCAAACATTTGGCAGCAAAATAACCAGTTCACTGGACCATTGTGAAGAATGATGCTTCAGTCATGAACTTCTAAATATAATTCCAAAAATTATTTTCTAAGTAATTTTAGGGGAATTATGTGATCGAAATCGAAGAGATTTTTTTGGGGAGGAGGAAGGAGGTGGAAAAGGAAAACTTAAAATGATTAAAGATTGATTTTATTCGATATAAGAAGGGAAAAAATGTAACAACGAATTGAGAGCTCAATTCGTTCCAGTTAGTAACCAGCGGTTCGCACTTCACGTTTCTGATAATGGTTGTAAAAGACGAGACCACTCGTGATGCCCAAACCTGTGACCTTAACTGTGTTTTGGGGAGACAGCCTTTCCCAAAACGAATGACTTGTTTCTCAGCTCAGACATCCCTTATGCCTGGAAGCACCTGCTCGTTTCTTGATCATGTCTTTGATCAAAGAGGTGAGAAGCCCTACAACATCTGCATGGAAATAGGTATTGCAATGACGTAAATGTGGCATCGCCACCCCCGTCGATTCATCCTTACACTAATAGAGGGCAAATAAACAGATAAAAGGGAGACCAAAGAGCATGAGAAATCATCAATGGATTAAAACAATGACTTGGTTTGCAAACAGTTGAGACGGAAATGGATCGACACGGATAGTGATGGGGAGTGGGGAAAGGACGATGACGGGTATCTGAATAAAACAATACTGTGTGATTCTACATTGAGCCATTCCGCTCAATGAGGTCGTTACGAAAGCCGACAGCCTCTTACCGGTTGCGGTTATATTGAACCCCAGGTGAAGGAGAAAGGCCACTTAACCGGTGATGAATATCATGGGAAAGCCCCTTGCCTAGATGGAGCCCGCAATTTTCTGATCGTGTTCTAAAAGGAGCGAATTTGAGACTGTTGCATGACATCTTGTCATGCATCCCATTGCTGAATGTGGGACTTGCTGTGTGGGAATTAGCTGCCGTGTTTCCCTTCATCACAACAGTGAATACACTTAAAAAGTACTTCCTAGACTGTGAAGTGCTGTGGCAGGGCCTGAGGTTGTGATCACTGGAGAATTATTAGGCTGCTCACCACATTCTCCTGCCTCTTCCAAAAAGTAGCAAATACAATGTCGGCAGACTCATTTGGATAGATTCCTGAAAAGGTGAAATAATACATCGGATTCGTAAGACAGGGCAAGATGATAAAACAGGATACTACTTATAAACCCTAGTAAAATAGAATCTATCCACAAGGAATGGTTATAGTTTATTACAGATTCCGATAAGTAACTGCACTTGTTGATGAAAGTCAGCTTTGTCGACTTTCAGGTGTCCCCGAGCTTCCGGTTGCTGGCCATTTCAACCCTCCAACCCGCCCTCATGCCCACATCTCTGTCCTGAGATTGCTGCAATGTTCCAGCGAATATCAACTCAAACTAGAGGAACAGCACCTGTACCTCAGCTACAGCCTGCCGGACTGAACATTGAGTTCAATAATTTCAGAGCATGACGGGCCTCCCTTTTTATTTTTATTTTATTTTAGTTTGTTTAGTTTGTTTCTACTATGCTTACCCACTTTTTCATGTTTGTGCTTGGGGCCAAGCTGTTCATTTTTCTGTCAATTAACACCCTCTCTGTACTAACACTTTGTCTTTCACCACACCATTAACATACCGTTTGCCTTTGCACCATGACCTTCTGGTCAGTTATTCTCTGTGACCCTCTGTCCAAAACCTTCTCTTTTGTTATCTCTTGCCCCATCCCCGCTTTACTTGCTTAAAACCTTTTACATTTCTAATATTTGCCAGTTCTGATGAAGGGCCACTGACCTGAAATGTTAACTCTGCTTCTCTCTCCACTGATGCTGCCAGACCTGCTGAGTATTTCCAGCATTTCTTGTTTTTATTTAAGATGCAGTGTTGTATGTACTTGACATGAATTCCAGTTCACCCCTGGGTTTTGAAACTCCTGCCATAGCTAAAGGCTACAGGAGAAATCCACAGTTCTTGGCCATGTAAGTGCCTATTAAATCACAACCAATAATAGGGAAATTTTCAGGAAATGTTTATGTATATGTTGACACATTTCATCTGAGCCCCAAATACTTGTTATGGCCCTTACAATGCACCCAGAATAAAAGCCTTTATCTGGACTAATTTCTAGACCAACTAACTTTGCCTGATTCTGTGGACAACTGGACTGCTAACAATCATTTTGAAACATGGTGAGGGAAGGTAGCTTCCATTTTAACTCAAGTATGCCAATGTTTTGTAAAATAAAAACAGTAATTTCCCTAATTGTTGCACTCACCCCATTACCGCCTATGCATTTTGAAAAGCAAACTTTGTCACTGCCTAATTACTACTTCATGATTTACTCTGTCTTCTCTTGAACCTGAAAACATCCTGCATTACAGTGGGTGGTGAGGGGTGGGGGGGGGGGGGCTTCTCAATAAAACAAAATGATAACATAAACAGTACTACTTTTTTCTACTGTTCAAAGTGCTGATATTTATCTTCAATGCATAGAAAGAACTTGCATTCATATCTTCATATCTCTCAGTAATGTCCTAAAGTAAAATGATTACTTTGAAGTGTAGTTTTTCTGGGAAACACAGCTGCCATTTTACACACATCAAGGACCCAAAGCCCACACTTTGCATTTACATGCTCACTGTCCAGTTGCATCTTTGCTAATATTTAAAAGATTTAAAATAAAATTTAAAACATTCTCAACTGTACAGTAGTTGCAGTTATTACCACAAAAAGTATGAAACAACAATTTTTTAAAAGTTGTCCCGCTAGTCCCCGTAATGGTGACCAGGAAACCATTGTCGATTGTCGTAGGTTCACTGACGTCCTTCAGGAAAGGAAATCTGCCTTTCTTACCTGGTCTGGCCGATATGTGACTCCAGACCCATAACAATGTGGTTGATTCTTGAATAGCCTCTGAAATGGTCTAGCACGCCACTGAGTTGTAACAAACCACTAGAGAAAAGTCTAAAAGGAATGAAACCAGACGGAACACCCGGCATCAACCTAGGTATTGGAAATGACAACGGCAAACCCAGTCCTGTCGACCCTGCAAAGTCTCCCTTACTAACATCTGGGATCTTGTGCCAAAATTGGGAGAGCTGTCCCATAGACTAGTCAAGAAACAGCCTGACATAGTCGTTCTCACAGAATCATACCTTAAAAAGAATATCCCAGACATTACCATCACCATCCCTGGGTACGTCCCATCGGCAGGACAGACCCACCAGTAGAGAGTTTTCCCCCTGAATCCCATTGGCTTCAATTTTGCTAGGACTCCTTGATGCCATACTCAGTCAAATGCTGCCTTGATATCAAGGGCAGTCACTCTCACATCATCTCTTGAGTTCAGTTCTTTTGTCCATGTTTGGATCAAGGCTGTAATGTGGTCAGGAGCCGAGTGGCCCTGGCAGAACCCAAACTGAGCATCAGTGAGTGGGTTGTTGCTGTTTAAGTGGCATTTGATAGTATTGTTGATGACACCTTTCATCACTTTGCTGATGATCGAAGGTAGACCAATGGGATGGTAATTGGCTGGATTAGATTTGTTCTGCTTTTTGTGGACAGGACATACTTGGGCAATTTTCCACTTTGCCTGTGTTGTAACTCTACTGGAACAGCTTGGCTAGGGAGTTGGCTAGTTCTGCAGTACAAGTCTTCAGTACAACAGCTGGGATGTTGGCAAGGCCAATAGTCTTTGCAGTATCCAGTGCCTTCCGCCATTTCTTGATATCACGTGGAGTGATTCAAATTGTCTGAAGACTTGCATCTATGATGATGGGATCCTCAGGAGGAGGATCATCCACTTGGCATTTCTGGCTGAAGATGTTTGCAAATGCTTCAGCCTTTTCTTTTGCACTGACATGCTGGGCTTCCCCATCATTGAGGCTGAGGATGTTTTTGGAGCTTCCTGCTCCAGTTAGTTGTTTAATTGTCCATCACCATTCACAACTGGATCTGGCAGGACTGCAGAACTTTGATTTGTTTCATTGATTGCGGGATCGTTTAGCTCTGTCCATCACATAATGCTTCCGCCTTTTATCGTGCATGTAGTCCTGTGTTGTAGATTCATCAGGTTGGCAGCTCATTTTTAGTTATGGCTGGTGCTGCTCCTGGCATGCTGTCCGACACTGCTCATTGAACCAGGGTTGGTCCCCTGGCTTGATGGTAATGGTGGAATGAGAGATATGCCTGGCATGAGGTTACAGATTGTAGTTGAAAACAATTCTGCTGCTGCTGATGGCCCACAGCACCTCATCGATGCCCAATTTTGAGTTGCTTGATGTGTTCTGAGTCTACCCCATTTAGCACTGTGGTAGTGCCACACAACACGATGGAGGTTGTCCTCAGTATGAAGACAGGACTTCGTCTCCACAAGGACTGTATGTTGTTTGCTCCTACCAATACTGTCATGGACAGATGCATCTGTGACAGGTAGGTTGGTGATGGTGAGGTCAAGTTGTTTTTTCCCTCATGTTGGTTCTCTCACCAACTGCCACAGGCCCAGTCCGGCAGATATGTTCTTCAGGACTTGGCCAGCTCTGTCAGTATCGTGCTACTGAGCCACTTTTGGTGATGTACATTAAAGTCCCCCACCCAGAGTATATTTTGTGCCCTTGCCACTCTCAGTGCTTCTTCCAAGTGATGTTCAACATGGAGGAGAACTGATTCATCAGCTGTGGGAGGGTGGTAGGTGGTAATCAGCAGGAAGTTTCCATGCCCATGTTTGACTTGATCCCATGAGACTTCATGGAGTCCGGAGTCAATGTTGAGGACTCCCAAGGCAACTCCCTCCTGACCATATACCACTGTGCTGCCTCTGGTAGGACAGGACATACTCAGGGATGGTGATGCAAGACAATAGCTGTAAGGTATATTCAGTGAGTATGATTACATTGGGCTATTGCTTGACTCTGTGGGACAGCTCTCTCAATTTTGGCACAAGTCCCAGATGTTAGTAAGGAGGACTTTGCAGGGTCGACTGGGCAGGGTGTACCTTCATCATTTCTGGTGCCTGGGTCGATGCCAGGTGGTCCATCTACCTTTATTTGTATTTGGCTAATTTTGTAATGGATTGGTACAACTGAGTGGCTTGGTTGGCCATTTCAGAGTCAAGTTAAGAATCAACCACATTGTTATGAGCTTGGAGTCACATGTAGGCCAGACTGGATAAGGACAGCAGATTACCTCCCATGAAGGACATTAGTGAACCAGATGGGTTTTTACAACAATCTGGTAGTTTCATGATCACTATTGATGAGGCTAGCATTTTATTCCAGATTTTATGAATTAATTGAATTTAAATTCCTCCATCTCTGTGGTGGGATTTGAACTCATGTCTCTGGAGCATTAGGCTGGGCCTCTGAATTACTAGTCCCGTAACATTACTACTACTCTACTGTCCCCGAATTAGTGCAAGACTATCTCCCTCTTTGTTGAAGTGTCCTTTGAATGATTTCAAGCTGAAATGACATTACACAGTTTGTGTTGAGGAAAAACTCAAATCACATGGAACTTCCCTCTGCCATAGTTTTACCCAGTCACTTAATCTATATATGCCCCTTTGTAAAATTTTGCCTCCATCTACAGAACTTACTGTGTCTCCTAACTTAGTGTCATCTGCAAACTTGGATATACAACTCTTTAATCCTTTATCCAAGTCATTAATGTATATGGTGAAAAGCTGAGGCCATTGGACAGATTGTTGGAGAACACTACTTGTCTTATCCCACCAATCAGTGGATGATCCTTTTATCCCTACTCTCTACATCCTACCTCCTAACCAATTTCTAACCTGGTTGCAAGATTGCCTCAAGTTCATTTTTGCTAATAATCTCTTTTGTGGCAGCACAAAAATATATACAGATAGGTGGGAAGGGCAATCAGCACATCTAGTTTATGCTTTCATAGAAATCTTTGATCAGCCCATCACAGCATCTAATTATCTATTATGATTCCAGAGGTTTTACTTCTGCTGTGCTACTCAGAAGATCATTTGAGCTATTATACATTCGTTGAGTGAGGAAGTGTTTGTGACATCAGTCCTAAACTTGCTTTTTACCACATTGTACCTGTGACCTTGCTCTGCCATTGTGTTTTGACTTGAAACAGTGTTCTGTATTATATTTTCTACTCCACTTGGCATCTTATATACATCTATGCTTTGCATGTATGAGGCCCCGGGTTCATTCCCCAGCATCTCCACTTTAGTACTTTTGGGCGCCACAGTGACACAGTGGTTAGCACCGCAGCCACACAGCTCCAGCAACCCGGGTTCAATTCTGGGTACTGCCTGTGTGGAATTTGCAAGTTCTCCCTGTGACCGCGTGGGTTTTCGCCGGGTGCTCCGGTTTCCTCCCACAGCCAAAGACTTGCAGGTTGATAGGTAAATTGGCCATTATAAATTGCCCCTAGTATAGGTAGGTGGTAGGGGAAGGTGGGGATGTGAGAGGGTAATGGAATTAATGTAGGATTAGTATAAATGGGTGGTTGATGGTCGGCACAGACTCGGTGGGCCGAAGGGCCTGTTTCAGTGCTGTATCTCTAAATAAACAAATAAATATAAGGTTCCCTTTCATTAGCTCCTTGCAAGAGGAAGAAACAGAACTTTTCTAACCCTCCTGCATATCTCAGTCCCCTAATACAACTTCCAGGCTTCCAGATTCTCTTGTGCCTCTGTCACTAGACTTGAACACAGTGTTGTGAAAATGCCTCTGTGTTGTGTTAAATATATTTTTTGAGGATTTATCTTTGAAAGATTAAAGAAATGTTAAACTTTAAGGTTTTCAAAGGGGGTCATGTAAAGGCCACTTGACTTTGAAAATCAGTCCCTGGAAATGTTTTTAAAAGGGGCACTGAGAAGTCTTGTGAGGAAAACAAGCCTTTCCGGGAAACCACTTGACTTCCAGCAACAACAACAAGCCTTTCTGGGAAACCACCTGACTTCCAGCTCACTAAACAAAAGAGAACCTTGGACACCTGGAGAATTTTTTTACGTAGAAGTGACAGGCCAAGATTGATGTGGTCAAAATGTTGACCTCCTGTTGTTGGTTTCGCTTTTAAATGTTTTGAGTTGGAGTTGAACTGTATAAAAAGGAAGAGAAGTTCCAAGGAGAGAAGAGAATTCTCAATGAAGGAGAGAAGACCACCAGACAGTTCAGCTTTCCAGCACCTCTGTAAAAGACCCTGAGAAGTCTGCTGTGTCAACTCATCTCATCTCCTGTCTTTGAAGAACAGCCTGCTAAATTAATTCTCAATGCCGCCTGAAAAGAACTGTTCTAAAAGATCCCAGTGACCCGTTTATGTGTACTCAGAGGCCAGACTGTATGCCAGTTTTGGAACACAACATATCTCATCTGCTGTTTCTTCAAGAATGAGCAAGTATTCAGCCCAAGTGGTTTTAATTTGTTGGTAACAGAGCTCTAAAAACAAAAATCCCTTTATTTTTCCAGTAAACTGGTGTATGTCTGTGTGAGTGTGAGGGGTTAAGGTAAAAAAGGAACTTTAATATTTCAATCTGTGTGTTTCTGCTTTACTTCATCACTGGTTAAGACTTGTTTTATACTAAACTTATAATTTTGTTGTCTATTAAAGAAATCTGGTTGTTGTGTTTTATTCTGGGATAAAAATAGGGTCTATGATTGACCATATCGGTAAGTGGGAAAAAATTAAAATATATGTTGTGACCTGTGGAGAAATGGAACTAGAATAAACAGTGCACTCCTCTGGCCTTGGTCGCAACATATAATTTGGGGCTCTTTGCGGGATAAACCAAACGCTGACGATGTACAATTGTAATTGGGGTAATAATAATTGAAAAAGGAAAAATAAAAAGCACCAGGTTTCTTGTGTAATAGAATAAAGTCAACCGCGCCAGAATGTCGTTAACAGTTGCTGTGACTTTTCTGGGGACAGAGGATGTATCCCTGAGTGATTTGAGGAACTTAACGAAAGTTAAGCCAGTAGCATTGGCAGCAAAATTGGGGTTAGACTTATAAACAGGAGCTAAGAAAGCAGATATAATTGACATAATAGCACAGCATTTGCAATTGGAAGAAGAAGAAAGCAAACCAGAGGGTAGTGCAACTGAGTTAGCTGAAATTCAGTTACAGATGAAGCAGCTTGAGCATGAACAGTAAAAGGAGGAAAAGGAATTGAAAAAAACTTGAACTTTTAACAAATTTATTCGTTCCTGGGATGTGGGCATCACTGGCTGGGACAGCATTTATTGCCCATCCCTAATTGCCCTTGAAAAGGTGATGGTGAGCTGCCTTCTTGAACTGCTGCAGTCCATCTGGGATAGGTACACCCACAGTGCTATTAGGAAGGGAGTTCCAGGATTTTGACCCAGCGACAGTGAAGGAATGGTGATATAGTTCCAAGACAGGATGGTGTGTGGCTTGGAAGGGAACTTGCAGGTGGTGGTGTACCCATGCATCTGCTGCCCTTGTCCTTCTAGTTGGTAGAGGTCGTGGGTTTGGAAGGTGCTGGCTAAGGAGCCTTGGTGCAATGCTGCAGTGCATCTTGTAGATGGTACACACTGCTGCCACTGTGCGTTGGTGGTGGAGGGAGTGAATGTTTGTAGATGGGGTGCCAATCAAGCGGGCTGCTTTGTCCTGGATGGAGTCAAACCTCTTGAGTGTTGTTGGAGCTGCACTTATCCAGGCAAGTGGAGAGTATTCCATCACACTCCTGACCTGTACCTTGTAGATGGTGGACAGGCTTTGGGGAGTCAGGAGGTGAGTTACTCGCCACAGGGTTTTTAGCCTCTGACCTACTCTTGTAGCCATGGTATTTATGTGGGTACTCCAGTTCTGTTTCTGGTCAATGGTAACCTCAGGATGTTGATAGTGGGGGACTCAGTGATCATAATGCCATTGATTGTCAAGGTGAGATGGTTAGATTCTCTCTTGTTGGAGATGGTCATTGCCTGGCACTTGTGTTGTGCGAATGTTACTTGCCACTTATCAGCCCAAGCCTGGATATTGTCCAGGTCTTGCTGCATTTCTACACGGACTGTTTCAGTATCTGAGGAGTCGCAAATGGTGCTGAACATTGTGCAATCATTAGCGAACATCCCCGCGTCTGATCTTATGATTGAAGGAAGGTCATTGATGAAGCAGCTGAAGATGGTTGGGTTTAGGATACTCGCCTGAAGAACTCCTGCAGTGATGTCCTGGGATAGAGATGATTGACCTTCAACAACCACAATCATCTTCCTTTGTGTTAGATACGACTCCAACCAATGAAGAGTTTTACCCGAATACCCATTGACTCCAGTTTTGCTAGGGCTCCTTGATGCCAAACTCAGTCAAATACTGCCTTGATGTCAAGGGTAATCACTCTCACCTCACCTCTTGAGTTCAGCTCTTTTGTCCATGTTTGAACCAAGGCTGTAATGAGGTCAGGAGCAGAGTGGCCCTGGCGGAACCCAAACTGAGCACCAGTGAGCAGGTTATTGATAAAGAAGGGCCACTTGATGGCACTGTTGACACCTTCCATCACTTTACTGATGATTGAGAGTAGACTGATGGGGCGGTAATTGGTCGGGTTGGACTTGTCCTACTTTTTGTGTACAGGACAGACCTGGGCAATTTTCCACATTGCCGGGTAGATGCCAGTGTTGTAGCTGTACTGGAACAGCTTGGCTAGGGGCTCGGCAAGTTCTGGAGCACAGTTGTTCAGTACTATTTCTGGAATGTTGTTAGGGCCCAGCGTCTTTGCAGCATCCAGTGCCTTCCGTTGTTTCTTGATATCACGCGGAGTGTATCGAATTGGCTGAAAACTGGCATCTGTGATGCTGGGGACATCAGGAGGAGGCCGAGATGGATCATCAACTTGGCACTTCTGGTTGAGGATTGTTGCAAATGCTTCAGCCTTATCTTTTGCACTGATGTGCTGGGCTCCCCCATCATTGAGGATGAGGATATTTGTGGAAACACCTCCTCCAGTTAGTTGTTTAATTGTCTGCCACCATTCACGACTGGATCTGGCAGGACTGCAGAGCTTCATCTGATCCCTTGGTTATGGGATCGCTTAGCTCTGTCTGCCACATGCTATTTACGCTGTTTGGCACGCAAGTGGCCCTGGGTTGTAGCTTCACCAAGTTGACACCTCATTTTGAGGTATGCCTGGTGCTGCTCCTGGCATGCCCTCCTGCACTCTTCATTGAACCAGGGTCGGTCCCCCAGCTTGATGGTAATGGTAGAGTAGGGGATGTGCCAGGCCATGAGGTTATAGATTGTGGTTGGGTACAATTCTGCTGCTGCTGATGGTCCACAGCGCCTCATGGATGCCCAGTTTTGCATTGCTAGATCAGTTCAAAATCTATCCCATTTAGCATGGTGGTAGTGCCACACAACACAATGGATGGTAGCCTCAATGTGAAGACGGGACTTTGTCTCCACAAGGACTGTGCGGTGGTCATTCCTACCAATACTGTCATGGACAGATGCATCTGCAGCAGGCAGATTGGTGAGGACGAGGTCAAGTAGGATTTTCCCTCTGGTTGGTTCACTCACCACCTGCCGCAAATCCAGTCTAGCAGCTATGTCCTTTACGACTGAGCCAGCTCAGTCAGTAGTGGTGCTACTGAGCCACTTTTGGTGATGGACATTGAAGTCCCCCACCCAGAGTATATTCTGTGCCCTTGCCACCCTCAGTGCTTCTTCCAAGTGGTGTTCAACATGGAGGAGTACTGTTGATCAGCTGAGGGGGGTGGTATGTGGTAATCAGCAGGAGGTTTCTTTGCCCATGTTTGACCTGATACCATGAGACTTCATGGAGTCCAGAGTCGATGTTGAGGACTCCCAGGGCAACTCCCTTCTGACTGTATACCACTGTGCTACCACCTCTGCTGTGTGTGTCCTGCCGGTTGGA
The DNA here is from genome assembly GCF_036365525.1 of Heterodontus francisci. Classification (NCBI taxonomy): domain Eukaryota; kingdom Metazoa; phylum Chordata; class Chondrichthyes; order Heterodontiformes; family Heterodontidae; genus Heterodontus; species Heterodontus francisci. The sequence continues at coordinate 97,238,056 of NC_090380.1, read as the reverse complement.
CAGGACATACCCGGAGATGGTGATGGTGGTGTCTGGGACATTGTCTGTAAGGTATGATTTGGTGAGTATGACTATGTCAGGCTGCTGCTTGACTAGTCTGTGGGACAGCTCTCCCAACTTTGGCACAAGCCCCCAGATGTTAGTAAGGAGGACATTTCAGGGGTGACAGGACTGGGTTTGCCATTGGCATTTCCAGTACCTAGGTCGATGGTGGTTCATCCGGTTTCATTCCTTGAAAGAGAATTGACAATGAAGAAACTTGAACTTGAGGAAAAGGAAAGGGAAAGAGAAAGAGAAGGATAGGAATTTGAATTAAAAAAGATGGAACTAAGACAAAAGAGTGGCCTTGATTCCAGTGAAAGTTTTGGTGAGGAAAGATCTGCCCAGGACCCAGTGGAGAGCAGTTTAAATTTGTACAAGCCCTCCCTAAGTTTGAGGAAAGGGACCTACAGGCATTTTTCATTTCTTTTGAAAAGATAGCCAAACAGATGAAGTGGCCAAAGGAAAGCTGGAAACTGCTTATGCAAAGCAAATTGATGGCCTGAGCTCATGAAGTTTATGCCATGCTTTCTGAGGAGGCTTCTGCAGATTATGGGATGGCAAAAAAGGCTATTCTTGCTATGTATGAATGAGTCCCTGAAGCTTACTGGCAGAAATTTCGGAACCTCCAGAGACAGCCTGGGCAGACTTATATAGAATTTGAGAGGGTAAAGCAAATTAATTTTGAGCATTGGATATGGGCACTAAAGATAGAGGCCAAGTATGAGAATCTTACAGTACTAGTTCTCCTGGAAGAATTGAAAAATTCTCTCCCTCCGTTTGTAAGAACCCCATGTAGAGAACCAGAAGGTTTCAACAGCCCAGACAGGTATCGGAAATTGCTGATGATTATGAGCTTTTTTATAAGCCAAATCCTTTGTCTGTCACCCACACAAATCCGAGAAGGATAGAAGGTGGGAAAGTGAAAGGAAGGCATGTGGCCAGGGACAGGAAGGGACAGCTGGGAATGCCCCGGGATCTCCTCCTCAGGCCAAAAAGGAAGATGCTGAGGGTGGAAGTGAGGTCCACAAGACTAAATGATATCATTGTCACAAAGTGGGACATCTTCGTGCAGAATGCTGGAACTTTCTGGGTAAACCCATGGGACTTATTGGGGTACAAAAAGCCAATGCAGAGAAAGGGGCCTGGATCAAGAGTAAGACAGATCAGGCTGTAGCTCTGACTGCAGCTGTAAGGCCAAATACAAAAACCAATGTGAGTGCAGCGGTTGTGAATAAGATACCTGAGAGTTATAGCGAATTCTTGTTGAATGGAAATGTAACTCCTTATCCATCAAGTGAGGCAGGTAAACCTATACTTCGGGATACAGGAGCCACCCAAACTCTTATGCTGGGGAAAGGCATAACATTTCCATCAAAGAGTGCACTGAATGCTAAAGTTTTAGTAAATGGTATTGGCGGGGAGCATATACCCGTACCTTTGTATCAGGTGCACCTACAGTGTGACCTAATGTCTAGAACGGTAACTGTAGGAGTTGCCCACAGTTTTCAGTAGATGGAGTTGACCTACACCTGGGGAAAGATATGGCCACAGCAAAGGTAGTAGCTTCTCCAGTAGTCACGGAAAAACCAAGTAAAATTAAAAAGACAGAACAGTTGCAGAAAAAGTTTCCAGGAATTTTTCCTTCATGTGTAGTAACTCGAGCAATGGTTAAACAAGTTCCATTGTTGGAGGTAAAATTGGCACCACAGACAGATAGCCGAATATCTGAAACTTTCTTTGGGGATTTGGATAATCCGAAAGAAATGTTCAATAAGTCTTCTCTGATCACAGCTCAGCAAGCTGATCCAGAGTTAAATAAAGTGTCACAATCAGCTCTAACAGAAGCTGAGGCAAAAGGAGTTCCAGAAGGCTATTATATTAAAAATGGGATTCTGATGAGGAAATGGAGACCTCCTTACAGACCTGCAGACGAAGAATGGACGGTGGTTCATCAGATAGTGGTACTGCCAAAGTATCGCTGGAAACTTAAAGATAGCGCATGAAATTCCTATAGTGGGACATGTGGGGATCCGGAAGACCCAATCATGTATAAGGTGACATTTTTACTGGCCAGCTCTTTCCAAGGACTTGGTGCAGTTTTGTAAAACATGTCATATGTGCCAGATTGTGGGAAAACCACAACCTTCCCATATCAGTTACTGGGGAACCATTTAATAGGGTGTTGGCAGGCTGTGTAGGACCTTTACCGAAAACAAAAGCGGGACACCAATGTATACTCACTATCATGGATATGGCTACTTGATTCCCAGAGGCCATTCCCTTGAGAACAATTTCTGCTGAGGTAGTGGGAGAGAAATTAATCCAGTTCTTCACCAGATATGGATTACCGATTGAGATTCAGTCGGATCAAGGTTCCAATTTTATGTCTAAAATTTTTCAGCAAGTTATGGGCAATTTGGGTATAACACAGTTAAAGTCTTCAGCATATCACCCACAAACACAAGGAGCTTTAGAAAGGTACCATCAGACCCTCAAAACGATGATCAGGGCATACTGTCATGAATATCCCCATGATTGGGATAAAGAACTAGAATTTCTTTTGTTTGCCACTAGGGATTCACCTAATGAATCTACTGGTTTTAGTCCTTTTGAATTAGTTTATGGACATGAGAAAAGAGGTCCTCTAAAACTAATTAAAGAAACGTTTTTAGAACAGAGGGATGAATATTCTGTGCTAGATTATATATCTGTGTTCCGGGAACGGCTCATGAGAGCTTGCAAAGTAGCTCAGGAACATCTTAAAGCTTCCCAAACGACTGAAAAAATGGGCAGACAAGCATGCCAAGACCCGAACATTTCAACTAGGGGATGAGGTGTTAGCATTACTGCCTTTACATGGTGAATCGTTGAAAGCACGGTTCATGGTCCATATAAAGTGGTCAAAAGAATTGGTAAGGTAAATTGAAATAAAAACAAGAAATGCTGGAAATACTCAGCAAGTCTGGCAGCATCTGTGGACAGAGAAGCAGAGTTAACGTATCAGGTCAGTGACCCTTCATTATTCTGATAAAGGGTCACTGACCTGAAACGTTAACTCTGCTTCTCTCTCCACAGATGCTGCCAGACCTGCCGAGTATTTCCAGCAGTTCTTGTTTTTATTTCAGATTTCCAGCATCTGCAGTATTTTGCTTTTATTTTGGTAAGGTAAATTATTTGATTGACATTCCAGATTGCCAGAAAAAGAATTGGTTGTGTCATATCAATAAGTTAAAACAATATTATCACTGGGAGGAGAATAAGCAATCACAGGTATGTCAGGTACTAGGGACAGTGAAGGATGAAAGGGATAGTGAGGATGAGGCAGATGGAGGCTTAGACAATTCTCAAATTGTACTTCCTACTATCCGGTTAGCTAATGCTGAATTGCTAGAGAGATTGGACACTATGGGCTGAAATTTACGCCTCCCCAGTGTGTCGGATGGTGGCGTGGGGGCGGATGGGGCCAGCCAAATTTACAGCAGTCACGTGAGGGGGGAAACTGCTTGACCGCCCAAGGCCAATCAAGGCCTTTAAGTGGCCAATTAATGGCCACTTAAGGGCCCTCGTCTGCCTCCATTGGTATTTTACCTGTGGCAAGTGGGTGTGCTGGAGACATGGAAGGCCACCCAGCGATAGCTACCAGCCTTTCCATGCGCCGGGGTGGCAGGTGGGGGGGGGGGTGCCATGGCAGTTGGGCACAGGGTGCCTGATTGAGGGATGTCCCCACCTCCTAACTCACCCCTGGGACCCAAGACGCCACCCTTCCCCCAAAACGACGGGGTGCACCTGATTCCCTCGGTGAGGCATCGACAACCTACCTTAGATCCCAGCTCCATGACATCCTGCTCAGTCGGCTGGGCTGCAGTCCCAGCAGTTGCCACTGCTCCCAGTGGCGCTGCTGGGATTAAGAGCTGCAGCAGCTCACTGAGGCGGGACCTCTTCCCTCAAGTGGATGTAAGTCCCGCCTTGGGACAATTAAAGCCCGGGGACCCGTAAAATGCGGGTTGGATTCCCGGGCTAGGCGGAAGCGGGTTTGCCACCGACTTTTACATAGGTGTCGAAGTCCCGTCCACCTACGGTAAATTCCAGCCCTATGCTTTCATATTTAGATGCAGAACAACGAGAGGACCTAACAAGGCTACTCACAACATTTAAAAGAGTCTGTAGGGATAAGCCAGGATATACAACCTTAGCCACACATGATGAGGATGCAAGGCAATCCTTTCCTATATAACAGAATCCTTATTGCTTTAGTCCAGAGAAACAGGCCCAGGTAAAAGCAGAAATCCAATACACGCTGGAAAACCACCTAATAGAACCCAGTCAAAGAGCTGGAGTTCACCAGTAGTATTAGTGCCTAAACCTGACAGTTCAACCAGATTCTGTATAGACTGCAGAAAAGTTAATGCAGGAACAAAGCCCTACCCAATTCCTCACTTGGAAAATCTGTATTGATAGAATGGGCAGTGCCATGTTTCTTACAAAAATAGATTTTTTAAAGGGATACTGACAAGTTCCTTTAACACCACGAGCTAAAGAAATATCGGCCTTTGTAACACCGGACAGTCTTTTCCAGTGCCGAGTGATGCCATTCAGGCTAGGGGATGCCCCAGCCACTTTTCAGAGACTAGTGAACAAAGTGGTAGCCAGTGTTCCTAACTGTGTAGTTTACCTTGATGATGTGTCGGTCTACAGTGACATTTGGAAGGACCACTTGGAACAACTGGGGGGCTCTATTCGGAAGGTTGCAGTTGGCTGATTTGGTGATAAATTTTGTGGAAAAATTTAAAAAAACAGATTACCAGACTGTTCTGATAGAGTTATAGAGCACAGAAACAGGCCCTTTGGCCCATCATGTCCGTGCTGGCCATCAAGCACCTATCTATTCTAATCCCATTTTCCAGCACTTGGCTATGTGCTATGCTATGGCATTTCAAGTGCTCAACTAAATACTTCTTAAATGTTGTGAGGGTTCCTGCCCCTACCACCCCTTTAGGCAGTGTGTTCCAGATTCTAACCACCCTCTGGGTGCAAAGGTTTTCCTCAAATCCCCTCTAAACCTCCTGCCCCTTAACTTAAATCTATGACCCTGGTTATTGACACCTCCACTAAGGGAAAAGGTTTATTCCTATCTACCCTATCGATGCCCCTCATAATTTTGTATACCTCAATCAGGTCCCCCCTCAGCCTTCTCTGCTCTAAGGAAAACAGCCCTAGCCTATCCAGTCTCTCTTCATAGCTGAAATGCTCCAGCCCAGGCAACATCCTGGTGAATCTCCTCTGCACCCTCTCCAGTGCAATCACATCCTTTCTAAAGTGTTATATATATATCACTTAAAGATTATCCACATTACAGTCAAAAGTAATGTTATTGCAGATGCTTGATCGTGAATCTAACTTTGTTTTGAGCTATCTGAATGAAAAGAGGGTACAGAGCAGAACTATATTAACTACAGGTAAAGAGTGAATGGGGATGAGTATGAAAATATGTTTTAAAATGTTTTCATCTTCTGTTTTTTTTACACTTTGTAATAAAATGCATTTAAAATGGTGTTTCATTACTCCAAAGATGAAGGTGTTACGAAAGTGCCTCTGTGTTTTGTTAAATATATTTTTTGAGAATTAATTTTTGAAAGATTGAAGAAATGTTAAACTTTGGGGTTTTAAAGGGGGTCATGCAAAGGCCACTTGACTTTGAAAAACAGTCCCTGGAAATGTTTTCAGAAGAGGCACTGAGAGGTCCTGTGAGGAAAACAAGCCTTTCCAGGAAACCACTTGATGTCCAGCAACAACAACAAGCCTTTCTGGGAAACCACCTGACTACCAGTTGAATAAACAGAGAACTTTGGACACCTGGAGAAGTTGTTTACGAAGAAGTGACAGGTTAAGATTGATGGAGGTAAAAAAGTTGACCTCCTGTTATCAGTTTCCCTTTTGAATTGTTTTGAGTTGGAGTTGAACTGCATAAAAAGGAAGAGAGCTTCCAAGGAGAGAAGAAAATTCCCAAGGAAGGAGAGAAGACCACAACACAGCTCAGCTTTCCAGCACCTCTGTAAAAGACCCTGAGAAGTCCGCTGTGTCAACTCATTCCATCTCCTGTCTTTGAAGAAAAGCCTGCTAAATTAATTCTCAATGCCGCCTGAAAAGAACTGTTCTAAAACATCCCAGTGACCCGTCTATGTGTACTAGGAGGCCAGACTGTATGCCAGTTTGGAACACAACATATCTCATCTGTTGTTTCTTCATGAATGAGCAAGTATTCAGCCAAGTGTTTTTCTGTCTGTAATAGAGCTCTAAAAACAAAAATACCTTGATTTTTCCAGTAAACTGGTGTGTGTGTGTGAGTGTGAGGGGCTAAGGTAAAAAAGGAACTTTAATATTTCAATCTGTGTGTTTATGCTTTACTTCATCACTGGTTAAGACTTGTTTTTATAATAAACCTATAATTTTGTTGTTTATTATTAGACTGGGATAAAATAAATCATAAAACAACTTGTCCTCTTTGTTTAAATGTGGTATTTTATAGAAAACCTTTTGGCACTATATTGTTCTAACTTGTTGGAAAGCATCTCCTAATAATGACTAATTTCTTTACATATACATACAGAGTTACCTGCCTCATTATCCTTCCTGAACAGTCTAAATTCTTGTAGGTTTTATGAGTATCCATCATTAGGAGTTAACCATATTTTTCAGATTCCTAATACATTGACATTCCCAACTGCCAAAAGAACCTCGAGTTTGCCTCTTGCTATCATAATAATTTACCTTGCATTCTATTATTGGTTTATTGTAATGATTATTTATAATGGAAAGATAACACTAGAAATGCATTATATTAAACTAATGTTTCATTTTAAAAACATTAAAGAAGTATGATTTTTTCTTTGTGTCTTACAGACTGTGAAGTTTTTAATTCCACTCTCAACAGAAGATTAAATTTATATTAGGTAATTGCCTCCAGACTAAATTTGACTGGCACTGCCTAATAAGTGGCTAAGTTAGCAATTTAGACATGGTTCATAAAAACTTTCCACCTAAATAAGCACAGGTCAAACTTGGAGCAGTGAAATAATTGTGAAGATCTTTATCAGGTCACTTCCTAATTTTCTCAGTGTAATGTGAAAAAAGTCTTCAGATGAAATGTCTTATTTTATAATTTTTCCCTCTCGGCAGCATCCTAGTGAAACTTTTCTGTATCTTTTCCATTGCTTTTGTATCCTTTCAAAAACTGTACACAACTTCAACTGGAGTCAAACCAAAGCCTTACTCGCCCCTTATTTTTGTATTCCTTGCTTCTGGATACACAACGAAGGATTCCATTTGCCTTTTTATGTCTTAACTACTTGACCTGACACTTTTAAAGACCCATGTATTAGCACACAAGGTCCCTCTGCTCCTCAATGCCATTGAAAATGTTACCAGTTAAAGTGCATTTCCTTTTCCTATTTCCACATCTAAAATGTATTACTTCACATTATTTTATAGGAAGGGACTACCAATGTCATAAGTATCTGCTTCCACTTGTTGTTTCCTTATAGGAGTGCTGATGACACATGAGCTTTTAGATCAATGTTAGTAACTTTGCTTTCCTGATGCTATTTCATGTGTGTGGCTGCTTCCTAATTGCAGTGTACAGCTAACTATTAGAACTACTTCTCCCTTTTCATTGGCTGGCCGGCCATGTAGGAAATATTTTAGCCCTCACCCAAAATCATGTATAAACCATCAGGAATGATTTCCTCCAAGAACTTCAGGATCTCAAAGTTACTTGAGTAGTAACCAATAATAAATTCTATATATTGTCCATGTTTCAGCCCTGCGCACTGATGCCAGTCTTCAGCCAATTCAATTCACTCCATGTGATAGCAAGAAACAGCTGAAGGCACTGGATACTGCAAAGGCTATGGGCCCTGACAACATTCTGGCAATAGTACCTGAAGACCTGTGCTCCAGAACTTGCCGCACCCCGAGCCAAGCTCTTCCAATACAGCTACAACACTGGTATCTAGATGACAAGGTGGGAAATTTTCCAGGTATGTCCTGTAGACAAAAAGCAGGACAAATCCAACCTGGCAAATCACCGCCCCATCAGTCCACTCTCGATCATCAGTAAAGTGATGAAAGGTGTCGTTGACAGTGCTATCCAGCGGCACTTACTCAGCAATAACCTGCTCACTGGTGCTCAGTTTGGGTCTGGCCAGGGCCACTCAGCTCCTGACCTCATTACAGTCTTGGTCCAAACATGGACAAAACAGCTGAACTCAAGAGGTGAGGTGAGAGTGACTGCCCTTGACATCAAGGCAGCATTTGACTGAGTGTGGCCAAGGAGCCCTAGCAAAACTGAAGTCAATGGGAATCAGGGGACATCTCTCCACTGGTTGGAGTCATACCTGGCACAAAGGAAGATGATTGTGGTTGTTGGAGGTCAGTCCCAGGACATTGCTGCAGGAGCTCATCAGGATAGTGTCCATAACACAACCATCTTCAACTGCTTCATCAGTGACCTTCCCTCCATCATAAGGTCAGACGTGGGGATGTTCAGTGATGATTGCACAATGTTCAGCACCAGTTGCGACTCCTCAGATACTGAAGCAGTCTGTGTCCATATGCAGCAAGACCTGGACAATATTCAGGCTGGGGCTTATAAGTTGCAAGTTACATGCACTCTTAACAAGTGCCAGGCAATGACCATCCCCTTGACATTCACATGGCATTACTGTTACAACCGCGGTGGGAGCAATGCACTGTTAATATAGTCCCATCGCTCCACAGGTCGCAGCATATTTCTTTAAATTTTCCAAATTGGAAAAGCAGCCAAATTGAACACTCTAGTATCCCCCGAATGAAGCGGACCAAACCAGGTATCTTTCGACAAGAACAAATTAACTATTTATTAAAGAAAGCTAAGATCTTAAACACTACTAATATAAACCTATGTCTAAAGACCTTATAACCTAGTTAGATATCTGACTCCGCATTCGCGTACATATACTCAAAATTAACAGTAGTTCAGTTTTTAATTAGCGGACCGTTGAGAAAAAAAATAAAGTCTTTGCAAATTACGTTCCTGACAAATGGAGTCTTCCAATGTAGAAACAGTCAAAGGCCATTTGAAGTCTTCACAGTGGTCCGACGGACAAGAAAAAGGACCTTTAAAGATAGGGATTCAGCAGTTCAGATGTTGTAGCATTAAACTGTCCCTTCAGTGATGAACACAGCAAATACCAATAATTTGTTGGAAAAGAAAAGCTTTTCTTATTTTTCTTATTGGATTAATTTGGCTTGAAGGTTTGTAGAATTTTGAGAGAGGAATAACACAGCTCTTCAGTTCAAATCACCTCAGAGCTCTCTCTGCTCAAAACCAGTCACTGCCAGCTAGTTTTTTTAAAAAGTCAAACAGCATCGTTGAATTATGTGTCCTCTCCTGCTGCTTTTGCTTGGCAACCAGAATGCAACTGGCAGACTGAGTTCCGGAACTTTCTGTCTTAAAGGTGCACACAGTATTTCCAAGGAGAAAAAAAAAGACCGTGATACCTCCACCCCTGGCAAAATGAAATGCAATTCCCAAAATGCAAAAAAAAAATAGAAATTGGAAAAACACTAACATTTTTTTCCTGCATGTATGCACTATTCAGTCTACTAATAATTTGCAGCATTTTCTTTATACCATAGCCATCTTTATAAGTTAAATCTGTGACAAAGCATTGGTGATAACATTACTTTCCCTCGAAATATGAACAACTCTTAGATGATAAGGCTGTGACAACAGACTCCATCTAAAAATTCTAGCATTTCAGATTTTAACCATTTCCACAAACGTTAATGGGTTATGGTCAATGTATATTAATATTTCTTTATAGTCCTGGTGGACATATACCTCAAAATGCTTGAAGAGCCAGTAAAAGTCCCAATGTTTCTTTTTCCACAGTGAAATACTTGTTTTGATGACAATTTAGTTTTCTGGAAAAATACCCTACTGGCTTCTCTACGCCCGATTTGCCATCTTGCAATAGGACTGCACTAACCCCCGGGTTGCTGGCATCAATCGCTATTTTAAAGGGTTTAGCGAAATTTGAAGCAGCCAACACTGGTTCATTAGTTAGGATTGCCTTTAGCTTTTCAAAAGCTGCCTGACATTCATCTGACCATACTACTTTGTTTTTCTTTTTTTGTAGCAAGTTGATTAATGGAGCAGCCACAGTACTAAAATTCTGTACAAATTTCTGGTAAAAACTGCACATCCCTAAAAACATAATTATTTCCTGTTTAGGGACAGGGAACTCCAATAAGGCTTTGCCGTTTCTGGCACTACTTGTCCTTGCCCCACTATGTGTCCAGGGTAAGTTACTCTTGCCTTTTCGAATTCGCTTTTTTCCAGATTTATCACTAAATTCACAGCTTTTAACTTTTTAAACAGAATTTTTAGTTGGTTTAAATGTTCTTGTCAAGTGTTATTGTATATTAGTACATCATCGAGATACACTACACTGTTGGGAACGCTGGTTAATCTTTGAAAAGTGGCTGGGGCATTTTCTAGCCCGAATGGCATCACCCGGCACTGATAAAAACCGTCAGGTGCTACAAAAGCTGATATCTCTTTGGCTCGAGGAGTTGAAGGAACTTGCCAGTATCCCTTTAACAAGTCGATCTTGGTAAGAAACCTAGCACTGCCCACTCCGTCAATACAGTCTTCTAAATGCGTAATTGGGTAGGAGTCTGCCTTCGTTACCGCATTGATTTTTCTATAGTCTATACAAAATAGGGTTGACCCGTTAGGTTTAGGTACTAGAACTACTGGTGAACTCCAGCTACTTTGACTAGATTTGATCAAATTGTTTTCCAGCATGTGCTGGATCACTGCTTTCACTTGGGCCTTTTTGTCCGGACTCAAGCAGTAAGCATGTTGTTTGAAAGGAACGGTCCCTCTATATCCACATCATGTGTGGCTAAGGTTGTACATTCCTGCCTATCCCAACAAACTCTTTTAAACATTGTGAAATGCCTGGTTAGGTCTTCATATTGTTTTGCTTCTAAGTGCAAAAGCATGTTGTCCAATTTTCCTAGCCATTCTGTATTCACTAATCTGATAGTTGGAGGTTCAATCTGAGAATTTCCTAGGCCTGCTTCTGCCTCATACTCACTATCCTTTTCCTTCTCAACAGTCCTGATTACCTGACATATCTGTACTAGCTTATCCTGCTCCCTGCGATAATATTGTTTTAGCATATGATGTGACACAACCAGTTCTTCTTCCGGTGATCAGGGGTGTCAATCAAGTAATCGACCTTACCCACTCTTTTGATCACTCTAAATGGGCCACTGAACCATGCTTTTAATGGTTCTCCCTGTAATGGTAGCAACACTAATACTTCATCCCCTGGTTGAAAATCGCAGGCTTTTGCATTCTTGTCTGCCCCTTTTTTCATATTGGCTTGGGATACTTTAAGGTGTTCCTGAGCCACACCGCAAGCTCTCGTGAGCCTTTCCCGGAACACAGATACATAGTCTAGTATTGAAGATTTACTCTTTTGTTCCAAGAATCTGTCTTTTATAAGTTTTAAAGGACCTCTTACTTCATGTCCGTAAACCAATTTGAAAGGACTGAAGCCTGTAGATTTACTCGGTGAGTCTCTGGTGGCAAATGAAAGAAAGTCTAGTCCTTTATCCCAGTCATTTGGATATTCGGGACAGTATGTTCTAATTATTGTTTTGAGAGTTTGGTGGAATCTCTCTAAAGCTCCCTGTGACTGTGGGTGATATACTGAAGAGTTCAACTGTCTAATACCCAAATTGCCCATGACTTCTTGAAATATCTTAGACACAAAATTAGAACCTTGATCTGATTGAACTTCAAGTGGCAACCCATATCTTGTAAAGAATTGGGTTAACTTTTCTGCTACTATTCTAGCAGTCGGTGTCCTAAAAGGAATGGCCTCTGGAAATCGAGTAGCCATATCCATGATAGCAAGTATGTATTGCTGTCCCGCTTTTGTTTTTGGCAAGGGTCCTACACAGTCTACTAATACCCTGCTAAATGGTTCCTCAATCACTGGTATGGGAACTAGTGGTGCTGGTTTTATGGTAGGTTGTGGTTTTCCCATCATTTGACATGTATGGCATGTCCTACAAAATTGTTTCACATCCTTTGTAAGTTGGTTTATGCGTGATTTGGTCTTCCAAATACCCCTATGCTTGCAAAAGGAATGTCATATGCTAACCTTAATAATTCCTGGCAATATTTAGGTGGTACCACTATCTGTTCAACAACTGCCCAGTCTTCATCTGCAGGTCTATGAGGTGGTCTCCATTTCCTCCTCAAAACCCCATTTGCCAAATGAATAGCCTTCCGGAACTCCTTTCGCCTCAGCTTGTCAGAGCCGTCTGTGCCATTCGGTATATCTCTGCATCAGCTTGCTGTGCTTTTACGATAGACGATCTGTTAAACATCTCATTTGAATTATCTCAATTCCCAAATAAGGTTTCAGATACTTGACTATCTGTTTGTGGTGCCACTTTTACCTCCGACAATGGATCCTGTTTAGCCATTGCTCGGGTGACTGCACACGCAGGAAATATTCCCTGAACTTTATTCCTGCAATTGCTCCGTTTCCTTAATTTCACTTGGTTCCTCTGTAATTATAGGAGAAACTGATACTTTTGATCCAGCCAAATCATTTCCTAGGAGTAGATCAATTCCCTCTACTGGCCAACTGTGGACAACTCCTACAGTTACTATCCCAGATAGTATTTCACTCTCCAGGCATACTTTAGATAAAGGTATGGGTATATTCTCCCCGCCAATTCCATTACCTAATACTTTAGCGTTCAATGCACTCTCTGGTGGAAACGTTATATCTTTCCCCAGCAAGAGTGTTTGGGTTGCTCCTGTATCCCTGAGTATTATGATAGGGTTTCCTGCCTCACTTACAGGAGTTACTCTCCCCTTTGACAAAAATTCATTATAACATTCGAGTATTTTATTCTTAACCTCTACACTCCTTTCAGTTTTAGTATCTGGTTTTACAACTGTCGTTAAAGCTATAGCCTGGTCTGCTATACTCTCAGTCAGAGTCTTTTCCTCTGCATTAGCTTTGCATACCCCAACAGGTCTGATGGGTTTACCTTGTAATTTCCAGCACTCTGAACGAAGATGACCCGTTTTGTTGCAAAGATAACACTTTGGCTTGCGAACCTCACTTCTACCCTCAGCATCTTCCTTTCTAACCTGAAGACGTGATCCTGGGGCATTCCCAGCTGTTCCTTCTTGTCCCTGGCTACTTGCCTTCCTTTCACTCTCCCACTTTCTATCCTTCTCGGGTTAATGGGAGTAATGCAGAAAAGGTTTTGGTTTATTCATAAGCTCAAAATCATCAGCAATATCTGCTGCTTGCCTAGCTTTCAAAACTTTCAGGTAATCTACATGAGTTCTCACTACTGAAGGAATGAAGTTTTTAAACTCATCTAAGAGAATCAACTCTCGAAGATTCTCATATGTGGTTGCCATCTTTAATGCCCATATCCAACTGTCAAAATTAATTTGCTTCACCCTCTCAAATTCTACATATATCTGCCTAGCCAATCTCCGTAAGTTCAGAAACCTCTGACGGTAAGCTTCAGAGACCAACTCATATGCAGCGAGAATAGCCTTTTTTGCCATCTCATAACCGGCAGAAGCCTCTTCAGGAATCATGCGTTAACTTCATGAGCTTTGCCTACCAACCTACTTTGCATAAGCAGTGTCCAACTTTCCTTTGGCCATTTCATCTGTTGGGCTATTTTTTCAAAAGATATGAAAAATGCTGTACGCCCCTTTCCTCGAACTTAGGAAGAGCCTGTATAAATATAAACAACTTTTCGCTGGGTCCTGAGCTGAATTCAGATTCTTCCTGACCCAAATTTTCCCTGGATTCAAGACTACCCCTTTGTCTTAGCCCCATATATTTTAGCCTAAATTCCCTCTCTTCTCTTTCACTTTCTCTCAAGTTCAAGTTTTCTTATTGCTGTTGCTTTTCTTTTTCCCTTTCCTCTTTTTCCAATTCAAGTTTATTCTTTTCTAATTGAATTCTAGCCAATTCTACTGCATCACTCTTTGACTTTCTACCTTCTTGTCTCTCATCTTCTTCTTCTTCTAATTCCAGATGTTGGGCTAGCTCTGCTTTTTTGGCACCTGATTTCAATTCTAACCCCAATTTCACTGCCAATTTTTTTAGTTTGTTCTTAGTTAAAGTTATCAAGTCACTGAGGGAAACATTCTGCTTTCCTATAAACTCTGGTGCAATTGCTAATGCCATTACAATGGTCTACAATGTACCTTATTACACAAGAATGCTGGTTCCTTTTATTTTTTGTAATTGACGTTAGATTTGGATCCCAACAATCAAGTTTGCAATTAATATGGTCCCAGAGACGAGCAATTAATATGATTCCAAATGTGAGCCCTCCAAATTAGTCTGATTCTGATCCCAGACGCAAGCAACCTAATTAAATATGATTCTGCTCGCGGACAAAGCCCTCAATTAAAATATGTAACACCATGGTGGGAGCAACGGACTGTTAATTCAGTCCCATCGCTCCACAGGTCGCAGCATATTTCTTTAAGCTTTCCAAATTGGAAAAGTAGCCAAATTGAACAGTCTAGTATCTCCCAAATGAAGTGGACCAAACCAGGTATCTTTAGACAACAACAAATTAACTATTTATTAAAAAATAAACTAAAATATTAAACACTACTAAGATAAATCTATGTTTAAAGACCTTATAACTTATTTAAATATCTGACTTCCACATTCGCATGCATATACTCAAAATTAACAGTAGTTCAGTTTTTAAGTAGCTGACCATTGAGAAAAAAATAAAAAACACAAAGTCTTTGCAATTTACGTTGCTGACGAATGGAGTCTTCCAATGTAGAATATTCAAAGGCCGCCTGAATAATTCACAGTGATCCGATGGACATAAAAAAGCTTCTTCAAAGATAGGAATT
This sequence comes from Heterodontus francisci, assembly GCF_036365525.1. Taxonomy (NCBI): domain Eukaryota; kingdom Metazoa; phylum Chordata; class Chondrichthyes; order Heterodontiformes; family Heterodontidae; genus Heterodontus; species Heterodontus francisci. The sequence continues at coordinate 97,223,028 of NC_090380.1, read as the reverse complement.
CAGCAGTTCAGCTGTTGTAGCATTAATCTGTCCCTTCAGCGATGAACACAACAAATACTGCTAATTTCTTGGAAAAGAAAAGCTTTTCTTATTTTTCTTATGGAATTAATTAAGCTTGAAGCTCTGAGAATTTTGAGAGAGGAATAACACTGCTTCTTCAGTTCAGATCACCTCAGAACTCTCTCTGCCCTAAACCAGCCACTGCCAGCTATTTAAAAAAAAGTCAAATTGCATCATTGAATCATGTGTCCTCTCTCTCCTGCTGCTTTTGCTTGACAACCAGAATGCAATTGGTAGACTGAGTCTCCGGAACCTTCTGTCTTAAAGGTGCATACAATATTTCCAACGAGAAAACAAACAAGCCAGTCACTTTACCATCACCGAATCTCCCACCATCAACATCCTGGGGGTTACCAATGACCAGAAACTGAACTGGACCAGCCACATAAGTACTGTGGCTACAAGAGCAGATCAGAGGCTGGGAACTCTGTGGTGACTCACCTCCTGACTCCTCAAAAGCCTGTCCACCATCTACAAGGCACAAATCAGGAGCGTAATGGAATATTCTCCACTAGCCTGGATGAGTGCAGCTCCAACGACATCATCCAGGATAAAGCAGCCTACTTGATTGACACCCCATCCACCGCCTTCAACATTCACTCCCTCCACCACCCACACACAGTGGCAACAGAGTGTATCATGTATAAGATGCACTGCAGCAACTTACCAAGGTCTTTCGACAACACCTTACAACCCTGCGACCTCTACCACCTAGAAGGACAAGGGCAGCAGATGCATGGGAATACCACCACGTACAAGTTCCCTTCCAAGCTATACACCGTCCTGACTTGGAACTATATTGCTGTTCCTTCACTGTTGCTGGGTCAAAATCCTGGAACTCTCTTCCTAACAGCACCTGGGTGTACCTACCCCACATGGACTGCAGCGGTTCAAGAAGGCAGCTCACCACCACCTTCTCAAGGGCAATTAGGGATGGGCAATAAATACTGGCCTAACCAGTGACGCCCACATCCCGTGAAAGATTGAAAAAAGTTCTATACGTTGTCCATGTTTCAGCCCCGTACTGTAAGGTAGGGATCACAACCACATGATGGACCATGAGCTTGGTTTCAGTTTTGATGCCGCGATTTTCAAATACTCACTTCCTCAGGTGACCAAAGGCTGCAGGCTGCACCAACAGACTGCAGGCGATGCTGGATTTCTTTGTCAATGTCAGCCTTATGTAAAGATAACTTCCAAGATACTGGAAGTGTTCTCATGAATCCTAATTAATGGGGCCGGGGCGTGTGCATTTGGAGCTTGCTATTGGAGAACCTTGCTCTACTGAATGCTGAGTGTAAGTCCCATATTCTCATATGCCTCAGTAAAAACATCGCAAATCTCTGAAGATCTGCTTCCGGCACAGCACTTACTGCAGCATCATCAGCATACTGGAGCTCAATGACTGAAATCGGGGTAGTCTTTTTGATTGACATCGTCTGAGATTAAATAGTTTACCGTCCATTTGATAAATAATCTGCACTCCAGCAGGGAGTTTGTCTCTAGTCAGATGGAGCATGGCAGTGAGGAAGATGGTATAGGAGGCATCTCAAAACATTGGAGTCATTTCATTAATACTGCATGCAGAAGATCCTATGTATCAAGTGGGAGGACAGGTGCACCAACATCAGTGTCCTCTCACAAGCAGGCACCACAAGCATCGAGGCTATGATTATCCACCATCAGCTCCATTGGGTTGGTCATATATTTCGGATGTCAGATACCAGGCTCCCAAAGCACGTCTTCTTCTTCCAGCTCAGTCAGGGCAGACACGCCAGAGGAGGACAGAAGAAGCGTGTCAAGGACGTGCTAAAAGCCAACATGAAGAAAAGCAACATTGACACCAACTCCTGGGAGACCATCGCCTTGGACCTATCCGGATGGAGGCAGAGTCTGTGGGAAGTGTCCCAGAATTTTGAGACCCAGTGACGACAAAATGAAGAGGAAAAGCGAGAGCAGTGAAAAGAACAATCCATGACCCGAACTAATAATACACGACAGACATCGCACATGACAACAAATGCCCTACGTGACATAAAGTCTGTCGATCCCGAATTGGCCTCATCAGCCATCTTCGGACTCACGGAAGACAATCATCTTCGCCTGCAAGGGAGAGCCAATAATAATAAGTTCTAGTCTTGCATTGGAAGTAAATGTTTTACTTGTTAATTAAGAAAAGAAAATGAAAAGCAAAATACTGCAGGCGCTGGAAACTTGAAATAAAAACAGAAAATGCTGGAAACACTCAACAGCTCAGGCAGCATTGGCTAATGTTTAAGGTTGATGGTTTTTCCTCAGAGCTCTGATGAAAGGTCATCGACCTGAAATATTGGGCAAAATTGTAGCCGCCCCGTGTGGCAGGCTGGAAGGTGAGGTGGGGTGGTGGTGGGTGGTGGTAAAATAGTGAGGAACTGCATTGGGATGACTCCCCTAGGCAGTGCCATGCCATGCCAGGGCAATTTTCCAGCGGAGGGTGCGGTGTGGATTGGCTGCCCAATCCAAGGGCCGTTTTAGGGGGCCTCTGGCATTTTGCCGATGCTGGGGCAATGCCCTCACTACATGGGGAGGCCACCAGCTTAATGCAGACGGCCTCCCTTTGGCAGCCCAGGGAGCCTTTGGAGCTAGAGGCTCAATGACCCAAAGAGGGGGCAGTGGGCAGGGAAGTAAAGTCTGGCTCGAGTATAAAATTAAAACCCGACCGGGCCCAACCCGACAACAGCCAACCTGAACCAGACCTGCGCCTGAGTCTTTTAACTTTTTAAATGCCTGACCCGACCCGAACCCAACACATGTAGTCGGGTTTGGTCAGGTAATCAGGCTTTACTGCAGAGTGCGGAGTCCGGACTGCACGGTTCCCACCTTGACATCCTGAATGTTCATTTGAAGATTACTTCCAGGAGCAAGGCAGCATGGTCCGCATCCAGCCCGACCCGACCCGAGCCGAATACAGGACCCGGAAGAGAGACCCGACCCAACCCGAACCCGACACATGTCGTTGGGTCTGGTCAGGTTCGGGTCAGATAGCTATGCTTTACAGGGAAGGTAGCCCATGTGGCCTCAATGATTTCCCCAGAGGGGGTTTCCCCTCTGAAATTTGGCCCCTTGAATTTTTTTTGGACTTACCTGTTAGATGCTTGACGTCTCCTGCCTGCATCAGCAGCGACCTCTCCCAGTGGTGCTGCTGAGAATTCAAAGCTGCTATTCTTCTGGTTGGGCTGCAGCACCAGGAGGCTGGCTGTGATAAAATTACCGAGGCAATCCCACTGGCGAGTGCAGGCCGAAGAACCGTTTTTCACTCAGATGTCACAGTTCTGACGCCTACGGTAAAATTCGGGCCAATAACTCTGTTTCTCTCGGCACACGCGCTGAGTTTTTCCTGCACTTTCCATTTTTATTAAAGGCAAATAAAATTAGATTGAAATGGCTTAGCTCTTAGATTTCTGTACAGAGTAAATCCTTTCACATGTGATCTCATTCTCATTTTAATTATTCGATGAGTGTGAAGGCCTCAACCAACTGCAGTTGCATTTGTGCTGATGTGCTGTTTCTCTGCTGCCCTCATGTGGATAGCTGCATCTTACTGCATCTGAATCCTGAATTGTTAGGAATTAAGATTTTAATATTGAGTGGTTGTTGCTTTGTGTGCAACTGTAATGAAGTTGTTGTATTGACCTGGTGCAGGGATACTTGTGGCATGGACTAGCAAGATGAGGTTCATTGCTTCGTTGTCCTGGTGTCACTTTCTCCTGCACCCGTTGGAACAGCAGTCGGCAAAAGCTGGGCTCCTTCTCACAGGACATGAGTGGGCAAACTAGGGCCCTCAGGCCATATCGGCCCATGGGAGCTTTTTATCCGGCCCTCAAGCTGTATTGTGTTATAACAATTATTTAAGTACTTGATTAATAGAAACAGTAAAATATAAAAACCCATTAAATCAACCTATGTCAGTGGTTGATTTCAGTTTAAAATAACATCTATTGAGCTAAATTTTTGCAGCCTACCAATTTACTAGGCATACAGCTTGCATTGTCAAATCAAAGCACTTTGCAATGCCCCTTGTTGGAAGCTGCATGTATGATATTATTTCATAGAATCATAGAAAGTTTACGGCACAAGAAGAGGCCCCTTGGCCCATCGTGTCTGTGCTGGCTGAAAAACCATCCACCCATCTTAATCCTACCTTCCAGCATTTGGTCCGTAGCCCTGCAGATTACGGCACTTGAGACTCCTTTTGAATGAGTTGAGGGTTTCTGCCTCAACTTCCCTTTCAGGCAGTGAGTTCCAGACCCCCACCACCCTCTGGGTGAAAAAAGTCTTTCCTCATCTCTCCTCTAATTTTTCTACCAATCACTTTAAATCTCTGCCTCCTCGTCACTGACCTCTCTGCTAAGGTAAACAGGCCCTTCACCTCCACTGTATCCAGGCCCCTCAAAATTTTATACATTTCAATCAGATCTCTCTTCAGCCTTCTCTGTTCCAAGGAGAACAACCCCAGCCTATCCAATCTTTCCTCATAGCTGCATTTTTCCAGTCCTGGCAAGATCCTTGTAAATCTCCTCTGTACCCTCTTTAGTGCAATTACATCCTTTCTGTAATTAGGTGACCAGAACTGCACAAAGTACAAAACTTGTGGCCTACCGAATGAGTTATACAATTCCAGCATAACTTCCCTGCTCGTATATTCTATACCTCGGCTAATAAGGGATAAGATTCCATATGCCTTCTTAACCACCTCATTGACCTGTCCTGCTACCTTCAAGGATCTGTGGACATTCAGTCCAAGGTCCCTCACTTCCTCTACACTTCTCAGTATTTTCCCATTAATCGTGCATTCCTTTGCCTTGTTTGATATCCCAAATGCATCACCGCACACTTCTCCGGAATGAATTCCATTTGCCACTTTTCTGCCCATCTGACCAGACCATGAAGATCTTCCTGCAGCCTACAGCTGTCCTCCTCGCTATCACACGGCCAATCTTTGTGTCATCTATTCGTGAAGTGCGAGCAATCTTTATAAAACAACAATTTGAAACAAGGCCAGCAGTTAGGTTTTCCTTTTCCCTTTCAAAATTGAGCATTGCAAAAGAAATGAAAAGTGGACAGTGAGTGTCGGGTTTTCAACAAAGATTGGAACGCAAAATATTTTTTCGCCCACCTGGGCTTGACGGCTGTATGCCTGATTTGTTAGGAGAGCATCACAATGTTCAAGTAATACTATCTGAATCTCCAGTTTGCAATGAAACATCCTAATTATGGAAGCAACTTAACAACTGAGCAAAGGGCAAGAAAAGCTGGGAAAATTGTTACTAACTTAAAAGCTCAGCCAAACATTTTTGTGCAACATGCTACAGTTCAGTAAGCCACTAGAAAGGCAAGTTATGCTCTGGCGTTTAAAATCATTAAACAAAGTCTTTTGAAGCGGAGTTTTTGGAAGAATGCATGCGTGATGCTGCTGGCACACTGTGCCCTGCATCGTTCAACAATATTATCTTAACTCAGTGTTGATTTTAAAACAAAATTGTGTTGTCCCTGTTTGAACATGAATCGTTCGTGACTTGAGCATTTATGGCCCGCCATACAATTTCTGTACCCAGATGTGGCCCTCAGGCCAAAATGTTTGACCACCCCTGTCATAGGGAGTGAGAAGAAGTGTTTAATTGCAGAATGTTCTTGTGCACCTCCTAGCATCTAGTTATCAAACAGCATTGGAAGAAGCCTGCAGGAGAATTGGTTTAAATGGAGAATGATGTGGAACATAGGGCACTCAGAAGAGGGAGGAAGCAACTGAAAGTTAAAAGATTTTAAAAATATACACTAGATCCCCAAGGTAGTATTAGAGTCATAGAATCGTCATAGCACAGAAGGAGGTCATTCAGCTCGTCATGTCCATGGTGACTCTCTGCAAGAACAACTAAGCTAATCACACTCCCCCACCTGTTCCCCCTAGCCCACCAATTTTATTTATTTTCAGATAATTATCCAATTCCCCTTTGAAAGCCCCGATTGAATCTGCCTCAGGCAGTGCATTCCAGATCCTAACCACTTGCTGCGTAAAAAAGTTTTTCCTCATGTCGCCATTGGTTCTTTTGCCACTCACTTTAAATCTGTGTCCTCTGGTTCTCGACCCTTCCACCAATGGGAACAGTTTCTCTCTATCTACTCTGTCTGGACAACTCAGATTTTGAACACCTCTATCAAATCTCCTCTCATCCTTCTCTTCCCTAAAGAGAACAACCCCAGTTTCTCCAATATATCCACATAACTGAAGTCTCTCATTCCTGGAACCATTCTTGTAAAATCTTTTCTGCACCCTCTCTAATGCCTTCACATCCATCCTAAAGTGCAGTGCCCAGAATGGGACACGATACTCCAGTTGAGAGCAAACCGCATCTTTCATGACCTCAGGATGTCCCAAAGTGTTTCACAGCCAATGCAGAACTTTTTTTTATTTGATTGTAGTCACTGTTGTAATGTAGGGAATCCCACAGTCAATTGACACACAAGTTCCCACAAACAGAAACGTGATAATGGCCAAATAAACTGACTTAGTGCTGTGGTTGAGGGATAAATATTGACTCAGAGACCAGAGTTAACTTCCTTGCTATTCTTTGAAATAACATCGTGGGATCGTTTACATCCACCGAGAGGGCTGGCAGGGCCTCAGTCATGTTACAGTGAGCCTCAACAGCCTAGGTTTAGGAAACAGAATGAATTGCTAATGTTCTGTCTCATGTGTCCTCATCCTTCTTGATCTGTCGGCAGCCTTTGACAAGGTTAACCACACCATCCTCTTCCAACACCTCTCCACTGTCGTCCAGCTGGGTGGGACTGCTCTCGCCTGGTTCCATTCTCATCTATCTAATTGTAGCCAGAGTTTCACTTGCAATGGCTTCTCTTCCTGCTCCTGTAGTGTTACCTCTGATGTCCCCCAAGGATCAATCCTTGACCCCCTCCTATTTCTCATCTGCATGCTGCCCCTCGGCTGCATCATCCAAATGCACAGCGTTAGTTTTCACATGTACGTTGACGACACCCAGCTCTACTTCACCACGGCCTCTCTTGACTCCTCCACACTGTTGCTAAACTATCAGACTGCTTATCCAACATCCAGTACTGGATGAGCAGAAATTTCCACCAATTAAAAATTGGGAAGACTGAAGCCATTGTTTTCGGTCCCCTCTCCAAACTCCATTCCCTAGCTACCAACTCCATCCCTCTCTCTGTCTGAGACTAAATGAGACTGTTTGCAACCTTGGTGTCAAGTTTGACCCTGAGATGACCTTCCGACCATAGATTTGCACCATCACTAAGACTGCTTTTTCCACTTCTGTAACATCACCCGCCTTTGCCCCATCTCAGCTCATCTGCTGCTGAGACCCTCATTCATGCCTTCATTATATTTAGACTTGACATTTAAATGCACTCCTGGCTGGTCTCCCACATTCTGCCCTCCATAAACTTGAAGTCATCTAAATCTCATCCGGTCATGTCCTAACTCGCGCCAAGTGCCATTGACCTATCATCCCTGTGCTCGCTGACCTATATTGGCTTTCGGTCAAGCAATATCTTGATTTTCAAATTCTCATCCTTGTTTTCCAATCTCTCCCTGGACTTGCCCCTCCCTATCTCTGTAATCTCCTCCAGCCCCACAACCCTCTGAGATATCTGCACCAATCTGTCAGAAAAGGCAACGGCAAACCCAGCCCTGTCGACTCTGCAAAGTCCTCCTTACTAACATCTGGGGGCTTGTGCCAAAGTTGGGAGAGCTGTCCCACAGACTAGTCAAGCAACAGCCTGACACAGTCATACTCACAGAATCATACCTTACAGACAATGTCCCAGACTCTGCCATCACCATCCCCGGATATGTCCTGTCCCACTGGCAGGACAGACCCAGCAGAGGTGGCGGCACAGCGGTAGACAGTAGGGAGGCAGTTGCCCTGGGAGTCCTCAACATCGACTCTGGACCCCATGAAGTCTCATGGCATCAGGTCAAACATGGACAAGGAAACCTCCTGCTGATTACCACCTACTGCCCTCCCTCAGCTGATGAGTCAGCACTCCTCCATGTTGAACACCACTTGGAAGAAGCACTGAGGGTGGCAAGGGTACAGAATGTACTCTGGATGGGGGACTTCAATATCCATCACCAAGAGTGGCTTGGTAGCACCACTATTGACCGAGCTGGCCGAGTCATAAAGGACATATCTGCTAGACTGGGTATGCGGCAGGTGGTGAGGGAACCAACAAGAGGGGAAAACATACTTGACCTCGTCCTCACCAATCTGCCTGTCGCAGATGCATCTGTCCATGACAGTATTGGTAGGAGTGACCACCGCACAGTCATTGCGGAGATGAAGTCGCGCCTTCACATTGAGGATACCCTCCTTCATGTTGTGTGGCACTCTTCTTCTTCCTCTTCTTCTTTGGCCTCCTTGTCTCGAGAGACAATGGGTAAGCGCCTAGAGGTGGTCAGTGGTTTGTGAAGCAGCGCCTGGAGTGGCGCTAAAAGCCAATTCCAGAGTGACAGACTCTTCCACAGGTGCTGCAGATAAAATTGGATGTCGGGGCTGTTACACAGTTGGCTCTCCCTTTGTGCTTCTGTCTTTTTTCCTGCCAATTGCTAAGTCTCTTCGACTGGCCACTGTTTAGCCCCGCCTTTATGGCTGTCTGCCAGCTCTGACGATCACTGGCAACTGACTCCCATGACTTGTGATCAATATCACAGGACTTCATGTCGCGTTTGCAGACGTCTTTAAAGCGGAGACATGGACGGCCAGTGGGTCTGATACCAGTGACAAGCTCGCTGTACAATGTGTCCTTGGGGATCCTGCCATCTTCCATGTGGCTCACATGGCCAAGCCATCTCAAGAGCCGCTGGCTCAGTAGGGTGTATATGCTGGTGATGTTGGCCGCCTTGAGGACTTCTGTGTTGGAGTCCTGCCACCTGATGCCAAGGATTTTCCGGAGGCAGCAAAGATGGAATGTACTGAGACGTCGCTCTTGGCTGACATACGTTGTCCAGGCCTCACTGCTGTAGAGCAAGGTACTGAGGACACAGGCTTGATACACTCGGACTTTTGTGTTCCGTGTCAGTGCGCCATTTTCCCACACTCTCTTGGCCAGTCTGGACATAGCAGTGGAAGCCTTTCCCATGCGCTTGTTGATTTCTGCATCGAGAGACAGGTTACTGGTGATAGTTGAGCCGAGGTAGGTGAACTCTTAAACCACTTCCAGAGCGTGGTTGCCGATATTGATGGATGGAGCATTTCTGACGTCCTGTCCCATGATGTTCGTTTTCTTGAGGCTGATGGTTAGGCCAAATTCGTTGCAGGCAGCCGCAATCCTGTCAATGAGTTTGTGCAGACACTCATCTGTGTGGGATGTTAATGCATCATCGTCAGCAAAGAGGTGTTCCCTGATGAGGACTTTCCGTACTTTGGTCTTTGCTCTAAGACGGGCAAGGTTGAACAACCTGCCATTGATCTTGTGTGGAGGAAAATTCCTTCTTCTGAAGACTTGAACGTATGTGAGAGCAGCAGGGAGAAGAAGATCCCAAACAGTGTAGGTGCGAGAACACAGCCCTGTTTCATGCCACTCAGGATAGGAAAGGGGTCTGATGAGGCACCATTCATGACTCCTCAGATACTGAAGCAGTTCATGTAGAAATGCAGCAAGACTTGGACAATATCCAGGCTTGGGCTGATAAGTGGCAAGTAACATTCGCGCCACACAAGTGCCAGGCAATGACAATCTCCAACAAGAGAGAATCTAACCATGTCCCCTTGACATTCAACAGCATTATCATCGCTGAATCCCCCACTATCAACATCCTAGGGGCTACCATTGACTAGAAACTAAACTGGAGTAGCCATATAAATACCATGGCTACAAGTGCAGGTCAGAACCTAGGAATCCTGCAGCGAGTAACTCACCCCCTGACTCCCCAAAGCCTATCCACTATCTAAAAGGCAACAAGTCCGGAGTGTGATGGAATACTCTCCACTTTCCTGGATGGGTGCAGCTCCAACAACACTCAAGAAGCTCGACACCATCCAGGACAAAGTAGCCCGCTTGATTGGCAACCCATCTGCAAACATTCACTCCCTCCACCACTGATGCACAGTGGCAGCAGTGTGTGCCATTTACAAGATGCACTGCAGCAACGCACCAAGGTTCCTTAGACAGCACCTTCCAAACCCTCGACCTCTACCAACTAGAAGGACAAGGGCAGCAAATGCATGGGAACACCACAACCTGCAAGTTCCCCTCCAAGTCACACACCATCCTGACTTGGAACTATATCGCCGTTCCTCCACTATCACTGGGTCAAAATCCTGGAACTCCCTTCCTAACAGCACTGTGAGTCTACCTACCCCACATGGATTGCAGCGGTTCAAGAAGGCAGCTCACCACCACCTTCTCAAGAGCAGATAGGGATGGGCAATAAATGCTGGCCTCGCCAGCGAATGAATGAGCATCCCATGAATGAATAATAAAAAAAATATAATTCTGGTCTCTTGTGCATCCCAATTATATTAGCTCCACCATTGGTAGCTTTCAGTTGCCTATGCCCCAAGCTCTGGAATTCCCGAGCTACCCCTCTCCACCTCTCTACCTCGCTTTCCTCCTTTAAAACACTCCTTAAAACCCATCTCTTTGATGAAGCTTTTGGCCATCTGACCAAATATTTCCTTTGTGGCTCAGTGTCATCTTTGTTTTATAATGCTCCTGTGAAGCACCTTGGGATGTTTTATTACTTTAAAGGTGTTGTATAAATATAAGTTGTTGCTGTTGATGTTGTTCACTGCCTGGTGACCTCAGTTGGAATGTGCAAATCTATAGATGTCCAGGGAAGAGAGAAATGGTCAGATTGCTTGCTCATATTCTACATCCAGGTTCACACACGAAGAATTGACATTTGGACAATTTACTGAAGGGCTTCTAGCTCCAGTGAAACGATTTCCCAGCACCTGTACTGCGGCACCTGTGAACTTGTACACCAGAGCCTATTGACGTGTATTCCAGCACCTGTGGACCTGTACCCCAGGATGTATTAACCTGTACCCAAACACCTGCAAATCTGTACCCCAGCACATGTTAACCTGTACCCCAGCACGTGTTAACCTGTACCCCAGCACATGTTAACCTGTACCCCAGCACTTGTTAACCTGTACCCCAGCACGTTAACCTGTACCCCAGCACATGTTAACCTGTACCTCAGCACGTGTTAACCTGTACCCCAGCACTTGTGGACCTGAACCCCAGCACAATTCAGCACATTGAGCACAGAACATTGAGGGGAAAATAATATAATTTGATTAATTCATAACAAAACCAAGAGAAATATGGCAATGTTGATTGTATCTCACTTTTGTAGACATTAAAGTGTGCCTAACAAATTGCATTAACTTTCATTGTGATCGGGTTAATGGTATTTTGTGTAGGTTTTAATTTTAATTTTAAATAAAGTGAAGATACCAAAACAGTTATCACATTCCTAAAGCCTCAAAGCATGCAGTTCTCTTACAATTACTTCTGTGCAAATCAGTAGGATCTGCCAAAATCCATCACTCCTCTGGGACCCTCAGCTTGAATCTGTTTAGTGTTTGAAATATTGAAATGGAAGGTTTTCGATATTGAATTGCACGCAATTTCTTTTTACTTCTGTGATGTCCCACCATCCAGTTTGTCCATCTCGACTTCATTGCTTGTCGTGGATCAAAGCCAAAGAGAATGTTGTTTTTTATACAGGAAGCACATTCTAGATTATTGCTGTGATGTGTCTGGCGGGCTCTAAGAACATATAGTGGGAATGTCTGTTTGGGAGAATATAAACAGAAATGGTGCAGAGGAACGCTGTAATTGTTTCATAGCTATTTTAGGAGAGTTTAACTCATGATGTTGGTTAAGATGGCAGCAATTTTTTGCTAGGTTGTTTTGGGGTAGCTTCTATAGCTGGAATGACCTGCTCCCTGAACTTTGACACCAGCATACTGGACACTACAACAACAAAAGTGCCTTACATCTATATGCATCTTTATCATAGTAAAACATCTCAGACAGCAGTGGAGGCAGGGTCATTGAATATTTTTAAGGCTGAGTTAGATAGATTCTTGATTGACAGGGAGTCAAAGGTTATTAGGGGCTGGACGGGAAAATAGAGTTGAGGCCACAATCAGATCAGCCATGATCTTATCAAATTGGCAGAGCAGGGTCGAGGGGCTGAATGGCCTACTCCTGCTCCTAAATCGTATGTTCATATGTAGAAGTGTAATCAAACAAAAAAAAAATTAATGACAAGCCAAAGAAAGAGACATTAGGACAGGTGAACAAACACATGAAAGAGGCAGCTTTTAAAATGTGTTTCAAAGGAGGATAAAGAGGTGGAGAAGTAAAGAGGGAGGGAATTCCAGAGCTTGGGATAAAAACAGAAAATGCTAAAAAAAAAATGGCATGTCAGGAAGCATCAGTGGAGAGAGAAATAGAGTCAATATTGATAACCTTTCATCAGAACTGGGAAACGTTAGACATGTAACTGGTTTTAAGCAAGTGGCAGAGAAAGGGGGGAGTGGAAAGGAACAAAAGGGAAGGTCTGTGAGAGGCTGGAAAGCTGAAATGGCAAAATGGATGATGGTGCAAAGCAAAAGGAGATGGTAATGGGACAAGTAAAGAAACAAAGACTGAGTGTCCTAGGCCCAGCTGCTTCATCAGTGATTTTTCCGTCAATCATAAGGTCAAAAGTGGGGATGTTCGCTGATGATTGCACAGTGCTCAGTATCATTCACGACTCCTCATATACTGAAGTAGTTCGTGTTCACATGCAGCAAAATTTGAACAACATTCAGGCTTTGGCTGATAAGTGGCAAGTAACATTCATGTCACACAAGAGCCAGGCAATGATGATCTCCAACAAGAGAGAATCTAATCATCTCCCCTTGACATTCAACAGGATTACCATTGTTGAACACCCCACCATCAACATCCTGGCAGTTACCATTGACCAGAAACTGTACTGGAGCAGCCATATAAATACTGTGGCTTAAAGGTCTGCAAAGGAAACCCGACTGAGCCCGAATGCCGGACCCGGAAGTGCGACCCGACTCGACCCGAACCGGACACTTGTCGTCGGGTCCTGTCGGGGTCGGGTCAGGTAGCAGGCCTTTACATCAGTACATGGGTAAAGGCCTGCTACCTGACCTGACCCTGACGGGACCCAAAGACATGTGTCAGGTTCGGGTCGGGTCGGGTTGCACTTCCTTGTCTGGCATTTGGGCTCGGTCAGGTTTCCTTTGCAGTTCTTTACTGTGGTGACAAGAGCAGGTCAGAGATTGAGAATTCTGTGGCGAGTAACTCACCTCCTGACTCCTCAAAACCTGTCCACCATCTACAAGGAACGAGTCAGGAGTGTGATGGAATACTCTGCATTTGCCTGAATGAATGCGGCTCCAACAGTACTCAGCAAGCTTGACACCATCCAGGACAAAGCAGCCTGCTTAATTGGCACTACATCCACCATTTTAACATTCACTTCCTCCACCACTGGCGCACAGTGGCAGCAGTGTGTACCATCTATCAGACGCACTGCAGCAACTCATCACGCCTCCATCGACAGCACCTTCCAGACCTGCGATCACCTAGAAGGACATGAACAGCAGATGCATGGGAACACCACAACCTGAAAGTTCCCCTCCAAGTCACACACCATCCTGACTTGGAACTATATCACCGTTCCTTCACTGTCACTGGGTCAAAATCCTGGAATTCCCTAACAACACCGTGGGTGTACCTACACCACATGGACTACAGTGGTTCAAGAATGTGGCTCATCAACACCTTCTCAAGGGGAATTATGGATGGGCAACAAATGTTGGCCTTGCCAGCGACACTCATATCCCATGAAAGAATTTTTAAAAAGGAGCAAAGGAGGCGTAAATGGGAAAAGCCAAATCATCACCAACAGCTCCCATCAAAAAAAATGAGGGCAGAGGTTATGAACTGAATTCTTTAACTCAATGTTAAGTCTGAAAGGAAGAGCTAGATGGCTGAAGGCTCAGCTCCCAATGGTAGGCTGAAGGAAGTGGGGGATGCACAAGAGGTCAGAGTTGGAGGAGCACAGTGTTCTCGGAAAGTCACCGGGCTAGAAGACGTTACAGATATAGGGAGGGGTGAGGCCATGGAGGGATTTGAAGATGATGATGATGATTTTAAAATCAAGAGCATGAGAACCAGTCTGAAGAAAGAAAGTTCAGAATGGAGGTGAAGAAGGAAATCTGGGACAAAGAGAGAGTATGAGAAGAGACTGGCAGCTAACATAAATGGGAATCCAAAAGTCTTCTATAAGCATATAAATAATAAAATGGTTTTAAGAGGAGGGGTGGGGCTGATGAGGGACAAAAATGGGAATCTACGGATGGAGGCAGAGGGCGTGGCTTAGGTACTAAATAAGTACATTTCATCTGCCTTTATCAAGGAAGAAGATGTTGCCAAAGTCAAAGTGAAAGTGGAGGTAGCTGAGATAATAGAAATTGATAAAACAGAGTTCTATAAAGGCTGACTGTATTTAAAATTGCGACATCAACAACACCAGATGGGATGCATCTAAAGATACTGAGGGATGTAGGGGTGGAAATTTAGGAAGCACTGGCCATAATTTTCGAATCTTCCTGAGATATGGGGGTGGTACCAGAGGACTGGAGAATTGCAAATGTTACACCCTTGTTCAAAAAGGGCGTAAGGATAAACCTAGCAACTACAGGTCAGTCAGTTTAAGTGGTGGGGAAGCTTTTAGAAATGATCATCTGGAATAAAATTAACAGTCACTTGGACAAGCATGGATTAATTAAGGAAAGCAACCCTGGATTTGTTGAAGTCAAATTGTGTTTAACTAACCTGCTTGAGTTTCTTGTTAAGTTAACAGAAAGGGTTGATGAGGGTATTGTGGTTGATGTCTACATGGACTTCCAAAGGTGTTAGATAAAGTGCTGCATAATGTGCTTGTCAGCAAAGTTGAAGCCCATGGAATAAAATGGACAGTGGCAGCATGGATACAAAGCTGGGTGAGTGACCGAAGATAGAGAGTAGTGGTGAACAGTTGTTTTTCAGACTGGAGGAAGGTATACAGTGGGGTTCCTCAGGGGTCAGTACTTGGACACTGCTTTTCTTGATCTATATAAATGACCTAGACTTGGGTGTACAGGGCACAATTTCAACATTTGCAGATGATGCAAAACTTGGAAGTATTATGAACTGTGAGGAGGACATAGGCAGGCTTGTGGAATGGTTGACATGTGGCAGATGAAATTTAATGTAGAGGAGTGCAAAGTGATTCATTTTGGTAGGAAGAACAAGGAGAGGCAATATAAAATAAAGGGCACAATTCTAAAGGGGGTGCAAGAACAGGGGTATATATGCACAAATCATTGAAGGTGGCAGGGCAGGTTGAGAAAGTGGTGAAAAAGACATATGGGATCCCGAGCTTTATGAATAGAGGCATTGGGTACAAAAGCAAGGAAGTTATGATGAAACTTAATAGAACACTGGTTTGGCCTCAACTGGAGTATTGTGTCCAATTCTGGACACCACACTTTAGGAAGGATGTGAAGACGTTAGAGAGGGTGCAGAAAAGATTTATAAGAATGGTTCCAGGGATGAGTGACTTCAGTTAAGTGGATAGATTGGAGAAGATGGGGCCGTTCTCCTTAGAAGGATGAGAGGAGATTTGATACAGATGTTCAAAATCATGAGCGGTCTGGACAGAATAGATAAAGAAAAACTGCTTCCATTGACACAAGGGTCGGGAACCAGAGGACACCAGTGTAAGGTGATTGGCAAAAGAACCAGATGCGACGTGAGGAACAACTGTGAACGTTTAGGATCTGTAATGCATTGCCTGAGAGTTTGGTGGCGGCAGATTCAATCGTGGCTTCCAAAAAGGAATTGGATAAACACCTGAAGCAAAAGGATTTGCAGGGGTACAGGAAAAGGCAGGGGAGTGGGACTAGTTGAATTTCACTTGCGGAGAACTGGCCTGGACATGATGGGCCAAATAGCCTCCTTCTGTGTTGTAACCATTCTATGATTCAGTAATTCTAATACTACCCTGGGAAGCTAGTATCCATATTCCCTTTTCAAAATATATATTTTTAAAATCCTTTGAGTCTCAGTTG
This sequence comes from Heterodontus francisci, assembly GCF_036365525.1. Lineage (NCBI taxonomy): Eukaryota > Metazoa > Chordata > Chondrichthyes > Heterodontiformes > Heterodontidae > Heterodontus > Heterodontus francisci. The sequence continues at coordinate 97,206,799 of NC_090380.1, read as the reverse complement.
CTTTCTCCCTCTTCTGGGTGCCGAATGTTAAACATCATTCTCAATTTAAACCACTTCCTCCCAGGATTCTTCTGAGGCTGTTTGATAACTAGCTACTGGGAGGTGTACTAGAACATTCTGGGATTAAACATTTCCTCTCACCCTCTCCCTATGAGGAGGATCTCAGCTTCTGCCTGTCAATGTTCTGAGAGGCAGAGGGGAAAGCGACACAGGAACAATGCACGCTGCTCTCTCTGGCTCCAACACCTGCTCTTGTTTGTTTGTGTGAGACATCAGGTGAAAACTCAACTATCTGTCTTACCGGCCTCACCGAAATGCAGGCTGGTCTGCATGAATCCTGTGGCTGTACACCCTCAGAATGTCTGACCTCCTCTGACGAGTCTTCGGCCTCCTCTTGCACCACCGCCTGTGGGACACTCGATGGGCCTGTGGGAGATTTAAAACATGAATTAGAACTGCAATGTTAAAAAGGTGTTAGGTGAATATTATATTTCACTGGTTGTGACATCAAGTCAATATAAGGGAATGTAGTATCCCATGTGGCTGTTTTTTTTATTCGTTCATGGGATGTGGGCATCGCTGGCTAGGACAGTATTTATTGCCCATCCCTAATTGCCCTTGAGAAGGTGGTGGCGAGCTGCCTTCTTGAACCGCTGCAGTCCATTTGGGGTAGGTACACCCACAGTGCTGTTAGGAAGGGAGTTCCAGGATTTTGACCCAGCAACAGTGAAGGAATGGCGATATAGTTCCAAGTCAGGATGGTATGCGGCTTGGAGGGGAACTTGCAGATGGTGGTATTCCAATGCATCTGCTGCCCTTGTCCTTCTAGTTGGTAGAGGTCGTGGGTTTGGAAGGTGCTGTCCAAGCAGCCTTGGTGCATTGCTGCAGTGCATCTTGTAGGTGGTACACACTGCTGCCAGTGTGCGTCGGTGGTGGAGGGAGTGAATGATTGTGGATGGGGTGCCAATCAAGTGGGCTGCTTTGTCCTGGATGGTATCGAACTTCTTGAGTGTTGTTGGAGCTGAAACCATCCAGGCAAGTGGAGAGTATTCCATCACACTCCTGACTTGTGCCTTGTAGATGGTGGACAGGCTTTGGGGAGTCAGGAGGTAAGTTACTCGCCATGGAATTCCCAGCCTCTGATTTGCTCTTGTAGCCACGGTGTTTATATGGCTACTCCAGTTTAGTTTCTGGTCAATGGTAATCCCCAGGATGTTGATAGTGGGGGATTCAGCAATGGTAATGTCATTGAACGTCAAGGGGAGATGGTTAGATTCTTTCTTGTTGGAGATGGTCATTGCCTGGCACTGTGTTGTGCGAATGTTACTTGCCACTTATCAGCCCAAGCCCGGATATTGTCTAGGTCTTGCTGCATTTCTACACGGACTGCTTCAGTATCTGAGGAGTCGCAAATTCTGCTGAACATTGTTCTATCATCAGCGAACATCCCCACTTCTGATCTTATGTTTGAAGGAAGGTCATTGATGAAGCAGCTGAAGATGGTTGGGCCTAGGACACTACCCTCAGGAACTCCTGCAGTGATGTGCTGGAGCTCAGATGATTGACCTCCAACAACCACAACCATCTTCCTTCGTGCTGGGTATGACTCCAACCAGCAGAGAGTTTTCCCCCGATTCCCATTGACTCCAATTTTGCAAGGCTCCTTGATGCCATACTCGGTGAAATGTTGCCTTGATGTCAAGGGCAGTCACTCTCACCTCACCTCTTGAGTTCAGCTCTTTTGTCCATGTTTGGACCAAGGCTGTAATGAAATCTGGAGCTGCGTTTCCCTGGCAGAACCCAAACTGAGCGTCAGTGAGCAGGTTATTGCGAAGCAAATGCCACTTGATAGCACTGTTGAGGACACCTTCCATCAGTTTACTGATGATTGAGAGTAGACTGATGGGGCGGTAATTGGCCAGGTTGGAGTTTTTTTTGTGTACAGGACATACGTGGGAAATTTTCCACATTGTCGGCTAGATGACAGTGTTGTAGCTGTATTGGAACAGCTTGGCTAGGGGCGCGGCAAGTTCTGGAGCACAGGTCTTCAGTACTATTGCCAGAATGTTGTCAGGACCCATAGCCTTTGCAGTATCCAATGCCTTCAGCCACTTCTTGATATCTCACAGAGTGAATAGAATTGGCTGAAGACTGGCATCTGTGATGCTGGGGACTTCAGGAGGTGGCCGAGATGGATCATCAACTCGGCACTTCTGGCTGAAGATTGTTGCAAATGCTTCAGCCTTATCTTTTGCACTGATATGCTGGGCTCCCCCATAATTGAGGATGGGGATATTTGTGCAGCTACCTCCTCCAGTTAGCTGTTTATTTGTCCACCACCGTTCATGACTGGATGTGGCAGAACTGCAGAGCTTAGATTTGATCCGTTGGTTATGGGATCGCTTAGCTCTGTCTATCGCATACTGCTTCCACTGTTTGGCACGCAAGTAGTCCTGGGTTGTAGCGTCACCAGGTTGACACCTCATTTTGAGGTATACCTGTTGCTGCTCCTGGCATGCCCTGCTGCACTCTTCAGTGAACCAGGGTTGCTCCCCGAGTTGATGGTAAATGGTAGAGCGGGGGATGTGCCGGATCATGAGATTGCAGATTGTGTGATATTTATTCTGTCACCAGGTAGCTGGGAGACCTCCATGCCTTCATCTCCAGTGGCCAAGCACACTGAAAATTGGCTTATCCCCAGTGCCTCCTCCTCTGCAGCTGTCAGTATGGAGATTGCAGGAGGGCCATCTCTAGTTCTCTGCCTCTCCCTGGATTTCTGTGTTCCTTTCTCCTGCAAGGAGAGAAAGAAGATATCTATAAATGAGAGTGGCATGTCAAATGATAGTTGACCAACATTTGGTGAGAGTGACTATGAGGGAGAGGAGAAACATTGCATTAAGATGAAGGTGAGTGTCAAATGGGGATGTGAGGAGGTGCCTAGACAGTCAAGGTAGGCTGGTGTGAGGATTGATGTCCTGGAGTAGGCTTGGAAAGGCAGAATGTGGGGGTTTGGGATGGTATGCACTTCACGATGTAGTTGAATGTTCCTGTCCTGCTTAGGTCATTAAATTGCTCTGGCACTATATCCAGAAGCATAGCACCACAATCCTGCTGCTAACCTCCTCAGTAATCTCCAGCCACGCCATCTTGCTCTCTGAGGCAGGCTTCCTCTTCCTGTCGACAGGGAAGAGTATCTCCCTGAGGGCCTTTGCGGTGGAATCTGTGAGCTGAGGTGCAGCCTGGTCCTTTTGGGAATTCATTAGCACAATTGCTTCCTCTGTTCGTCCATCTCCACATTCCTGCAACTGTTATCATTGCAGTGACCCATTGAATAGTTCAGCTGAAATAGATTCATGCCAGTCATCATCACGCCTGATTGTGCTAATTGGTCAGGAAACCAAGAAGTCAGATGAGTTAAAAAGCCACTGACAGACTTGCTGCAGATACTTCCGGGTTCCCCACGTGCTACCGGGCTCCCCTATTCCCAATGCATTGCCATGTTAAAATTCCACCTATAGTCACTGCTGTAATGAAGGAGATTCTAAAAACCAGTGTGTGATGAATATGCATGAGATAGATTCCAAAAACTAGTGCTTCTTTAAAAAATAATCAGATTTGCACTAGTTTACATTTTACTGCAGTTAGTCCATTTTTGCACAGATGCACTGTGTCTTTTAGCATATGTGTATGCATTGGCATAATAATATTATACACTCCAAGATCAACATGTTTTATTGATTCTATCTTTTTGCTTAATTCTATCCTTTTTCTTAATTAATAATTTGATAACATTTCTTTGTGGTTTATGAGGCTACAGATCAGGAGACAGCTATAGAATTTTATTTTTCGTAAATTTGCACTTTTCACTGTGCCTATAGGGGAAATCTACAGACTTGATTCCTGTTGCACTAGACTAGCCTTTTAGCCATATCCAAGTACACATTATGATGTGCTTTCATTGTTTGCAGATGTGTTTGAATGATGTTTTATAACTTCCATCCGCCTCATTCACTTTGGCATTAAATGGAAATTCTTTGGACATCTTTTGAAGGAGAGAGCTGAATGTGAAGATTTAGCACTGCCTTTTTGTACTCCAACATGGACTATAAAAAGCTATTCACATTTTTCTTTGTATTCTGGTTAGTTACTGGCCTGTAATCACACTAATGTGTGTGGTACATGTGACTAAATAGATCAAACACGCAGTTCTGGAAATGTTCATCAGCATTCCTAAAACACGTGATGAACTAAGCTATTATAAACCATGGTATGCGTGTCTATAGAGGACATGTATTTTCCAGTAACATTTCTCCATATCCTGCAAAAGTATTTTCTTGCCAGGACTGGCAAACAAGATTTTAACATTGAATAATGTGGGATTAGTTGTGCATATGTATGGATGGTCAGCGCACATTTTTTGATTTCAGACTGGAAACAAGGGACATTCCTGAACTAATCTTATTTTGCTTTAACTCTCTGGAAGCATATTCCCTAAAGGAACATATAACCATGGATGTACATCAACCTGATTTGGTGAGTGTTGGCTCTTTTCAATTTAAATTTCCTACACATATCCTCTTCAGTAATTGAGTCCAAAACCTAGTCTAAAGGCAGGTGACGTATCTTAACCTTTCACACTGTGCATTGTGTAAGGACGAATGTCGGGATCCAGTTTACATTAAGTACATTAAAAGTTTGTACTGGAATATCAAAGCATGTTGAAATGCTGAATGTGCATTGTTTAGCTCTGTTTGATCATGTTTTGAAAAATAACAAAGTGGGTTACTTAAACTGGCTTTTAAGATGGAGCAGGATCCAGTGAACAACTGTGTTCATTTTCATTTGGAGGCTGATCCACAATAGTCAGCAACATACACTGACTGTCGACAGAAAGAGGATTATAGGAGTTACTTCATGGAAGGAAGCTGGCAAATGTTGAGGACACCAACTGTTTTCTCTCTGCTTGGCCGACATTGCTGTTCTGTAAAAGATGGAATGCCAGAGACTCAATATCAAGGAAATACTTACCAGCAGAAATTAATAAACCCGCAAAACCTGGCATCTGGATTGTTTGAGAAGAAAAACAAAATTCATTAGATTTGTGGTATTTTTTGAAAATTCCAAATAGGGCAGTGTTGGCCATTATCATCCAACCAAAGCGAGAGGATTCGAGTACAGGAGCAAGGATGTCTTGCTGCAATTATACAAGGCCTCGGTGATACCTCATCTGGAGTATTGTGTGCCGTTTTGGTCTCCTTACCTGAGGAAGGATATTCTTGCTATGGAGGGAGTGCAGCGAAGGTTCACCAGATTGATTCCTGGGATGGCAGGACAGACGTATGAAGAGAGATTGGGTCGATTAGGCTTGTATTCGCTAGAGTTTAGATGAATGAGAGGGGATCTCATAGAAACCTACAAAATTCTAACAGGACTGGACAGACTAGATGCAGGAAGGATGTTCCCGATGGTAGGGGAGTCCAGGACCAGGGGTCACAGTCTAGGATAAGGGGTAAGCCATTTAGGACTGAGATGAGGAGGGATTTCTTCACCTAGAGAGTGGTGAACCTATGGAATTCTCTACCACGGAAAGCAGTTGAAGCCAAATCATTAAATATATTCAAGAAAGGGTTAGATATAGTTCTTAGGGCTAAAGGGATCAAGGGATATGGGGAGAAAATGGGAACAGGGTACTGAGTTTGGATGATCAGCCATGAGCGTATTGAATGGCGGTGCAGGCTCGAAGGGCCGAATGGCCTATTCCTGCTCCTATTTTTCTATGTTCTATGTTTCGAATCACTCCTCAGTATGCTGCTAGGTTGGTTTAATGTTTCTCTTACAGAGGACGTGAAGCATCAGCATTAATTTCCAATTATGCTGCTCTATAATACACCATTAACTTGATGTAAGAAATATTGATTTGGCTCAAGTTTTATTGCACAATGTGACATCTTTCCTTTTATTTTTTTTCTTTCCCAGCTTAGCTTCATTGCTCCAGATTCCTGCTCATGGTCCTTGCCATTATATGAATGACTAAGACACATTTTGGAGCACTCAGCCTTCTGAGTCCACAATCTTAACTGCCAAGGTTCAGGTGCATGACAGTAGTCAAATCCCCTAAAATTGACGTTGGGTCAGGAGAGCAACATTATCTCGTCCAACTTCCAGGTTTCACCGGGGCGGCTTTGCAGACGAGTGGGGAATCTCTTATGCAGCTGTCGGGTAAGTAATTATAATATGCAAATAGTTAATTAACTGCTGTTTTAACGAAGTATCCTGACCTTAACAGCCAGCACACTTATTTCCTGAGCTATCAGCAACATGCCACTGCCACAGCATCTCTTCTGAGAGTGCTTTCACTGCTTGACAGGTCATTTCCAACTTCTTGGAAGTTATTTCTCCTATTTAACACTTCACTCACCTTGAGCTACACTTTCCTGCTGTCAGCCTTCCCTGCAGGATGGGAGCAGCTTATGCAGTTCTACCTTGGACCTTGTGATGTCCTGGGACTTGAGTGAGGTTTGGCCAAGTTTGGTATAGGCTATGAGGCAAAAACAGTGAGATAAAGACTGCAGCAGCTGAACACAAAGGCTACTCCTTTTATTCTGTCTCAGTTTCACTTTCTCTTTGCTAGCAGGTATGTTCAGCCTCCAGAGGAGGGGTGTCCAACCTTTAAGCATGGGGCGCCACATTACAATTTTTGTCTTACATAGGGGGCTGGTGAGACAATTTCGGAAAGATAAAGGCATTAAAAATGTATTTTACTATTAATCATGACAACAACAAATGTACATTTTTGTGAAGAACCTTTAAATGAGAAGATTAATTTATCAACTTACTTTCTCATCACTATGTTGGACACTGATTTAATGAGATACCTGGCATTTTTTTGCTTGCACAAGTAGTCTATGTTTGCCCACACACACTTGTTGTAGCAATGCAGAGTATTCCAGATGGATGTCCATATGTCAGGAGTGATCTTGATCACTCTCTCTCTCTCTCTCCCTGTGTTGCCCCTTCTCTGTGTTGCCCCCCTCTCTGTGTTGTTCCCCCATCTCTGTGTCCCCACCTCTCTCTGTCTCTTCCTCTTTCTCTCTCTGAACATTCTCTTTCTCTCTCTGTCCCCCCTCTCTCTCTTCCCCCTCTCATTCTTTCTCTGTCCCCCCTCTCTCTCTTCCCCCTCTCACTCTCTCTCTGTCCCCCCTCTCTCTGTCCCTCCTCTCTCTCTTCCCCCTCTCACTCTCTCTCTCTGCCCCTCTCTCTGTTCCCCCCCTCTCTCTCTCTGTTCCCCCTCTCTCAATCCCCCTCCCCCTCTCTCTGACAGTTGCAGAAAGCGGGAACGCTCAGCAGAGCAGCTTTGCGGTTGGTCAGTTTATAAAAAAAAATCGCAAGTCAGTTTAACAGCTGACAGGTACTGCATGACAGTGGGAACAGCGGTTTCCCAACTCGGGAGAGGTTTGGGAATTTCTGTTGGCCTGTCTAAAAAAAAGTTGGAACCTGCTGGAATACCCCAAATCTGTCCGAAGTTGCGAATCTGCTGTTCCCAATGTCAGCACCTGACAGCTGTGAAACTGACTTGCGATTTTTTTTTTAAAGCCGGTCTGAAAGAAGAAGACAATGGAAAATTTCTCATCTCTGAAATACATCTGCGGGCTGGATGGAAACCATTGGCGGGCCAGATCCTGGCCCGTGAGCCGTATGTTGGACAACCCGGCTCTAGAGTATACAATGCACAATGCAATTGCAATTTCAAAACACGACAAAACTACAGAGGAACTATGAGGAACAAGAGGAGAAGCAACACCAACAGCACCAGGAGCAGCAGGAGCAAACCCCAGCAGCAGCACCAGGAACAGCAGGAGCAACCCCAGCAGCAGTACCAGCTGCCTTCTCCTCAGCTACATGCCGCTCCATAGAACAGAGGGGTTTGAAGGAGGCTTGGCCCCCACCACAGGGTTTCCAGGCAGAAGGTCAGCTCTCTTGACATGTCTGAGCATTAGTGTCTCAGGAGGCTTAGGCTCTCTCGGCAGGTCACTGCTGACATCTGCAGCCTCCTGGAACAAGATCTCCTTTCCATTGGAGCAGATGGGCATGCATTGCCAGTGGCCAATAAGGTGCCTGTTACTGGAGGGCCACCTCTCCCCTCGCCTACCAGGTCTCTGCCACTTCCTGAAGTTGTGTGCTCTCTTCTTCCACAAGGAGAGAAAGAGAGTTATGATTGTTAATAATGGCTTGTGAGGAGAGCAGGGAAGGACAACATTTGTGGAGGTTGACTTTGAGGCATGGGTGCGAGAGGGCAACAGGAAAAGGGTGAGTGTTCCCTGTTTAGATGGGGATATGAGGTACCTTGAGAGGGAGGAATGAGGGGAGCTGCAAATTGTGTTGACCTGAGGAGTGCTGTGCAGGAGAATACTGGGAAAGTCAGAGTGTGGGGCTTTGCACCTGAAAGTGTTATGCCACTCAACGTACCAAGGCTCCTTAGACAGCACCTTCCAAATCCGTGACCTCTACCACCTAGAAGCACAAGGGCAGCAGATGCATGGGAGCACCACCACCTGCAAGCTCCCCTCCAAGCCACACACCATCCTGACTTGGAACTATATCGCCATTGCTTCATTGTTGCTGGGTCAATATCCTTCCTAACAGCACTGTGGGTGTACCTACCCCACATGGACTGCAGCGGTTCAAGAGGGCAGCTCACCACCACCTTCTCAAGGGCAATTAGGGATGGGCAATAAATGGTGGCCTAGCCAGCAACACTCACATCCCATGAACAAATTTTTAAAAAACTCACCTGTTATGCCCTCCTGAGGTCCTGGATCCTCTTGGTACACTATTTCTAGGTCAGAGGGACCACACTCCTGCTGCTGAATTCCTCAGCCCTTACATGCTTGCCTACTTGGTTTGAGATCTGGCCTCTTCCTCCCTTCATGGGAAAGACCATCTCACTGCAGTTCTGCAGATCCCACAGCAGGACCTCCAGGTAAGAGTGAGAGACCCGCAAGGCAGCCTTCCCAGGTCTCCTCTCCGTTCCTGTGGTTGCTGCTGCCTCAGGAATCCATGTCCAGCTCAGCCATTCTGACCCCTGCCGGGGTTTCTTTAATTAAAAATCCTTCCTTTGATAGATTTGGTGTGCCATCTTGCCTGCCCTCTCTGGTCAGAAACCCAGAAGCAGCATACTAATGCTGTGACTCAGTTAAAGAGCCACGGCAAAGCCTGCTTCTTTGACAGATCAGTTCCTGGCCCGCTACCAGCCTCCCCGCAGCATGTGAGTCAGTTACATTGAAATTCGGCCCCTATGAACAACCTGTTCTCTACAATCGCTGTGTCTGAAAGAGAGTGAAACCATGAACAACATATTGGGCTGAATTTTATGCTGTCTCAGTGGGTTGGATGGTGGCCACCTAACGGCCACTTGCTTAACAATAACCTGCTCAGTGATGCTCAGTTTGGGTTCCGCCAGGGCCACTCAGCTCCTGACCTCATTACAGTCTTGGTTCAAACATGGATAAAAGAGCTGAACTCAAGAGGTGAGGTGAGAGTGACTGCCCTTGACATCAAGGCAGCATTTGACCGAGTATGGCATTAAGGAGCCATAGCAAAACTGGAGCCAATGGGAATCAGGGCGAAAACTCTCTGCTGGTTGGAGTCATACCTAGCGCAAAGGAAGATGTTGTTGGAGATCAATCATCTGAGCTCCAGGACATCACTGCAGGAGTTCCTCAGGGTAGTGTCCTAGGCCCAACCATCTTTAGCTGCTTCATTAATGACCTTCCTTCAATCATAAGGTCAGAAGTGGGGATGTTCGCTGATAACTGCACAATGTTCAGCACCATTCGTGAGTCCTCAGATACTGAAACAGTCCATGTAGAAATGCAGCAAAACCTGGACAATATCCAGGCTTGGGCTGATAAGTGGCAAGTAACATTTGCGCCACACAAGTGCCAGGCAATGACCATCTCCAACTAGAGAGAATCTAACCATCTCCCCTTGACATTCAATGGCATTACCATCGCTGAATCCCCCACTATCAACATCCTAGGGGCTACCATTGACTAGAAACTGAACTGGAGTAGCCATATAAATACCGTGGCTACAAGAGCAAGTCAGAGGCTAGGAATCCTGCGGCGAGTAACTCACCTCCCGACTCCCCAAAGCCTGTCCACCATCTACAAGGCACAAGTCCGGAGTGTGATGGAATACTCTCCACTTTCCTGGATGGGTGCAGCTCCAACAACACTCAAGAAGCTCAACACCATCCAGAACAAAGCAGCCCACTTGATTGACACACATCCACAAACATTCACTCCCTACACCACCAATGCACAGTGGCAGCAGTGTGTACCATTTATAAGATGCACTGCAGCAACGCACCAAGGCTCCTTCAACAGCACCTTCCAAACCCATGACCTCTACCAACTAGAACAATAAGAGCAGCAGATGCATGGGAACATCACTACCTGCAAGTTCCCCTCCAAGTCACACACCATCCTGACTTGAAACTATATCGTCGTTCCTTCACTGACGCTGGGTCTAAATCCTGGAACTCCCTTCCTAACAGCACTGTGAGTGTACCTACCTCACATGGACTGCAGCGGCTCAAGAAGGCAGCTCACCACCACCTTCTCAAGGGCAATTAAGGATGGACAATAAATGCTGGCATAGCCAGTGACGCCCACATCCCATGAGTGAATAATAAAAAAAACTTAAGGGCCCACGCCTGCCTCCATGGGTATTTAACCTGTAGCAAGCGGGCACGAAAGGCCGCCCGGCGATAGCTGCCGAATTTTCCACGCCCCCGGGGTGGCCATGGCAGTCGGGCACAGAGTGCCCGATTGAGGGCCGCCCCCACCTCCCAATCCACCCCTGGGACCCAAGACGCCCCCCTCCCCCCAAATGACCACTCCAGCCTCACCAGGAAAGGACCAATCCCCCTGGTGAAGCAAGCCCAACTTACCACGTTCCCAGGCTCCATGGCGTCGGCTGGGCTGCAGTTCCAGTAGTGGCCACCGCTCCCGGTGGCTCTGCTAGGACTAAGAGCTGCCGGCCCGCTGATTGGTTGGCAGCTCACTGAGGCGGGACTTCCTCCCTCAAGTGGGTGGATGTCCTGCCTCGGGACAATTAAAGCCCGGGGACCCATAAAAATCGGGACGGATCCCCGGGCTAGGCGGAAGTGGGTTTACCACCGACTTTTAGTCTGATGCAATTCCAACTCTGGATGCATAACTGAAGGGCTTATGGAAGGCTGAAGCACTACAGTGAACAGTTCTACGGTCAAGTGTGTATATATCTGGAACATCAGAGTCTGGTTCCTCCACTTGAGCTTTTATCCCACCCAGGAGTGGTTTACTCTTTCACTAATAGCTGAGAACACTTGCCCCTGTTGTTGGTATTATGGTCTCCATGCCTTAGACCTGTGGTGGTTAGCCCAGTGACAACTTGGTTACCTCCTTTTTTTTCTTCAGATTTTGATAACAGGAAAATGAGAGCACTAAAATAAAAGCAAAATACTGTGGATGCAAGGTCACTGACCTGAAACGTTAACTCTGCTTCTCTCTCCACAAATGCTGCCAGTCCTGCTGAGTATTTCCAGCACTTTCTGCTTTTACTTCAGGAAAATTCAATTAGAAAACAGATGAACCTCGACACTCTGTGTGTGGCAGTAATTTATGTGTACTTCATAGAATCATAGAAATCATAGAAATTTGAAGCATGGAAGGAGGCCATTCAGCCCATCGCATCCTTGTCAGCTGACAAGTAGCCATCCAGCCTAATCCCACTTTCCAGCTCTTGGTCTGTAGCTTTATAGGTTACACACTTCAGGTGCATATCCGAGTACTTTTTAAATGTTATGAGGGTTTCTGCCTTTACCACCCTTTCAGGCAGTGAGTTCCTGAACCCCACCACCATCTGGGTGAAAAACATCCCCTTGAATACCTTCTAAACCTTCTACCTCTTACCCTAAATCTATGCCCCCTGGTTATGGACCAAGGGGAATAGGGCCTTCCTATCCACTCTATCTAGACCCGTCATAATTTTATACACTTCAATTAGATCTCCCCTCAGCTGCCTCTGTTCTGAAGAAAACAACTGTAGCCTATCCAATCTTTCCTCATAACTAAAATTCTCCAGTCTGGGCAACATCTTCATAAATCTCCTCTTTACCCTCTCTAGTGCAATCACACCTTTCCAATAGTGCAGTGACCAAAACTGCAGTACTGCAGTTATGGTCTAACTAGTGTTTTATATAGTTCCAGCATAACCTCTCAGCTCTTATATTCTATGCCTTGGCTAATAAAGGCAAATATCACGCATGCCTTCTTGACCTACTTATCTACTGGTCCAGCCACCTTCAAGAATGTATGGACATGCACTCCAAGGTCCCTCTGTTCCTCTCCACTTCTCAGTATCCTACCATTTATTGTGTATTCCCTTGCTTTGTTAGCCTTCCTCAAATGCATTACTTCACACTTCTCTGGATTGAACTCCATTTGTCGCTGTTCCACCCACCTGACTAGTCCATTGAGATCTTTCTGCAGTCTGCAGCTTTCTTCTCCATTATCAACCACACAGCCAATTTTTGTATCGTCTGAACTTCTTCATCATGCCCCCTACATTCAAGTCCAAATCATTGATAAATGCCACAAAAAGCAAAAGACCTAGTACTGAGCCCAGAGGAACCCCACTGGAAACAGCCTTCCAGTCACAAAACATCCAAAGACCATGTCCCTTTGCTTCCTGCCTCTGAGCCAATTTTGGATCCAACCTGCCATTTTGCCTTGAATTCCATGGGTTTTACTTTCATGAGCAGTTTGCCATGTTGGACTTGCTAAAATCCATTTAGACTACATCAAATGCACTACCTTCATTGACCCTCCTTGTTACCTCCTCAAAAAATTCAATCATGTTAGTAGACATGACCTTCCCTTAAAAAATTCGTGCTGGCCATCTTTGATTAATCCATATCTTTCTAAATGAAGATTTATTCTGTCCGTCAGATTTTTCCAATAATTTTCCCACCACAGGTTAGGCTGACTGGCCAGTAATTACTTAGTCAATCCCTTTCTCCTTTTTTAAAGGTACAATGGCATAATGTTAGCTGTCCACCAGGCCCCTGACACCACATCAGTAGCCAGAGAGGATTGGAAAATGATTGTCAGAATCCGCCAATCTAGTATAGTTAATTTGCTGCTCATAGTGCACTCTCCTCTACCTAATGCAGGTTCGTGACCACTTTGCTGAACAACTCTGAACCACAGAATTGTTACAGTGCAGAGGGAGGCAATTCAGCTCATCATGTCTGCACCGGCTCTCAGAAAGAACAATTCCCTCAGTTCCATTCCCCGTCTTCTCCCCATATACCTGCACATTCTTCCATTTCATATAACAGTCTAATTCCCTTTTGAATGCTTCAGTTGAACCTGCCTCCACCAGACTCTCAGGCAGCTCATTCCAGACCTTAACCACTCGCTCGGTGAAAAAGATTTTCCTCATGTTGCTTTTGCTTCTCTTACCAATTACTTTAAATCTGAGCCCTCTTGTTCTCGATCCTTTCACAAGTGGGAACAGTTTCTGTTCCGACCCTTCATGATTTTGAATACCTCTACAAATCACCTCTCAGACTTCTTTTCTCCAAGGAAAACAGTCCTAACTTCTCCAATCTATAACTGAAGTTCTTCATCCCTGGAACCATTCTCATGAATCTTTTCTGTATTTTCTCCAATGCCCTCACATCTTTCCGAAAGCGCAACGCCTAGTACTGGATGCAATACGTCAGATGAGGCCGAAAAATGTTTTATATAAATTCAACATAACTTCCTTGCTCTTGTACTCAATGCCCCTATTAATAAAGCCCAGGATATTGTATGTTTTATTAACTGCGCTCTCAACCTGTCCTGCCACCTTCAATGACATATGCACATATACACCCAGGTCACTCTGCTCCTGCACCCCCTTCAGAATTGTACCCTTTATTTTATATTGCCTTTTCATGTTCTTCCCACAAAAATGAATCACTTCATATTTCTCTGCATTGAACTTCATCTGCCACCTATCTGGCCATTCCACCAACTTGTCTATGTCCTTGTGCAGCTCTACACTATCCTCCTCACAGTTCACAATGCTTCCAAGTTTCATATCATTCACAAGCTTTGAAATTGTGCCCTGTACACCAAGGTCTAGATCATTAATATCAGGAAAAGCAAGGGTCCCAACACTGACCCCTGGGAAGTCCACTACAAACCTTCCTCCAGGCAGGAAAACATCCATTCACCAGTATTCTTTGTTTCCTGTCACTTAGCCAATTGTCTTCTGGTCTGTCCACAGTTGTGAAACTGAGCTTCCAGTGGCTCACTACTTTAACTATCCCCTCAATTCCCACTCACATTTCTGTCTTTGACTTCATAAACTATTCCAACATGTGAGCTTCAAGAACAGTATTTCATCTTGCTCTTAGGTACCTGGGAACCCTCTGATCTGAACATTAACCAGTAACTTTAGCTATATCCCTATTTTCAAACTTGTTTTAATTTCATATCTGCTCCCCATCCCAACCATGTTTTCAGTCTTTTCCATTTTCTCCCATTTCCTCTGTCCTTCCACCTTTTAGCTTATCGTGCAGTCCCTTGTTTTTTTAATGTCTTAACACTTGTGTCCATTACTTAAATGAGATGGTCTGTGACAGCATTGCACTGATGATTCTTCTCTGGCTTATTAAATTATTTATTTATTTGTTCCCACACTTATTCTTCTGCTGTATTAGTATATCATCCTCTTATTTTTCAGTTCTGAACAAAGTTCTGCTGGTGAAACATGAAACCGTCTGTTCTAAGAACATAAGGAGTAGGAGTAGGTAATTCGGCCCCTTGAGCCTGCTCTGCCATTCAATACGATCATAGCTGATCTCATCTCGTCCTCAACTCCACTTTCCTGCCCGTTCTCCATAACCCTTCAACCCATTTCTAATTAAAAATCTGTCTATCTCCTCCTTAAATTTACCCAATGTCCTGGCATCCACCGCACTCTGGGGTAGTGAATTCCACAGATTCATGACCCTTTGAGAGAAGTAATTTCTCCTCGTCTCTGTTTTAAATCTGCTATCCCTTATCATAAAACTATGACCTCTCATTCTAGATTACCCCACAAGAGGAAACATCCTCTCTACGTCTACTTTGTCAATCCCCTTAATCATCTTATATACCTCAATTAGATCTCCTCTCATTCTTCTAAACTCCAGAGAGTAAAGGCCTAAACTGCTCAATCTCTCTTCATAAGACAAGCCCCCCATCTCTGGAATCAATCTAGTGAACCTCCTCTGAACTGCCTCCAATGCAACTACATCCTTTCTCAAGTAAGAGGACCAAAACTGTACGCAATACTCCAGGTGCAGTCTCACTAATGCCTTGTACAGTTGCAGCAACACTTCCCTACTTTTATAGTCTATTCCTTTAGCAATAAATGCCAAAATTCCATTTACCTTCCTTATCACCTGCTGTACCTATAAACTAGTTTTCTGTGATTCATGCACGAGGACACCCAGATCCCTCTGCACCGAAGCAGTCTGAAGTTTCTCTCCATTTAGATAATAATTTGCCTTTCTATTCTTTCGACCAAAATGGATAACCTCACACTTATCCACGTTAAAATCCATCCGCCAAATTTTGGCCCATTTATCTAATCTATCCATATCCATTTGTAGATTTCTTATTTCTTTATTGCAACTTCCTGTCCCACTTATTTTAGTGCCATCTGCAAATTTGGCTGTAGTACCTTCTATCCCTGCATCCAAGTCATTTATATAGATTGTAAATAGTTGAGGCCCCAGGACCGAACCCTGTGGCACCCCACTAGTTACACCTTGCCAACCAGAAAAAGACCCATTTATCCCGACTCTCTGTTTTCTGTTGGTTAGCCAATCCTCTATCCAAGCTAATAAATTTCCTCTAACCCCATGTGAACGTACCTTGTGTATTAACCTTTTGTGCGGCACCTTATCAAATGTCTCCTGGAAGTCCAGATATACTACATTTACAGGATCCCCATTATCCACTTTGCTTGTTTACAGCTTCGAAGAACTCTAGCAAATTAGTCAAACATGATGTACCGTTCATAAAACCATGCTGACTCTGATGGATTGTGTTTTGACTTTCTAAATGTCCTGTTATTACTTCCTTAATAACAGTAGCGCAGTGGTTAGCACCGCTGCCTCACAGCTCCAGTGACCCGGGTTCAAATCTGGGTACTGCCTGTGTGGAGTTTGCAAGTTCTCCCTGTGTCTGCGTGGGTTTCCTCCGGGTGCTCCGGTTTCCTCCCACCGCCAAAAGACTTGCAGGTTGATAGGTGAATTGGCCATTATAAATTGCCACTAGTATAGGTAGGTGGTAGGGGAGTAGAGGGACATGTGAGGATGTGGTAGGAATATGGGATTAGTGCAGGATTAGTATAAATGGGTGGTTAATGGTCGGCACAGACTCGGTGGGCTGAAGGGCCTGTTTCAGTGCCGTATCTCTAAATCTAAAAAAAAAATTTCCCAACAACAGATGTTAAACTAATTGGTCTATAGTTTCCTACTTTCTGCCTCCCTCCCTTTTTGAATAAGGGCATTACATTAGCTTTTTTCCAATCCACTGGAACCCTTCCCGTATCCATAGAATTTTGGAATATTATAACCAATGGATCCATTATCTCCACTGCCACTTCCTTTAAGGCCCTAGGATGTAGGCCATCAGGCTCTGGGACTTGTCTGACTTCAACCCCAATAGTTAGCTCAGTACTTTTTCCCTAGTGATGATTGTTCTAAGTTCCTCCCTTTCTATAACCTCTGCATTACCTGATATTATTGAGATAGTACTAGTGTCCTCCACCGTGAAAACTAAAGCAAAGTACTGATTTAGTGTCTTTGCCATTTCTGTGTTCCCTTCTATTAACTCCCCAGTCTCATTCTCCAAAGGACCAACATTCACTTTAGCTACTCTCTTCCCTTTAATATACTTATAGAAGCTTTTGCTATCTGTTTTTATATTTTGCACTAGTTTTCTTTCATAATTTACCTTTGCTCTTTTTATGACTTTCTTAGAAACCCTTTGTCGATCTTTAAAAGTTTCCCAATCTTCCAGCCTGCCATTAGCCTTTGCAATACAGTATGCCTTAGTTTTTGTCTTTATGTTATCCTTAACTTCCTTGCTTAGCCATGGATGTTTTTTTCCCCCTCTTAGAATCTTTCTTCCTCTCTGGAATATATTTTAGTTGGGATAAATTGAATATCTCCTTAAACATCTGCCACTGCGCGTCAACTGTCCTACCTTGTAGTCTTCCTGCCCAGTCCACTAGGGCCAAATCTGTCCTCGTGCCTATATAATTACCTTTATATAACTCTAGAACACTCGTGTGGGACTCCAGCTTCTCGCCCTCAAACTGAATTTAAAATTCTAGCATGCTATGATCACTTTTCCCTAGAGGATCTTTAACAATGAGATCATTTATTAATCCCACCTCATTACACAACACCAAATCTAGAATAGCCTGCTCCCTGGTTGGTTCCACAACATATTGCTCCAAAAAACAATCTCTAATACATTCAATGAACTCTCCCTCGAGGCTACCCTTGCCAATTTGACTAATCCAGTCTATATGTATATTAAAATCACCCATGATTATTGCCGTGCCTTTCTTACAAGCCCCCACTATTTCCTGGTTTATACTGTGCCCCACTGCAGAACTACTGTTTGGGGACCAATAGATTACTCCCAGAAGGGACTTCTTTCCCTTGCTATTTCTTATTTCTACTCAGACTGATTCTACGCCTTGATCTCCAATGCCTATATCGTTTCTCACTACAGCACTGATCTCTTCCTACACTAACAAAGCTACACCACCTCCTTTTCATTCCTGCCTATCCTTCCAAAATACTGAGTACCCTTGGATATTCAATTCCCAAACCTGGTTTCCCTGAAACCACGTCTCAGTAATCTCCACTAAATCATACCCATTTGTCTCTATTTGTGCTGTTAGCTCATTTATTTTATTCCGAATGCTTCGTGCATTCAGATACAAAGTCTTTAAGCTTGTTCTATTATTAAATTTCCCTACACTTGTACGATTCCTTGGTGCAATATGATGTTCACACGTTCTGTCCCTTCCTTTTATTTTCTGACAACAATCAGCCTCATCACTAACCTGCACTCTCACCTTCTCTAACTTTGACTTCCTAATTTTCCATGCAACTGAACGCTCCCCCCCACTATTTAGTTTAAAGCCCTATCTATAGCCCTAGTTATGCGATTTGCCAGGACTCTGGTCCCAGCATGATTCAGGTGGAGCCCGTCCCATCAGAACAGCTCCCTCCTTCCCCAGTACTGGTGCCAATGTCCCACGAATTAGAACCCATTTCTCCCACACCAATCTTTGAGCCACGCATTTACCTCTTTAATCTTAGTGACCCTTTGCCAATTTGCTCATGGCTCAAGTAGTAATCCGGAGATTATTGCCTTTTTGGTGCTGCTTTTAATTTAGCCCCTACCTGCTCATATTCCCTCAGCAGAGCCTCTATCCTCATTCTACCTATATCGTTGGTACCTTCTCTGGACAAATGCGAACTTACTTGCTGGGTGGTTCTAGCACATCGTTTGCTTGTGTTTCTGTTTATAGATAAAGACTACAGTATTTTTCTTTCTACAAATAAAATGGTTAATCATTCACTTTGATGGATGACGTGGGTAAATGGCTGTATTTTCACATATACCTGTGGCTTGATAACATTTTAAAATAAATTAAGGTGATGAAACATTTGAAAAATTGATTAATGCCGTATATAAGGGATGCTTTCTAATTGTTACAACTGTAAAATATTCAGTAGGTAGAATCATCTTTTTGGAATTCTACTTTTGAAAGTTTGGAATGTGTCCAACATTAGGGCCAAAGCAGGTTATTCTCAGTATTCAGATAAGATCTGAAGAGGTCAGCTCATTTAAACATTTCCTTTCAAAGCCATCTGTATGAAGCTGTTTAACTTTCCCCGCCATTATTCTTTTTCCCTCTCTATGAGTCTATGACTCCTGTGGAAGTTGACTCTTGCTGCTGTATGGTCGCATGGTTATTGGCAGATCTGCAGTACCAAGCCCAAGTGGCATACTTCTCATGTTTAAGAGTGAATGCTAGCAGGATACTTGGTTGAGGGCATCCCAGCTGAGCCTGAGTCTAACCTGAACTGATGTCCACACAAAGTGCAAAGTCGCAATCAGGAGATGGAACCTTAGCACCAAGATGCTACGTCCAGTTGTAGTGTTTCTACTGCTGCAGAGCTGACATTCAGATAGGCTGTGCTCTTTATCCCAACTAATCACAAAATTGACCTGAAGTCAGTGGGTGAGCTCGCACAATGGGCAATCCTGAGGCCAAGTCTCTGTAGAGAGCATTGAGGGTGTTCACAATGGGCAGCACTACGGAGTCTTTGTTAGCTCCTAATGACATATATCAAAAGAAACCAATGCTGTTATTGAAGTTAACAAAGACTATGTCCCCTCGGCAGATTAACGTATCATTGATGCTTATATAACCAAATCAATCCCAGTATAAAGTTGGTGGTGGTGGACGTGTAGTCTGTTGATGTGTAGAGTGTTGTGTCATATGTTGGGTCTGACAGGGATTCACAGTATGCTGTGCTCACAGCCATGGTGCCAGAGGAGGCATCGGGCAGACGACAAGCAGAGCGAAAGGGAAAAATAAGAGCTCAGTCCTCCAGTCAGGCACTCTAGTTAACTATCAGAGTGAACAGTGACATTAACAAGGAACAGGCCTCTTTTCCTCTTTTTTACAGGATACATATGAAAAGGAGTCAGCCATTCAGCCCCGTTGCGCCAATCTATTAGATCATGACTGATCTGTATCATAACTCCATCCACCCACCTTGGTTCCATAACCTTTAATACCCTGACTTAACAAAAATCAATCAATTTCAATTTAGAAATTTTCAGTTGACCCCTAGCCTCACTAGCTTTTTGAGGGGACGAAGTTCCAGATTTCCACCACCCTTTGTGAGAAGAAGTGGTTCCTTGGTATAGTATGTACCATGGAGGACTTAAAAATGGAGAAGGACAATCAATTAATTGGGCAAGGAGAAACATAATAGGTTAAAAGCAGAAATAATAATAAACATAAAGTTCCCTTTTGTTTTCTGAGGCTTATTTAGCGTGGCAGCAAATCATTCCAGTTTGAGTCAGATGAGGGCACTGCAAACATGCAGTTTGACTCTAATCTATGGGTCCCTGGCTGATTTGTATTGTATGTCCATGATGTACAAAGATTATCTGATCTTTTATTACTACTGCAATTTTAAAAATTTACATTCCAAAAACTGAAGCAACTTTTTTTTTACTATTCAGAAGAAGCATCCTGAATGAAAGATTCTGATCTGTTACTGGACAGCATAGTTATATCATTTCATGAATTATAATTAAATACTGCATAACTCTCCTTCCAAGTTATTTCCCAGAAGGATTTCAGTGATGTGGGACATCTGCCATTTTAGATTGTTTGCCATACTCAATGATTCGTGAATAGACTACAGTTATACTTTCACTTATTCATCAGTGGGAAAGGGTTTCAGGGAGATACTGATATGGAAGTGGTTTACTGGTGTTATCCAGAACCAAGAAGCGTTGCTACTTAGCCCAGTATGTGAGAGCTTAAACTGAGCAGGAGAGGGAGAAAAAGATAGAAACGAGCTCAGAAATCCCTTGCAAATCCATGAAACACAATAGTACCCAGATCTCAATGATCTGAGTGCTTGTAGCTGAGTGCCCTTCAAATAGTGCTTCCAATAAATCATTCAGTGCCTGGAGCCAACCCTGCAGTGTTTTGCTCAGTAGCTTGGCCAAAGAATGGCGCGGTTAAAATTGCACTGGGGTCCTAATTACATTATAGAAGCCTGACTTGCATGCATTCATTAAGCATCTGCCTGCTTCTCGCACCACCTCGACCCCACAATAATGAAGTGAGTAGTGAACCAGCACATTTACAACTCGATTGATTTTAACGCCCTCCGTCTCATTCCCTTTAAGTGAGGTGGCTTAAAATTGGCCCCGCTGTTTGTCTTTTGCCTCTTTCAGTAGATTGCTTGACTGTGCAAGTGGGACCGGAGAAGAGGAGGAAGGAATGGGGGTAATGGTATGCAGAGGTTACACAATGCCAGGTTAGGACAGTTCGATCAATCAGCTGGTCTTTCCTTGTCCTTTATTTTGTGTGTTTATGTGCTGCAGTTTGGGATATTGCTGCCACCTACAGAGAGTAGAACTTTAAGACCACGTGAAATAATATCTTCATGTGCATTTTTTGACAAATATTATTTGGTTTGCAAACATGTGAGACATCAATAAATAGCGTTGAAATGTATCATGGTGCCATTTGGTTGTGATAAGGTGATGAAAATGGTGAAAAATCTTTGCGTAGAAAAATCTTTTGTGAACACTTTTTCATAGAGGCAGTGGCCCTTTAAATTGTATCTGGAGGATGATGTAACACAAATCTTGCCAAAAATTAGAATGGAAAATAACAAAAGAGAACACATTGTAAACTAATAAAAAATAGTTTTACAGGTGGCAAATGCAACTCATCAATAATCAGGGAATGCATATTGTTGAACTGAACCATCACCCTGAAGTGCTCCAAATTGGGCTTATTCATATTTCTTTGCAAATGCTTGATTTCTTTCCCCCACTTTGAACCATATTGTCCTTAATGTAACTTGCCCCCTTACACAACTGCAGAAAATGTAGGAGAAGCACAAAATGAACATCAGTGTTGCCCATTTGCTAATATCACTGTAATATCACTGCTGTAATGATGGGAAATGATTCCCTAGTTTGTGAGACTGCAACCAAAGTAATTGAAACAGACAGGTAGGGAGTGTGTCTGAATCTTGTCAGTTACTAGAATCCATTATTAAGGAAGTAGTAGCAGGACATTTCGAAAATCATAATGCAATCAGGCGGAGTCAATATGGTTTTATGAAAGGGAAATGGTGTTTGACAAATTTATTAGAATTCTTTGAGGATGTAACAAGCAGGGTGGATAAAGGGGAACCAGTAAATATAGTGTATTTGGATTTCGAAAAGGCATTTGATAAGGTCCCTCATAAAAGATCACTACACAAGATAAGGGCTCATGGGGTTGAGGTAATACATTAGCATGGATAGAGGATTGGCTAACTAATAGGAAACAGAGAGTCAGGATAAATGGGTCAGTTTCAGATTGGCAAACTGCAACTAGTGGACTGCCACAGGGATCAGTGCTGGGGCCTCAACTATTTACGATTCATATAAATGACTTGGATGAAGGGACCGAGTGTATTGTAGTCAAATTTGCTGATGATACAAACAGAGGTAGGTATGCAAGTTGTGAAGAGGGCACAAAGTGTCTGCAAAGAGATATAGATAAATTAAGTGAGTGGGCAAAAATCTGGCAAATGGAATATAATGTGGGAAAATGTGAGGTTGTCCACTTTGGCAGGAAGAATAGAAAAGCAGAATATTATTTACATGGAGAGAGACTTCAGAATGCTGTGGCACAGAGGAATCTGGTTTTCCTTGTATGTTAGCATGCAGGTACATCAAGTAATTAGGAAGGAAAATGGAACGTTGGCATTTATTACAAGCGGGATAGAGTATAAAAGTAGGAAAGTCTTTCTACAACTGTACAAGGCATTGATGAGACTGCATACAGTTTTCATCTCCTTACTTAAGGAGGAATATACTTGCATTGAAAACAGTTCACAGAAGGTTCACTCAGCTGATTCCTGGGATGAAGGCGTTGTTTCATGAGGAAAGGTTGAGAAAGTTGGGCCTGTACTCGTTGGAGTTTAGAATAATGAGAGGTGATCTTATTGAAACACGTAAGGTTCTGAGGGGGCTTGACAGGGTAGATGCGGAAAGGATGTTTTTTCTCGTGGGGGAATCTAGAACTAGGGGACATAGTTTCAAAATAAGGGGTCTCCCATTTAAGTTGGAGATGAGGTGGAATTTCTATACTCAGAGGGTCATTAATCTTTGGAATTCTCTTCCCCAGAGAGCAGTGGAGGCTGGGTCATTGAATATATTCAAGGCTGAGTTAGACAGATTTTTGATCCACAAGGGAGTCAAGGGTTATAGCGAGGTTGGGGGGAGGTGGGGGAGGGTGTTGTGGGGACAGACAGGAAAGTGGATTTAAGACTACAATCAGATCAGCCATGAACTTATTTAACGGCGGAGCAGGCTCAAGGGGCTGAATGGCCTACTCTTGCTCCTATTTCTTATGTTCTTCCTTGGAGTTTGAGTTGGGATTTGCAAGGATAATTTGATTACTAATGATCAAATGGAAAGAGAGATTAGTTCTGTGACAGCCATATCTTTCAACTACCATCTAATTACATATTTTATTTTCTCATTGGCTATATCATTAAATTATAGAAATGGACAGCACTGAAGAAGGCCACTCAGCCTATCGTGACTCTTTGAAAGTGCTATCCAATTTGGCCCACAACCCTGCTTATTCCTCATATGTCTGCAAATATTTCCTATATATCGATTAAGATGCAGGGGAGATGGTGGCATAGTGGTAATGCCACTGGACTAGTAATCCAGAGACCCAAGCTAATATGCTGGGGACAAGTGTTCAAATCCCACCACGACAGCTGGTGGCATTTAAATTCAATTAATAAATTCAACTAATTAATTTGAAAAAAGCCTGAAATTGAAATCTCATCTCAGTAATGGTGACCATGAAACTACCATCGATTGTCGTAAAAGCCCATCTGGTTCATCAATGTCCTTTTGGGAAGGAAATCGGCCATCCTTACTTGGTCTGGTGACTCCAGATCCACAGCAATATGGTCGACACTTAACTGCCCTCTGAAATGGCCTAACAAGCCATTCAGTTGTACAAAAACTGCTACACAGAAGTTGAAAAGGAATAAAACCAGATGGAGCACCCGGCGTTGACCTAGGCACTGGAAATGGCAATGGCAAACCCAGCCCTGACGACCCTGCAAAGTCCTCCTTGCTAACACCTGGGAGCTTGTGCCAAAATTGGCAGAGCTATTCCATAGACTAGTCAAGCAACAACCTGACATAGTCATACTCTGGAAACACATCTTATATCCAATGTTCCAGACACTACCATCAACATCTCTGGGTATGTCCTGAACCACTGGCAGGACAGAAACACCATAGAAACATAGAAAATAGGATCAGTAGCAGGCCCTTCGGGCCTGCTCTGCCATTCAAAAAGGATCATGGCTGATCGTCTAATTCAGTACCCTGTTCCAGCTGTTTCCCCATATTCCTTGATCCCTTTGGCATTAAGAAATATATCTATCTCCTTCTTGAATATATTTAATGACTTGGCCCCCACTGCCTTCTGCGGTAGAGAATTCCACAGGTTCACCACCCTCTGAGTGAAGAAATTTCTTTTCATCTCAGTTCTAAATGGCATACCCTGTATCCTGAGACTGTGGCCCCTGGTTCTAGACTCCCCAGCCATTGGGAACACCCTCCCTGCAGCTAGCCTGTCTAGTCCTGTTAGAATTTTATAGGTTTCTATGAGATCCCCTCTCATTCTTCTAAACTCTAGTTAATATAGGCCTAGTCGACCCAATCTCTCCTCATACATCAATCCTGCCATCCCAGGAATCAGCCTAGTAAATCTTTGCACTCCCTCCATGGCAAGAACATCCTTCCTCAGATAAGGAGACCAAAACTGCACACAATACTCCAGATGTGGTCTCACCCAGGCCCTGTATAACTGCAGTAAGGCATCCTTGCTCCTGTACTCCCCAATGCCTGTCCACCATACCTATAAGGTTCAAGTCAGGAGTATGATAGAATACTTTCCACTTGCCTGGATGAGTGCGGCTCCAACAACACTCGGGAAGCTTGACACCATCCAGGACAAAGTAGCTAGCTTGATTGGCATCCCAACCACCACTTTAAACATCCATCCCCTCCACCACCGGCACACAGTGGCAGTAGTGTGTACCATATACAAGATGCAATGCAGCAACTCACTAAGCCTCTTTTGACAGCACCTTCCAAACCCATGACCTCTTCCACCTAGAAGGACACAGGTAGCAAATGCTTGCGAACACCACCATCTGCAAGTCCCCTTCTAAGCCACATGCCATCCTGAGTTGGAATTATATCGCCGTAACTTCACTGTTGCTGGGTCAAAATCCTAGAACTCCCTTCCTGACAGCACTGTGGGTATACCGACACTAGATGGACCGCAATGGTTCTAGAAGTCAATTAGGGATGGGTGACAAATGCTGGCCTTGCCAGCGATGCTCACATCCCATGAAACGAGTAAAAAAAAGCAGTGTTAGAAACTTTATAGTAAATGCATATATTTCACACTCGAAAAATGTCTCAAGTTTCATAAAATTGTATACGGTTTTAGTCTCCCTGTCTAATCAAGGATGTGCTTGTCTTACAGGCAGTCCAGCAAAGACTCACTAGAATGATTCCTGGGATGAGGGGACTGTTCATGAAAAAAAAGCTTGCTCTGGCTCAAAGCAGTCTTCCTTTTCCAGTTCTTTCATTGCTTTACTGTGCGCTATCCTATCTGTTCTACTCCCACCAACACTCTCCAGGGCTGAGTCTGCAGGTCAGACAGGGGCAGGGAGCACTTGCCAGGAAATCACAGGCTCCATTGCCTACCATCCCATCAATGTAACTGCATGGACAGGAAATCATGCAGACCGGTGATGTCTCAACCAGCTCTCCCTGCATGCACTCCTCTGCACTGGGTGCATCGACTACAGAGTTAGTTTGACAATCACCTCCCTCCGCGGCTCCACCAGCACTGCCCCTGCCCTAATCCCATTGGTCAGTGCTCCCTGATTGACGGCACCAGTCTTCCCAGTGAGCCCTGCCTCCCCAACACTTCTATTCGACAGAGGTCACACAGGCAAATCATTTGCGCTTTTGATTGGTGGATTGGCAGGCCAGATACACATCTTTGGTGGGCTGGATTCTGGCCTGCGGGCCGTAGGACCTAGCCCGATGCTCCGATAATCCCGATCCTTTCTAATTACTTTCGCTGCTGCAATTTTAAATGTCTTGCTCCAAGCCTTTAAAGTTTATGTTCAAAATAACCTAGTTGCTAGGTTATTTTAAAACACATGTTTAAAGGCTTGCAACGAGACATTTAAAATTACCACGGACCTCAAAATTTTTACCACGGACACTGTTGCTTGTGTACAAACATGTTGCCGACCCCTGGGACATCACAGACCAACAAAAACTCACCTTCCTCCAGTTTCTATCTTTCACCTGCTGCCCCAGCTTATGCTTTTCTTTCTCCCTCCCCAGTTTGTGTTTCTCTCTCTCCCTCTCTCTCAGGGCTCATAGAGTTTCCGAATAATTTTCATTGGCCTCGATGCCGTCATGCCCACAACTAGCAATGAGGAGATGTTTCCTAATATGGAGAGACCAGCAGGACTCACCCCCGCACCTCCCCACCCCCAGAGGTACCTTTGTTGCCGGCAGCCTAATGTGATGCCAGTAGGCAGTCTCAGTGCTACCTGATTTTCACTCCTCCCCTGATGGCCAACTGTTACTTACTGCCTGAAATGGATGAGTAGCTAACCAGCAGCGTTCAAATGTGGCCCAATAATGAAAACCTGCTGGGCCTCCAACTCCCACATGGGATACGCGCTGTGAATTAAAATTGGCTCTTATGTTACATAAGAATGAAAGTACCCAGCAGAATGAGCCTTGTTCTGGAAGTAATGCATCCTGGCCAGGAGGAAGAAGATGAAAAAGTGAGGACATGTTGCACTTGGACGATTTAATTTACACCTCTGTCTTAATCATGGTGGACGATCAGCAGAGCAATGGTATTAAAGGCTGTTTCCAATATTGCTCTGGGGTTTGTGCCGATCTTCTGCTGATGTGGAGAGTCACAGCAACCCCATCGCTAATAAACCAACAGATAAAATCTTAAAAATGAAGAGATTTAGTATAAAAATCACGAGTTGCTAATTTTTCCAATCATAAACCAATATAGATTGACAGTTGGTTTATAAACCTCATCAGTGGCTTATTTAATTTCGAACAGGCCAGAGCTCTTTACAAAAACTATATTACAGCATCTGAAAATGCTTTGCAAAATTTTTAAAATCCTACCAGTTATCCAGGTATGATCGCGGCTATCCAATTTGTTCCACTCTGCTACACTTGCCCCATAGCCCTGCAACTTTTTCTTTTCAAGTATATAAGCTATGTAGGAACTAACTCCTCTCTCCCAGTCACTGCTGATACATAGAATGAGTGATTGCTTTACACACAACACTAAAGCAGACTGGAGTAGGAGCAATCCCAACAGTGCAAATCAGAACTGAGGTTGGACAGAGTACGATCCCAGATGGAATACCTGGAAACGTAGAACTCGGGTATTTCTGAGTTCAGATATTTAAAACCTGATAGTGCCAGAGCAAAAAGAGAATGGGATAAGGAGGAGGAACCCTCAGTTTGATGGTCAAACAAAGTTGTTACTCTCAGCTGAATTTTACGCTGCCCCAGCAGGTCGGATGGTGGCGTGGGGGCAGCGTAAAATTGAGCAGGAGGCTCCGGGAGGCCTACCCAGTCCGCTCCCGCCTCCGGTCAACTTTACAGCGGTCAGACGGGGGGGGTGGTGGGAAACGGCACGCCCGCCCAAGGCCAATCAAGGCCCTCAAGTGGCGAATTAACAGCCACTTAAGGGCCCTCGCCCGCCTCCACGGGCATTTTACCCATGGCAAGCGGGCGTGCTGGGAATGTATAGGGTGCCCGATTGAGGGCCGTCCACAACTCCCAACCCACCCCCAGGACCCAAGACGCCTCCCACCCCCCAAATGACCACTCCAGCCTCACCAGGGAAGGACCGAAATCCGTGGTAAGGCATGCCCAACTTACCTGGACTCCTGACTCCATCTGGTCGGCTGGGCTACAGTCCCAGCAGTGGCCAAGACTCCCCGTGGCGCTGCTGGGACTAAGAGCAGCCGGCCCGCTGATTGGCCGGCAGCTCAATGAGGTGGGACCACCTCCCTCAAGCGGGAGGAAGTCCCGCTTCGGGACAGTTAAAGCCCGAGGACCTGTAAAATGCGGGACGGATCCGCAGGCTAGAGGGAAGTGATTCACCTCCGCCTAAGGTAAAATCCAGGATCTTTGTTACTTGTGGTTGGCGACTGAGGTCTAAATGAACGCCCAGCATTCTGAAAGCTGAAGAAAGCAAGGTGAGGACCCAACTCCCAGAGTGAAGTCAGTGCCCGTGGCCTGACCCATCTCCAGTGGGAGAGCCTGCCCATGTACTGACCCATCTCCCAGAGAGTCAGGGCCCATGTACTGACCCATCTCCCAGAGTTAGAGTCTGTGTCTGTGTACTGACCCATCACCCAATGTGAGAGTCAGTGCCTGTGTACTGACCCAACTCCCAGAGTGAGAGTCAGTGCCCATGCACTGACCAATCTCCCAGAGTGCAAGTCAGTGTACTTGTATTGACCCACCTCCCAGAGTGCGAGTCAGTGCCCATGCACTGACCAATCTCCCAGAGTGCGAGTCAGTGTCCTTGTACTGACCCATCTCCCAGAATGAGAGTCAGTGCCCGTGTACTGACCCATCTCCCACAGTGAGAGTCATGTGCCTGTGTACTGACTCATCTCCCAGAGTGAGAGTCAGTGCCCGTGTACTGACCCATTTCTCAGAGTGAGAGTCAGTGCCCGTGTACTGACCCATCTCCCAGAGTGAGAGTCAGTGCCCGTGTACTGACGCATCTCTCAGTGTGAGAGTCAGTGCCCGTGTACTGACCCATCTCCCAGAGTGAGAGTCAGTGCCCGTGTACTCACCCATCTTCCAGAGTGCGAGTCAGTGCCCGTGTACTGACCCATCTCCTAGTGTGTGAGTAAGTGCCCGTGTACTGACCCATCTCCCAGAGTGAGAGTTAGTGCCCGTGTACTGACCCATGTCCCAGAGTGAGAGTTAGTGCCCGTGTACTGACCCATCTCCCAGTGTGAGTCAGTGCCCGCATACTGACCCATCTCCCAGAATGAGAGTCAGTGCCCATGTACTGACCCATCTCCCACAGTGAGAGTCATGTGCCTGTGTACTGACTCATCTCCCAGAGTGAGAGTCAGTGCCCATGTACTGACCCATCTCAGAGTGAGAGTCAGTGCCCGTGTACTGACCCATCTCCCAGAGTGAGAGTCAGTGCCCATGTACTGACGCATCTCTCAGTGTGAGAGTCAGTGCCCGTGTACTGACCCATCTCCCAGAGTGAGAGTCAGTGCCCGTGTACTCACCCATCTTCCAGAGTGCGAGTCAGTGCCCGTGTACTGACCCATCTCCCAGAGTGAGTCAGTGCCCGTGTACTGACCCATCTCCTAGAGTGAGAGTCAGTGCCCGTGTACCGACCCATCTCTCAGACTGAGAGTCAGTGTCCGTGTACTGAGTTACCCCTCAGAGTGAGAGTCAGTGTACGTGTACTGACCCATCACTCAGAGTGAGAGTCAGTGCCTGTGTACTGACCCATCACTCAGAGTGAGAGTCAGTGTCCATGTACTGACCCATCTCCCAAAGTGAGAGTCAGTGTCCTTGTACTGACCCATCTCCCAGAGTGAGCATAAGTGCCCGTGTACTGACCCATCTCACAGAGTGAGAGTCAGTGTCCGTGTACTGACCCATCACTCAGAGTGAGAGTCAGTGTCCATGTACTGACCCATCTCCCAGAGTGAGAGTTAGTGCCCGTGTACTGACCCATCTCTCAGAGTGAGTGTCAGTGTCCATGTACTGACCCATCTCCCAGAATGAGAGTCAGTGCCCGTGTACTGACCCATCTCTCAGAGTGAGAGTCAGTGCCCATGTACTGACCTATCTCTCAAAGTGAGAGTCAGTGCACGTGTACTGACTCATCCCTCAGAGTGAGAGTCAGTGTCCGTGTACTGACCCATCTCCCAGAATGAGAGTCAGTGCCCATGTCCTGACTCATCCCTTAGAGTGAGAGTCAGTGCCCTTGTACTGACACATCTCCCAGAGTGAGAGTCAGTGCCCGTGTACTGACCCATCTCTCAGAGTGAGAGTCATTGCCCTTGTATTGACTGATCCCTCAGAGTGAGAGTCAGTGCCCTTGTACTGACACATCTCCCAGAGTGAGAGTCAGTGCCCTTGTACTGACCCATCCCCCAGAGTGCTAGTAAGTGCCCGTGTACTGACCAATCACCCAGTGTGAGAGTCAATGCCAATGTACTGACCCATCTCTTAGAGTGAGGGTTAGTGCCCTTGTGCTGACCCATCTCTCAGAGTGAGAATCAGTGTCCGTGTACTGACCCATCTCTCAGAGTGAGAGTCAGTGCCCATGTACTGACTCATCCCTCAGAGTGAGAGTTAGTGCCCTTGTACTGACCCATCTCTCAGAGTGAGAATCAGTGTCCGTGTACTGACCCATCTCCTAGAATGAGAGTCAGTGTCCGATGTACTGACCCATGTCCCAGAGTGAGAGTCAGTGTCCATGTACTGACCCATCTCCCAGAGTGAGAATCAGTGTCCGTGTACTGACCCATCTCCTAGAATGAGAGTCAGTGTCCGTGTACTGACCCATGTCCCAGATTGAGAGTCAGTGTCCATGTACTGACGCATCTCCCAGAATGACAGTCATTGTCCGTGTACTGACCCATGTCCCAGAGTGAGAGTTAGTGCCTGTGTACTGACCCATCTCTCAGAGTGAGAGTCAGTGCCCGTGTACTGACCCATCTCTCAGAGTGAGAGTCAGTGCCCTTGTACTCACCCATCTTCCAGAGTGCGAGTCAGTGCCCGTGTACTGACCCATCTCCCAGTGTGTGAGTAAGTGCCAGTGTTGACCCATCTCCCAGAGTGAGAGTTAGTGCCCGTGTACTGACCCATCTCCCAGAGTGAGAGTTAGTGCCCGTGTACTGAACCATCTCCCAGTGTGAGTCAGTGCCCGCATACTGACCCATCTCCCAGAGTGAGAGTCAGTGCCCATGTACTGACCCATCTCCCAGAGTGAGAGTTAGTGCCCATGCACTGACCAATCTCCCAGAGTGCGAGTCAGTGTCCTTGTACTGACCCATCTCCCAGAATGAGAGTCAGTGCCCGTGTACTGACCCATCTCCCACAGTGAGAGTCATGTGCCTGTGTACTGACTCATCTCCCAGAGTGAGAGTCAGTGCCCATGTACTGACCCATCTCTCAGAGTGAGAGTCAGTGCCCGTGTACTGACCCATCTCCCAGAGTGAGAGTCAGTGCCCGTGTACTGACGCATCTCTCAGTGTGAGAGTCAGTGCCCGTGGACTGACCCATCTCCCAGAGTGAGAGTCAGTGCCCGTGTACTGACCCATCTCCTAGTGTGTGAGTAAGTGCCCGTGTACTGACCCATCTCCCAGAGTGAGAGTTAGTGCCCGTGTACTGACCCATCTCCCAGTGTGAGTCATTGCCCGCATACTGACCCATCGCCCAGAGTGAGAGTTAGTGCCCGTGTACTGACCCATCTCTCAGAGTGAAAGTCAGTGGCCATGTACTGACTCATCCCGTAGAGTGAGAGTCAGTGTCCTTGTACTGACCCATCTCCCAGAGTGAGAGGCAGTGCCCGTCTACCGACCCACCTCCCAGAGTGAGAGTTAGTGCCCGTGTACTGACCCATCTCCCAGAGTGAGAGTCAGTGTCCATGTACTGACACACCTCCCAGAATGAGAGTCAGTGTTCATGTACTGACCCATCACTCAGAGTGAGAGCCAGTGTCCATGTACTGACCCATCTCCCAGAGCGAGAGTTAGTGCCCGTGTACTGACCCATCTCTCAGAGTGAGAGTCAGTGCCCATGTATTGACCCATCTCCCAGAGTGAGAGTCAGTGCCCGTGTACTGACGCATCTCTCAGTGTGAGAGTCAGTGCCCGTGTACTGACCCATCTCCCAGAGTGAGAGTCAGTGCCCGTGTACTGACCCATCTCCTAGTGTGTGAGTAAGTGCCCGTGTACTGACCCATCTCCCAGAGTGAGAGTTAGTGCCCGTGTACTGACCCATTTCCCAGTGTGAGTCATTGCC
Source organism: Heterodontus francisci (assembly GCF_036365525.1). Lineage (NCBI taxonomy): Eukaryota > Metazoa > Chordata > Chondrichthyes > Heterodontiformes > Heterodontidae > Heterodontus > Heterodontus francisci. Next base: position 97,174,745 of record NC_090380.1, on the reverse strand, counting down.
CGCATACTGACCCATCGCCCAGAGTGAGAGTTAGTGCCCGTGTACTGACCCATCTCTCAGAGTGAGAGTCAGTGCCCATGTACTGACGCATCTCTCAGTGTGAGAGTCAGTGCCCGTGTACTGACCCATCTCCCAGAGTGAGAGTCAGTGCCCGTGTACTCACCCATCTTCCAGAGTGCGAGTCAGTGCCCGTGTTCTGACCCATCTCCCAGAGTGAGTCAGTGCCCGTGTACTGACCCATCTCCTAGAGTGAGAGTCAGTGCCCGTGTACCGACCCATCTCTCAGACTGAGAGTCAGTGTCCGTGTACTGAGTTACCCCTCAGAGTGAGAGTCAGTGTACGTGTACTGACCCATCACTCAGAGTGAGAGTCAGTGCCTGTGTACTGACCCATCACTCAGAGTGAGAGTCAGTGTCCATGTACTGACCCATCTCCCAAAGTGAGAGTCAGTGTCCTTGTACTGACCCATCTCCCAGAGTGAGCATAAGTGCCCGTGTACTGACCCATCTCACAGAGTGAGAGTCAGTGTCCGTGTACTGACCCATCACTCAGAGTGAGAGTCAGTGTCCATGTACTGACCCATCTCCCAGAGTGAGAGTTAGTGCCCGTGTACTGACCCATCTCTCAGAGTGAGTGTCAGTGTCCATGTACTGACCCATCTCCCAGAATGAGAGTCAGTGCCCGTGTACTGACCCATCTCTCAGAGTGAGAGTCAGTGCCCATGTACTGACCTATCTCTCAAAGTGAGAGTCAGTGCACGTGTACTGACTCATCCCTCAGAGTGAGAGTCAGTGTCCGTGTACTGACCCATCTCCCAGAATGAGAGTCAGTGCCCATGTCCTGACTCATCCCTTAGAGTGAGAGTCAGTGCCCTTGTACTGACACATCTCCCAGAGTGAGAGTCAGTGCCCGTGTACTGACCCATCTCTCAGAGTGAGAGTCATTGCCCTTGTATTGACTGATCCCTCAGAGTGAGAGTCAGTGCCCTTGTACTGACACATCTCCCAGAGTGAGAGTCAGTGCCCTTGTACTGACCCATCCCCCAGAGTGCTAGTAAGTGCCCGTGTACTGACCAATCACCCAGTGTGAGAGTCAATGCCAATGTACTGACCCATCTCTTAGAGTGAGGGTTAGTGCCCTTGTGCTGACCCATCTCTCAGAGTGAGAATCAGTGTCCGTGTACTGACCCATCTCTCAGAGTGAGAGTCAGTGCCCATGTACTGACTCATCCCTCAGAGTGAGAGTTAGTGCCCTTGTACTGACCCATCTCTCAGAGTGAGAATCAGTGTCCGTGTACTGACCCATCTCCTAGAATGAGAGTCAGTGTCCGATGTACTGACCCATGTCCCAGAGTGAGAGTCAGTGTCCATGTACTGACCCATCTCCCAGAGTGAGAATCAGTGTCCGTGTACTGACCCATCTCCTAGAATGAGAGTCAGTGTCCGTGTACTGACCCATGTCCCAGATTGAGAGTCAGTGTCCATGTACTGACGCATCTCCCAGAATGACAGTCATTGTCCGTGTACTGACCCATGTCCCAGAGTGAGAGTTAGTGCCTGTGTACTGACCCATCTCTCAGAGTGAGAGTCAGTGCCCGTGTACTGACCCATCTCTCAGAGTGAGAGTCAGTGCCCTTGTACTCACCCATCTTCCAGAGTGCGAGTCAGTGCCCGTGTACTGACCCATCTCCCAGTGTGTGAGTAAGTGCCAGTGTTGACCCATCTCCCAGAGTGAGAGTTAGTGCCCGTGTACTGACCCATCTCCCAGAGTGAGAGTTAGTGCCCGTGTACTGAACCATCTCCCAGTGTGAGTCAGTGCCCGCATACTGACCCATCTCCCAGAGTGAGAGTCAGTGCCCATGTACTGACCCATCTCCCAGAGTGAGAGTTAGTGCCCATGCACTGACCAATCTCCCAGAGTGCGAGTCAGTGTCCTTGTACTGACCCATCTCCCAGAATGAGAGTCAGTGCCCGTGTACTGACCCATCTCCCACAGTGAGAGTCATGTGCCTGTGTACTGACTCATCTCCCAGAGTGAGAGTCAGTGCCCATGTACTGACCCATCTCTCAGAGTGAGAGTCAGTGCCCGTGTACTGACCCATCTCCCAGAGTGAGAGTCAGTGCCCGTGTACTGACGCATCTCTCAGTGTGAGAGTCAGTGCCCGTGGACTGACCCATCTCCCAGAGTGAGAGTCAGTGCCCGTGTACTGACCCATCTCCTAGTGTGTGAGTAAGTGCCCGTGTACTGACCCATCTCCCAGAGTGAGAGTTAGTGCCCGTGTACTGACCCATCTCCCAGTGTGAGTCATTGCCCGCATACTGACCCATCGCCCAGAGTGAGAGTTAGTGCCCGTGTACTGACCCATCTCTCAGAGTGAAAGTCAGTGGCCATGTACTGACTCATCCCGTAGAGTGAGAGTCAGTGTCCTTGTACTGACCCATCTCCCAGAGTGAGAGGCAGTGCCCGTCTACCGACCCACCTCCCAGAGTGAGAGTTAGTGCCCGTGTACTGACCCATCTCCCAGAGTGAGAGTCAGTGTCCATGTACTGACACACCTCCCAGAATGAGAGTCAGTGTTCATGTACTGACCCATCACTCAGAGTGAGAGCCAGTGTCCATGTACTGACCCATCTCCCAGAGCGAGAGTTAGTGCCCGTGTACTGACCCATCTCTCAGAGTGAGAGTCAGTGCCCATGTATTGACCCATCTCCCAGAGTGAGAGTCAGTGCCCGTGTACTGACGCATCTCTCAGTGTGAGAGTCAGTGCCCGTGTACTGACCCATCTCCCAGAGTGAGAGTCAGTGCCCGTGTACTGACCCATCTCCTAGTGTGTGAGTAAGTGCCCGTGTACTGACCCATCTCCCAGAGTGAGAGTTAGTGCCCGTGTACTGACCCATCTCCCAGTGTGAGTCATTGCCCGCATACTGACCCATCGCCCAGAGTGAGAGTTAGTGCCCGTGTACTGACCCATCTCTCAGAGTGAAAGTCAGTGGCCATGTACTGACTCATCCCGTAGAGTGAGAGTCAGTGTCCTTGTACTGACCCATCTCCCAGAGTGAGAGGCAGTGCCCGTCTACCGACCCACCTCCCAGAGTGAGAGTTAGTGCCCGTGTACTGACCCATCTCCCAGAGTGAGAGTCAGTGTCCATGTACTGACACACCTCCCAGAATGAGAGTCAGTGTTCATGTACTGACCCATCACTCAGAGTGAGAGCCAGTGTCCATGTACTGACCCATCTCCCAGAGCGAGAGTTAGTGCCCGTGTACTGACCCATCTCTCAGAGTGAGAGTCAGTGCCCATGTATTGACCCATCTCCTACAGTGAGAGTCAGTGCCCGTGTACCGACCCATCTCTCAGACTGAGAGTCAGTGTCCGTGTACTGAGTTACCCCTCAGAGTGAGACTCAGTGTACGTGTACTGACCCATCACTCAGAGTGAGAGTCAGTGCCTGTGTACTGACCCATTACTCAGAGTGAGAGTCAGTGTCCATGTACTGACCCATCTCCCAAAGTGAGAGTCAGTGTCCTTGTACTGACCCATCTCCCAGAGTGAGCATAAGTGCCCGTGTACTGACCCATCTCACAGAGTGAGAGTCAGTGTCCGTGTACTGACCCACCACTCAGAGTGAGAGTCAGTGTCCATGTACTGACCCATCTCCCAGAGTGAGAGTTAGTGCCCGTGTACTGACCCATCTCTCAGAGTGAGTGTCAGTGCCCATGTACTGACTCATCCCTCAGAGTGATAGTCAGTGTCCATGTACTGACCCATCTCCCAGAGTGAGAGTCAGTGTCCATGTACTGACCCATCACTCAGAGTGAGAGTCAGTGTCCATGTACTGACCCATCTCCCAGAGTGAGAGTCAGTGCCCTTGTGCTGACCTATCTCTCAAAGTGAGAGTCAGTGCACGTGTACTGACTCATCCCTCAGAGTGAGAGTCAGTGTCCGTGTACTGACCCATCTCCCAGAGTGAGAGTCAGTGTCCGTGTACTGACCCATCTCCCAGAATGAGAGTCAGTGTCCATGTACTGACCCATCTCCCAGAGTGACATTCAGTGTCCGTGTACTGACCCATCTCCCAGAGTCAGAGTTAGTGCCCGTGTACTGACCCATCACTCAGAGTGAGAGTCAGTGCCCATGTACTGACTCATCCCTCAGAGTGAGAGTCAGTGCCCTTGTACTGACCCATCTCCCAGAGAGAGAGTCAGTGCCCGTGTACTGACCCATCTCTCAGAGTGAGAGTCATTGCCCTTGTATTGACTGATCCGTCAGAGTGAGAGTCAGTGCCCTTGTACTGACACATCTCCCAGAGTGAGAGTCAGTGCCCTTGTACTGACCCATCCCCCCGAATGAGAGTCAGTGCTCGTGTACTCACCCATTTCCCAGAGTGCTAGTAAGTGCCCGTGTACTGACCTATCTCCCAGTGTGAGAGTCAGTGCCAATGTACTGACCCATCTCTTAGAGTCAGTCAGTGCCCTTGTACTGACTCATCTCCCAGAATGAGAGTCAGTGCTCATGTACTGACCCATCTCTCGGAGTGAGAGTCAGTGCCCGTGTACTCACCCATTTCCCAGACGGCTAGTAAGTGCCCGTGTACTGACCTATCTCCCAGTGTGAGAGTCAGTGCCCATGTACTGACCCATCTCCTAGACTGAGAGTCAGCGCCCGTGTACTGACCCATCTCTTAGAGTCAGTCAGTGTCCGTGTACTGACTCATCTCCCAGATTGAGAGTCAGTGTCCGTGTACTGACCCATCTCCCAGAATGAGAGTCATTGTCCGTGTACTGACCCATGTCCCAGAGTGAGAGTTAGTGCCCGTGTACTGACCCATCTCTAAGGGTGAGAGTCAGTGCCCGTGTAATGACCCATCTCTCAGAGTGAGAGTCAGTGCCCGTGTACTGACCCATCTCTCAAGTGAGAGTCAGTGTCCGTGTACTGACCCATCCCCCAGAGTGAGAGTCAGTGTCCATGTACTGACCCATCTCCCAGAGTGAGAGTCAGTGTTCGTGTACTGACCCATCTCCTAGAGTGAGAGTCAGTGTCCGTGTACTGACCCATCACTCAGAGTGAGAGTTAGTGCCCGTGTACTAACCCATCTATCAGAGTGAGAGTCAGTGCCCGTGTACTGACCCATCACTCAGAGTGAGAGTCAGTGTCCGTGTACTGACCCATCTCCTAGAGTGAGAGCTCGTGCCCTTGTACTGACCCATCTCTCAGAGTGAGAGTTCGTGCCCTTGTACTGACCCATCACTCAGAGTGAGAGTCAGTGACCATGTACTGACTCATCCCTCAGAGTATGAGTCAGTGTCCTTGTACCGACCCATCTCTCGGAGTGAGAGTCAGTGCCCATGTACTGACCCATCTCCTAGAGTGAGAATCAGTGCCCGTGTACTGACCCATCTCTCAGAGTCAGTCAGTGCCCGTGTACTGACCCACCTCCCAGAATGAGAGTCAGTGCCCATGTACTGACCCATCTCCCAAAGTGAGAGTCAGTGTCCTTGTACTGACCCATTGAGCAGGAGGCTCCGGGAGGCCTACCCAGTCCGCTCCCGCCTCCGGTCAACTTTACAGCGGTCAGACGGGGGGGGGTGGTGGGAAACGGCACGCCCGCCCAAGGCCAATCAAGGCCCTCAAGTGGCGAATTAACAGCCACTTAAGGGCCCTCGCCCGCCTCCACGGGCATTTTACCCATGGCAAGCGGGCGTGCTGGGGATGTATAGGGTGCCCGATTGAGGGCCGTCCACAACTCCCAACCCACCCCCAGGACCCAAGACGCCTCCCACCCCCCAAATGACCACTCCAGCCTCACCAGGGAAGGACCGAAATCCGTGGTAAGGCATGCCCAACTTACCAGGACTCCTGACTCCATCTGGTCGGCTGGGCTACAGTCCCAGCAGTGGCCAAGACTCCCCGTGGAGTGAGAGTCAGTGTCCTTGTACTGACCCATCTCCCAGAGTGAGAGGCAGTGCCCGTCTACCGACCCACCTCCCAGAGTGAGAGTTAGTGCCCGTGTACTGACCCATCTCCCAGAGTGAGAGTCAGTGTCCATGTACTGACACACCTCCCAGAATGAGAGTCAGTGTTCATGTACTGACCCATCACTCAGAGTGAGAGCCAGTGTCCATGTACTGACCCATCTCCCAGAGCGAGAGTTAGTGCCCGTGTACTGACCCATCTCTCAGAGTGAGAGTCAGTGCCCATGTATTGACCCATCTCCTACAGTGAGAGTCAGTGCCCGTGTACCGACCCATCTCTCAGACTGAGAGTCAGTGTCCGTGTACTGAGTTACCCCTCAGAGTGAGACTCAGTGTACGTGTACTGACCCATCACTCAGAGTGAGAGTCAGTGCCTGTGTACTGACCCATTACTCAGAGTGAGAGTCAGTGTCCATGTACTGACCCATCTCCCAAAGTGAGAGTCAGTGTCCTTGTACTGACCCATCTCCCAGAGTGAGCATAAGTGCCCGTGTACTGACCCATCTCACAGAGTGAGAGTCAGTGTCCGTGTACTGACCCATCACTCAGAGTGAGAGTCAGTGTCCATGTACTGACCCATCTCCCAGAGTGAGAGTTAGTGCCCGTGTACTGACCCATCTCTCAGAGTGAGTGTCAGTGCCCATGTACTGACTCATCCCTCAGAGTGATAGTCAGTGTCCATGTACTGACCCATCTCCCAGAGTGAGAGTCAGTGTCCATGTACTGACCCATCACTCAGAGTGAGAGTCAGTGTCCATGTACTGACCCATCTCCCAGAGTGAGAGTCAGTGCCCTTGTACTGACCTATCTCTCAAAGTGAGAGTCAGTGCACGTGTACTGACTCATCCCTCAGAGTGAGAGTCAGTGTCCGTGTACTGACCCATCTCCCAGAGTGAGAGTCAGTGTCCGTGTACTGACCCATCTCCCAGAATGAGAGTCAGTGTCCATGTACTGACCCATCTCCCAGAGTGACATTCAGTGTCCGTGTACTGACCCATCTCCCAGAGTCAGAGTTAGTGCCCGTGTACTGACCCATCACTCAGAGTGAGAGTCAGTGCCCTTGTACTGACCCATCTCCCAGAGAGAGAGTCAGTGCCCGTGTACTGACCCATCTCTCAGAGTGAGAGTCATTGCCCTTGTATTGACTGATCCGTCAGAGTGAGAGTCAGTGCCCTTGTACTGACACATCTCCCAGAGTGAGAGTCAGTGCCCTTGTACTGACCCATCCCCCGAATGAGAGTCAGTGCTCGTGTACTCACCCATTTCCCAGAGTGCTAGTAAGTGCCCGTGTACTGACCTATCTCCCAGTGTGAGAGTCAGTGCCAATGTACTGACCCATCTCTTAGAGTCAGTCAGTGCCCTTGTACTGACTCATCTCCCAGAATGAGAGTCAGTGCTCATGTACTGACCCATCTCTCGGAGTGAGAGTCAGTGCCCGTGTACTCACCCATTTCCCAGACGGCTAGTAAGTGCCCGTGTACTGACCTATCTCCCAGTGTGAGAGTCAGTGCCCATGTACTGACCCATCTCCTAGACTGAGAGTCAGCGCCCGTGTACTGACCCATCTCTTAGAGTCAGTCAGTGTCCGTGTACTGACTCATCTCCCAGATTGAGAGTCAGTGTCCGTGTACTGACCCATGTCCCAGAGTGAGAGTCAGTGTCCATGTACTGACCCATCTCCCAGAATGAGAGTCATTGTCCGTGTACTGACCCATGTCCCAGAGTGAGAGTTAGTGCCCGTGTACTGACCCATCTCTAAGGGTGAGAGTCAGTGCCCGTGTAATGACCCATCTCTCAGAGTGAGAGTCAGTGCCCGTGTACTGACCCATCTCTCAAGTGAGAGTCAGTGTCCGTGTACTGACCCATCCCCCAGAGTGAGAGTCAGTGTCCATGTACTGACCCATCTCCCAGAGTGAGAGTCAGTGTTCGTGTACTGACCCATCTCCTAGAGTGAGAGTCAGTGTCCGTGTACTGACCCATCACTCAGAGTGAGAGTTAGTGCCCGTGTACTAACCCATCTATCAGAGTGAGAGTCAGTGCCCGTGTACTGACCCATCACTCAGAGTGAGAGTCAGTGTCCGTGTACTGACCCATCTCTCAAGTGAGAGTCAGTGTCCGTGTACTGACCCATCCCCCAGAGTGAGAGTCAGTGTCCATGTACTGACCCATCTCCCAGAGTGAGAGTCAGTGTTCGTGTACTGACCCATCTCCTAGAGTGAGAGTCAGTGTCCGTGTACTGACCCATCACTCAGAGTGAGAGTTAGTGCCCGTGTACTAACCCATCTATCAGAGTGAGAGTCAGTGCCCGTGTACTGACCCATCACTCAGAGTGAGAGTCAGTGTCCGTGTACTGACCCATCTCCTAGAGTGAGAGCTCGTGCCCTTGTACTGACCCATCTCTCAGAGTGAGAGTTCGTGCCCTTGTACTGACCCATCACTCAGAGTGAGAGTCAGTGACCATGTACTGACTCATCCCTCAGAGTATGAGTCAGTGTCCTTGTACCGACCCATCTCTCGGAGTGAGAGTCAGTGCCCATGTACTGACCCATCTCCTAGAGTGAGAATCAGTGCCCGTGTACTGACCCATCTCTCAGAGTCAGTCAGTGCCCGTGTACTGACCCACCTCCCAGAATGAGAGTCAGTGCCCATGTACTGACCCATCTCCTAGTGTGAGAGTCAGTGCCCATGTACTGACCCACTCCCAGAATGAGAGTCAGTGTCCGTGTACTGACCGATCTCCTAGAGTGAGAGTCAGCGCCCGTGTACTGACCCATCCATCAGAGTCTGTCAGTGCCCGTGTACTCACCCATCTCCCAGAGTGAGAGTCAGTGCCCGTGTACTGACCCATCCATCAGAGTCTGTCAGTGCCCGTGTACTGACCCATCTCCCAGAATGAGAGTCAGTGTCCGTGTACTGACCCATCTCCCAGAGTGAGAGTCAGTGCCCGTGTACTGACCCATCTCTCAGAGTCTGTCAGTGCCCGTGTACTCACCCATCTCCCAGAGTGAGAGTCAGTGCCCGTGTACTGACCCATCTCTCAGAGTCTGTCAGTGCCCGTGTACTCACCCATCTCCTAGAGTGAGAGTCAGTGCCCGTGTATTGACCCATCTCTCAGAGTCTGTCAGTGCCCGTGTACTCACCCATCTCCCAGAGAGAGAGTCAGTGCTCGTGTACTGACCCATCTCTCAGAGTGAGAGTCAGTGCCCGTGTACTGACCCATCTCTCAGAGTGAGAGTCAGTGCCCGTGTACTGACCCATCTCCCAGAGTGAGTCAGTGCCCGTGTACTGACCCATCTCTCAGAGTCTGTCAGTGCCCGTGTACTCACCCATCTCCCAGAGTGAGAGTCAGTGCCCGTGTCCTGACCCATCTCTCAGAATGAGAGTCAGTGTCCGTGTACTGACCCATCTCCCGGAGTGAGAGTCAGTGCCCGTGTACTGACCCATCGCTCAGAGTCTGTCAGTGCCCGTGTACTCACCCATCTCCTAGAGTGAGAGTCAGCGCCCGTGTACTGACCCATCTCTCAGAGTCTGTCAGTGCCCGTGTACTCACCCATCTCCCAGAGTGAGAGTCAGTGCCTGTGTACTGACCCATCTCCTAGTGTGAGATTCAGTGCCCATGTACTGACCCATCTCCTAGAGTGAGAGTCAGCGCCCGTGTACTGACCCATCTCTCAGAGTCAGTCAGCGTCCGTGTACTGACCCATCTCCCAGAGTGAGAGTTAGTGCCCGTGTACTCACCCATCTCCCAGAGTGAGAGTCAGTGCCCGTGTACTGACCCATCTCCCAGAGTGAGAGTCAGTGTCCTTGTGCTGACCCATCTTCCAGAGTGAGAGTTAGTGCCTGTGTACTGACCCATCTCTCATAGTGAGTGTCAGTGCCCGTGTACTGACACATCTCTCAGAGTGAGAGTCAGTGTCTGTGCACTGACCCATCTCTCAGAGTTAGAATCAGTGCCTGTGTACTGACTAATCTCCCAGAGTGAGAGTTAGTGCCCGTGTACTGTCCCATCTATCAGAGTGAGAGTCAGTGCCCATGTACTGACCCATCTCTCAGAGTGAGAGTCAGTGTCTGCGGACTCACCCGTCACTCAGAGTGAGAGTCAGTGTCCGTGTACTGACCCATCTCCCAGAGTGAGAGTTAGTGCTCGTGTACTGACCCATCTCCCAGAGTGAGAGTCAGTGCCCGTGTACTGACCCATCTCTCAGAGTGAGAGTCTTTGCCCTTGTCCTGACTCATCCCTCAGAGTATGAGTCGGTGTCCTTGTACTGACCCATCTCCTAGAGGGAGAGTCAGCGCCCATGTACTGACCCATCTCTCAGAGTCAGTCAGTGCCCGTGTACTGACCAACCTCCCAGACTGAGAGTCAGTGCCCATGTACTGACCCATCTCTCGGAGTGAGAGTCAGTGCCCGTGTACTGACCCATCTCCTAGAGTGAGAGTCAGCGCCCGTGTACTGACCCATCTCTCAGAGTCAGTCAGTGCCCGTGTACTCACCCATCTCCCAGAGTGTGAGTCAGTGCCCGTGTACTGACCCATCTCCTAGTGTAAGAGTCAGTGCCCATATACTGACCCACTCCCAGAATGAGAGTCAGTGCCCATGTACTGACCCATCTCTTGGAGTGAGAGTCAGCGCCCGTGTACTGACCCATCTCTCAGAGTCAGTCAGTGCCCGTGTACTCACCCATCTCCCAGAGTGTGAGTCAGTGCCCGTGTACTGACCCATCTCCCAGAATGAGAGTCAGTGTCCCTGTACTGACCCATCTCCCAAAGTGAGAGTCAGTGTCCGCGTAGTGACCCATCTCCCAGAGTGAGAGTCAGTGCCCGTGTACTGACCCATCTCCCAGAGTGAGAGTCAGTGCCCGTGTACTCACCCATCTCCCAGAGTGAGAGTCAGTGCCCGTGTACCGACCCATCTCCCAGAATGAGAGTCAGTGCCTGTGTACTGACCCATCTCCCAAAGTGAGAGTCAGTGTCCATGTACTGACCCATCTCCCAGAATGAGAGTCAGTGCCCGTGTACTGACCCATCTCCCAGAATGAGAGTCAGTGCCCGTGTACTGACCCATCTCCCAGAGTGAGAGTCAGTGCCTGTGTACTGACCCATCTCCCAAAGTGAGAGTCAGTGTCCGTGTACTGACCCATCTCCCAGAATGAGAGTCAGTGTCCCTGTACTGACCCATCTCCCAAAGTGAGAGTCAGTGTCCGTGTACTGACCCATCTCCCAGAATGAGAGTCAGTGCCTGTGTACTGACCCATCTCCCAGAGTGAGAGTCAGAGTCCATGTACTGACACATCTCTCAGAGTGAGAGTCAGTGCCCGTGTACTGACCCATCTCTCAGAGACTGTCAGTGCCCGTGTACTCACCCATCTCCCAGAGTGAGAGTCAGCGCCCGTGTACTGACCAATCTCTCAGAGTCTGTCAGTGCCCGTGTACTCACCCATCTCCCAGAGTGAGAGTCAGTGCCTGTGTACTGACCCATCTCTCAGAGTGAGAGTCAGTGCCCGTGTACTGACCCATCTCTCAGAGACTGTCAGTGCCCGTGTACTCACCCATCTCCCAGAGTGAGAGTCAGCGCCCGTGTACTGACCCATCTCTCAGAGTCTGTCAGTGCCCGTGTACTCACCCATCTCCCAGAGTGAGAGTCAGTGCCTGTGTACTGACCCATCTCCTAGTGTGAGAGTCAGTGCCCATGTACTGACCCATCTCCTAGAGTGAGAATCAGCGCCCGTGTACTGACCCATCTCTCAGAGTCAGTCAGCGTCCGTGTACTGACCCATCTCCCAGAGTGAGAGTTAGTGCCCGTGTACTCACCCATCTCCCAGAGTGCGAATCAGTGCCTGTGTGCTGACTAATCTCCCAGAGTGAGAGTTAGTGTCCGTGTACTGACCCATCTATCAGAGTGAGAGTCAGTGCCCATGTACTGACCCATCTCAGAGTGAGAGTCAGTGTCTGCGGACTCACCCGTCACTCAGAGTGAGAGTCAGTGTCCGTGTACTGACCCATCTCCCAGAGTGAGAGTTAGTGCTCGTGTACTGACCCATCTCCCAGAGTGAGAGTCAGTGCCCGTGTACTGACCCATCTCTCAGAGTGAGAGTCTTTGCCCTTGTCCTGACTCATCCCTCAGAGTATGAGTCAGTGTCCTTGTACTGACCCATCTCCCAGAGTGAGAGTCAGTGCCTGTGTACTGACCCATCTCCTAGAGGGAGAGTCAGTGCCCATGTACTGACCCATCTCTCAGAGTCAGTCAGTGCCCGTGTACTGACCAACCTCCCAGAATGAGAGTCAGTGCCCATGTACTGACCCATCTCTCGGAGTGAGAGTCAGTGCCCGTGTACTGACCCATCTCCTAGAGTGAGAGTCAGCGCCCGTGTACTGACCCATCTCTCAGAGTCAGTCAGTGCCCGTGTACTCACCCATCTCCCAGAGTGTGAGTCAGTACCCGTGTACTGACCCATCTCCTAGTGTAAGAGTCAGTGCCCATATACTGACCCACTCCCAGAATGAGAGTCAGTGCCCATGTACTGACCCATCTCTTGGAGTGAGAGTCAGCGCCCGTGTACTGACCCATCTCTCAGAGTCAGTCAGTGCCCGTGTACTCACCCATCTCCCAGAATGAGAGTCAGTGTCCGTGTACTGACCCATCTCCCAGAATGAGAGTCAGTGCCTGTGTACTGACCCATCTCCCAGAGTGAGAGTCAGTGCACGTGTACTGACCCATCTCCCAGAGTGAGAGTCAGTGCCCGTGTACTGACCCATCTCCCAGAGTGAGAGTCAGTGCCTGTGTACTGACCCATCTCCCAAAGTGAGAGTCAGTGTCCATGTACTGACCCATCTCCCAGAATGAGAGTCAGGGCCTGTGTACTGACCCATCTCCCAGAGTGAGAGTCTGTGTCCATGTACTGACCCATCTCCCAGAATGAGAGTCAGTGCCCGTGTACTGACCCATCTCCCAGAATGAGAGTCAGTGCCCGTGTACTGACCCATCTCCCAGAGTGAGAGTCAGTGCCCGTGTACTGACCCATCTCTCGGAGTGAGAGTCAGTTCCCGTGTACTGACCCATCTCCTAGAGTGAGAGTCAGCGCCCGTGTACTGACCCATCTCTCAGAGTCAGTCATTGCCCGTGTACTCACCCATCTCCCAGGGTGTGAGTCAGTGCCCATGTACTGACCCATCTCCTAGTGTAAGAGTCAGTGCCCATGTACTGACCCATCTCCCAGAATGAGAGTCAGTGTCCGTGTACTGACCCACCTCCCAGAGTGAGAGTCTGTGTCCATGTACTGACCCATCTCCCAGAGTGAGAGTCTGTGTCCATGTACTGACCCATCTCCCAGAATGAGAGTCAGTGCCCGTGTACTGACCCATCTCCCAGAATGAGAGTCAGTGCCCGTGTACTGACCCATCTCCCAGAGTGAGAGTCAGTGCCCGTGTACTGACCCATCTCTCGGAGTGAGAGTCAGTTCCCGTGTACTGACCCATCTCCTAGAGTGAGACTCAGCGCCCGTGTACTGACCCATCTCTCAGAGTCAGTCATTGCCCGTGTACTCACCCATCTCCCAGAGTGTGAGTCAGTGCCCGTGTACTGACCCATCTCCTAGTGTAAGAGTCAGTGCCCATGTACTGACCCATCTCCCAGAATGAGAGTCAGTGTCCGTGTACTGACCCACCTCCCAGAATGAGAGTCAGTGCCCATGTACTGACCCATCTCCTAGAGTGAGAGTCAGCGCCCGTGTACTGACCCATCTCTCAGAGTGAGTCAGTGCCCGTGTACTCACCCATCTCCCAGAGTGAGAGTCAGTGCCTGTGTACTGACCCATCTCCCAAAGTGAGAGTCAGTGTCCATGTACTGACCCATCTCCCAGAATGAGAGTCAGTGCCCGTGTACTGACCCATCTCCCAGAATGAGAGTCAGTGCCCGTGTTGTGACCCATCTCCCAGAGTGAGAGTTAGTGCCTGTGTACTGACCCATCTCCCAAAGTGAGAGTCAGTGTCCGTGTACTGACCCATCTCCCAGAATGAGAGTCAGTGTCCCTGTACTGACCCATCTCCCAAAGTGAGAGTCAGTGTCCGTGTACTGACCCATCTCCCAGAATGAGAGTCAGTGTCCCTGTACTGACCCATCTCCCAGAGTGAGAGTCAGTGCCTGTGTACTGACCCATCTCCCAGAGTGAGAGTCAGTGCCCGTGTACTGACCCATCTCCCAGAGTGAGAGTCAGTGCCTGTGTACTGACCCATCTCCCAAAGTGAGAGTCAGTGTCCATGTACTGACCCATCTCCCAGAATGAGAGTCAGTGCCTGTGTACTGACCCATCTCCCAGAGTGAGAGTCAGTGTCCATGTACTGACCCATCTCCCAGAATGAGAGTCAGTGTCCATGTACTGACCCATCTCCCAGAATGAGAGTCAGTGCCCGTGTACTGACCCATCTCCTAGAGTGAGAGTCAGTGCCCGTGTCCTGACCCATCTCCCAAAGTGAGAGTCTGTGCCCTTGTACTGACACATCTCCCAGAGTGAGAGTCAGTGCCCATGTACTGACCCATCTCCTAGACTGAGAGTCAGCGCCCGTGTACTGACCCATCTCTTAGAGTCAGTCAGTGCCCTTGTACTGACTCATCTCCCAGAATGAGAGTCAGTGCTCATGTACTGACCCATCTCTCGGAGTGAGAGTCAGTGCCCGTGTACTCACCCATTTCCCAGACGGCTAGTAAGTGCCCGTGTACTGACCTATCTCCCAGTGTGAGAGTCAGTGCCCATGTACTGACCCATCTCCTAGACTGAGAGTCAGCGCCCGTGTACTGACCCATCTCTTAGAGTCAGTCAGTGTCCGTGTACTGACTCATCTCCCAGATTGAGAGTCAGTGTCCATGTACTGACCCATCTCCCAGAATGAGAGTCATTGTCCGTGTACTGACCCATCTCCTAGAGTGAGCGTCAGCGCCCGTGTACTGACCCATCTCTCAGAGTCAGTCAGTGTCCGTGTACTGACTCATCTCCCAGATTGAGAGTCAGTGTCCATGTACTGACCCATCTCCCAGAATGAGAGTCATTGTCCGTGTACTGACCCATGTCCCAGAGTGAGAGTCAGTGCCTGTGTACTGACCCATCTCCCAAAGTGAGAGTCAGTGTCCATGTACTGACCCATCTCCCAGAATGAGAGTCATTGTCCGTGTACTGACCCATCTCCTAGAGTGAGCGTCAGCGCCCGTGTACTGACCCATCTCTCAGAGTCAGTCAGTGTCCGTGTACTGACTCATCTCCCAGATTGAGAGTCAGTGTCCATGTACTGACCCATCTCCCAGAATGAGAGTCATTGTCCGTGTACTGACCCATGTCCCAGAGTGAGAGTCAGTGCCTGTGTACTGACCCATCTCCCAAAGTGAGAGTCAGTGTCCATGTACTGACCCATCTCCCAGAATGAGAGTCAGGGCCTGTGTACTGACCCATCTCCCAGAGTGAGAGTCTGTGTCCATGTACTGACCCATCTCCCAGAATGAGAGTCAGTGCCCGTGTACTGACCCATCTCCCAGAATGAGAGTCAGTGCCCGTGTACTGACCCATCTCCCAGAGTGAGAGTCAGTGCCCGTGTACTGACCCATCTCTCGGAGTGAGAGTCAGTTCCCGTGTACTGACCCATCTCCTAGAGTGAGAGTCAGCGCCCGTGTACTGACCCATCTCTCAGAGTCAGTCATTGCCCGTGTACTCACCCATCTCCCAGGGTGTGAGTCAGTGCCCGTGTACTGACCCATCTCCTAGTGTAAGAGTCAGTGCCCATGTACTGACCCATCTCCCAGAATGAGAGTCAGTGTCCGTGTACTGACCCACCTCCCAGAGTGAGAGTCTGTGTCCATGTACTGACCCATCTCCCAGAGTGAGAGTCTGTGTCCATGTACTGACCCATCTCCCAGAATGAGAGTCAGTGCCCGTGTACTGACCCATCTCCCAGAATGAGAGTCAGTGCCCGTGTACTGACCCATCTCCCAGAGTGAGAGTCAGTGCCCGTGTACTGACCCATCTCTCGGAGTGAGAGTCAGTTCCCGTGTACTGACCCATCTCCTAGAGTGAGACTCAGCGCCCGTGTACTGACCCATCTCTCAGAGTCAGTCATTGCCCGTGTACTCACCCATCTCCCAGAGTGTGAGTCAGTGCCCGTGTACTGACCCATCTCCTAGTGTAAGAGTCAGTGCCCATGTACTGACCCATCTCCCAGAATGAGAGTCAGTGTCCGTGTACTGACCCACCTCCCAGAATGAGAGTCAGTGCCCATGTACTGACCCATCTCCTAGAGTGAGAGTCAGCGCCCGTGTACTGACCCATCTCTCAGAGTGAGTCAGTGCCCGTGTACTCACCCATCTCCCAGAGTGAGAGTCAGTGCCTGTGTACTGACCCATCTCCCAAAGTGAGAGTCAGTGTCCATGTACTGACCCATCTCCCAAAATGAGAGTCAGTGCCCGTGTACTGACCCATCTCCCAGAATGAGAGTCAGTGCCCGTGTTGTGACCCATCTCCCAGAGTGAGAGTTAGTGCCTGTGTACTGACCCATCTCCCAAAGTGAGAGTCAGTGTCCGTGTACTGACCCATCTCCCAGAATGAGAGTCAGTGTCCCTGTACTGACCCATCTCCCAAAGTGAGAGTCAGTGTCCGTGTACTGACCCATCTCCCAGAATGAGAGTCAGTGTCCCTGTACTGACCCATCTCCCAGAGTGAGAGTCAGTGCCTGTGTACTGACCCATCTCCCAGAGTGAGAGTCAGTGCCCGTGTACTGACCCATCTCCCAGAGTGAGAGTCAGTGCCTGTGTACTGACCCATCTCCCAAAGTGAGAGTCAGTGTCCATGTACTGACCCATCTCCCAGAATGAGAGTCAGTGCCTGTGTACTGACCCATCTCCCAGAGTGAGAGTCAGTGTCCATGTACTGACCCATCTCCCAGAATGAGAGTCAGTGTCCATGTACTGACCCATCTCCCAGAATGAGAGTCAGTGCCCGTGTACTGACCCATCTCCTAGAGTGAGAGTCAGTGCCCGTGTCCTGACCCATCTCCCAAAGTGAGAGTCTGTGCCCTTGTACTGACACATCTCCCAGAGTGAGAGTCAGTGCCCATGTACTGACCCATCTCCTAGACTGAGAGTCAGCGCCCGTGTACTGACCCATCTCTTAGAGTCAGTCAGTGCCCTTGTACTGACTCATCTCCCAGAATGAGAGTCAGTGCTCATGTACTGACCCATCTCTCGGAGTGAGAGTCAGTGCCCGTGTACTCACCCATTTCCCAGACGGCTAGTAAGTGCCCGTGTACTGACCTATCTCCCAGTGTGAGAGTCAGTGCCCATGTACTGACCCATCTCCTAGACTGAGAGTCAGCGCCCGTGTACTGACCCATCTCTTAGAGTCAGTCAGTGTCCGTGTACTGACTCATCTCCCAGATTGAGAGTCAGTGTCCATGTACTGACCCATCTCCCAGAATGAGAGTCATTGTCCGTGTACTGACCCATCTCCTAGAGTGAGCGTCAGCGCCCGTGTACTGACCCATCTCTCAGAGTCAGTCAGTGTCCGTGTACTGACTCATCTCCCAGATTGAGAGTCAGTGTCCATGTACTGACCCATCTCCCAGAATGAGAGTCATTGTCCGTGTACTGACCCATGTCCCAGAGTGAGAGTTAGTGCCCGTGTACTGACCCATCTCTAAGGGTGAGAGTCAGTGCCCGTGTAATGACCCATCTCTCAGAGTGAGAGTCAGTGCCCGTGTACTGACCCATCTCTCAGAGTGAGAGTCAGTGTCCGTGAACTGACCCATCCCCCAGAGTGAGAGTTAGTGTCCGTGTACTGACCCATCTCCCAGAGTGAGAGTCAGTGTTCGTGTACTGACCCATCTCCTAGAGTGAGAGTCAGTGTCCGTGTACTGACCCATCTCTCAGAGTGAGAGTCAGTGTCTGTGTACTGACCCATCACTCAGAGTGAGAGTTAGTGCCCGTGTACTAACCCATCTATCAGAGTGAGAGTCAGTGCCCGTGTACTGACCCATCACTCAGAGTGAGAGTCAGTGTCCGTGTACTGACCCATTTCCTAGAGTGAGAGCTCGTGCCCTTGTACTGACCCATCTCTCAGAGTGAGAGTTCGTGCCCTTGTACTGACCCATCACTCAGAGTGAGAGTCAGTGACCATGTACTGACTCATCCCTCAGAGTATGAGTCAGTGTCCTTGTACCGACCCATCTCTCGGAGTGAGAGTCAGTGCCCGTGTACTGACCCATCTCCTAGAGTGAGAATCAGTGCCCGTGTACTGACCCATCTCTCAGAGTCAGTCTGTGAACGTGTACTGACCCACCTCCCAGAATGAGAGTCAGTGCCCATGTACTGACCCATCTCCTAGTGTGAGAGTCAGTGCCCATGTACTGACCCACTCCCAGAATGAGAGTCAGTGTCCGTGCACTGACCGATCTCCTAGAGTGAGAGTCAGCGCCCGTGTACTGACCCATCTCTCAGAGTGAGAGTCAGTGCCCGTGTACTGACCCATCTCTCAGAGTCTGTCAGTGCCCGTGTACTCACCCATCTCCCAGAGTGAGAGTCAGTGTCCGTGTACTGACCCATCTCTCAGAGTCTGTCAGTGCCCGTGTACTCACCCATCTCCCAGAGTGAGAGTCAGTGTCCGTGTACTGACCCATCTCTCAGAGTCTGTCAGTGCCCGTGTACTCACCCATCTCCCAGAGTGAGAGTCAGTGTCCGTGTACTGACCCATCTCCCAGAATGAGAGTCAGTGCCCGTGTACTGACCCATCTCTCAGAGTCTGTCAGTGCCCGTGTACTGACCCATCTCCCAGAGTGAGAGTCAGTGCCCGTGTACTGACCCATCTCTCAGAGTCTGTCAGTGCCCGTGTACTGACCCATCTCCCAGAGTGAGAGTCAGTGCCCGTGTACTGACCCATCTCTCAGAGTCTGTCAGTGCCCGTGTACTCACCCATCTCCCAGAGAGAGAGTCAGTGCCCGTGTACTGACCCATCTCTCAGAGTGAGAGTCAGTGCCCGTGTACTGACCCATCTCCCAGAGAGTCAGTGCCTGTGTACTGACCCATCTCTCAGAGTCTGTCAGTGCCCGTGTACTCACCCATCTCCCAGAGTGAGAGTCAGTGCCCGTGTCCTGACCCATCTCTCAGAATGAGAGTCAGTGTCCGTGTACTGACCCATCTCCCAGAGTGAGAGTCAGTGCCCGTGTACTGACCCATCGCTCAGAGTCTGTCAGTGCCCGTGTACTCACCCATCTCCTAGAGTGAGAGTCAGCGCCCGTGTACTGACCCATCTCTCAGAGTCTGTCAGTGCCCGTGTACTCACCCATCTCCCAGAGTGAGAGTCAGTGCCCATGTACTGACCCATCTCCTAGAGTGAGCGTCAGCGCCCGTGTACTGACCCATCTCTCAGAGTCAGTCAGCGTCCGTGTACTGACCCATCTCCCAGAGTGAGAGTTAGTGCCCGTGTACTCACCCATCACCCAGAGTGCGAATCAGTGCCCGCGTACTGACCCATCTCTCAGAGTGAGAGTCAGTGTCCGTGTACTGACCCATCTCCCGGAATGAGAGTCAGTGCCTATGTACTGACCCTTCTCCTAAAGTGAGATTCAGTGCCCGTGTACTGACCCATCTCCCAGAGTGAGAGTCAGTGCCCGTGTACTGACCCATCTCCCAGAGTGAGAGTCAGTGTCCTTGTGCTGACCCATCTTCCAGAGTGAGAGTTAGTGCCTGTGTACTGACCCATCTCTCATAGTGAGTGTCAGTGCCCGTGTACTGACCCATCTCTCAGAGTGAGAGTCTTTGCCCTTGTCCTGACTCATCCCTCAGGGTATGAGTCAGTGTCCTTGTACTGACCCATCTCCCAGAGTGAGAGTCAGTGCCTGTGTACTGACCCATCTCCTAGAGGGAGAGTCAGCGCCCATGTACTGACCCATCTCTCAGAGTCAGTCAGTGCCCGTGTACTGACCAACCTCCCAGAATGAGAGTCAGTGCCCATGTACTGACCCATCTCTCGGAGTGAGAGTCAGTGCCCGTGTACTGACCCATCTCCTAGAGTGAGAGTCAGCGCCCGTGTACTGACCCATCTCTCATAGTCAGTCAGTGCCCGTGTACTCACCCATCTCCCAGAGTGTGAGTCAGTGCCCGTGTACTGACCCATCTCCTAGTGTAAGAGTCAGTGCCCATATACTGACCCACTCCCAGAATGAGAGTCAGTGCCCATGTACTGACCCATCTCTTGGAGTGAGAGTCAGTGCCCGTGTACTGACCCATCTCTCAGAGTCAGTCAGTGCCCGTGTACTCACCCATCTCCCAGAGTGTGAGTCAGTGCCCGTGTACTGACCCATCTCCCAGAATGAGAGTCAGTGTCCCTGTACTGACCCATCTCCCAAAGTGAGAGTCAGTGTCCGTGTAGTGACCCATCTCCCAGAGTGAGAGTCAGTGCCCGTGTACTGACCCATCTCCCAGAGTGAGAGTCAGTGCCCGTGTACTCACCCATCTCCCAGAGTGAGAGCCAGTGCCCGTGTACCGACCCATCTCCCAGAATGAGAGTCAGTGCCTGTGTACTGACCCATCTCCCAAAGTGAGAGTCAGTGTCCATGTACTGACCCATCTCCCAGAATGAGAGTCAGTGTCCATGTACTGACCCATCTCCCAGAATGAGAGTCAGTGCCCGTGTACTGACCCATCTCCCAAAGTGAGAGTCAGTGTCCGTGTACTGACCCATCTCCCAGAATGAGAGTCAGTGTCCCTGTACTGACCCATCTCCCAAAGTGAGAGTCAGTGTCCGTGTACTGACCCATCTCCCAGAATGAGAGTCAGTGTCCCTGTACTGACCCATCTCCCAAAGTGAGAGTCAGTGTCCGTGTACTGACCCATCTCCCACAGTGAGAGTCAGTGCCCGTGTACTGACCCATCTCCCACAGTGAGAGTCAGTGCCTGTGTACTGACCCATCTCCCACAGTGAGAGTCAGTGCCTGTGTACTGACCCATCTCCCAAAGTGAGAGTCAGTGTCCGTGTACTGACCCATCTCCCAGAATGAGAGTCAGTGCCTGTGTACTGACCCATCTCCCAGAGTGAGAGTCAGTGCCCGTGTACTGACCCATCTCCCACAGTGAGAGTCAGTGCCTGTGTACTGACCCATCTCCCAAAGTGAGAGTCAGTGTCCATGTACTGACCCATCTCCCAGAATGAGAGTCAGGGCCTGTGTACTGACCCATCTCCCAGAGTGAGAGTCTGTGTCCATGTACTGACCCATCTCCCAGAATGAGAGTCAGTGCCCGTGTACTGACCGATCTCCCAGAATGAGAGTCAGTGCCCGTGTACTGACCCATCTCCCAGAGTGAGAGTCAGTGCCCGTGTACTGACCCATCTCTCGGAGTGAGAGTCAGTGCCCGTGTACTGACCTATCTCCTAGAGTGAGAGTCAGCGCCCGTGTACTGACCCATCTCTCAGAGTCAGTCATTGCCCGTGTACTCACCCATCTCCCAGAGTGTGAGTCAGTGCCCGTGTACTGACCCATCTCCTAGTGTAAGAGTCAGTGCCCATGTACTGACCCACTCCCAGAATGAGAGTCAGTGTCCGTGTACTGACCCACCTCCCAGAATGAGAGTCAGTGCCCATGTACTGACCCATCTCCTAGAGTGAGAGTCAGCGCCCGTGTACTGACCCATCTCTCAGTGTGAGTCAGTGCCCGTGTACTCACCCATCTCCCAGAGTGAGAGTCAGTGCCTGTGTACTGACCCATCTCCCAAAGTGAGAGTCAGTGTCCATGTACTGACGAATCTCCCAGAATGAGAGTCAGTGCCCGTGTACTGACCCATCTCCCAGAATGAGAGTCAGTGCCCGTGTTGTGACCCATCTCCCAGAGTGAGAGTTAGTGCCTGTGTACTGACCCATCTCCCAAAGTGAGAGTCAGTGTCCGTGTACTGACCCATCTCCCAGAATGAGAGTCAGTGTCCCTGTACTGACCCATCTCCCAAAGTGAGAGTCAGTGTCCGTGTACTGACCCATCTCCCAGAATGAGAGTCAGTGCCTGTGTACTGACCCATCTCCCAGAGTGAGAGTCAGTGCCTGTGTACTGACCCATCTCCCAGAGTGAGAGTCAGTGCCCGTGTACTGACCCATCTCCCAGAGTGAGAGTCAGTGCCTGTGTACTGACCCATCTCCCAAAGTGAGAGTCAGTGTCCATGTACTGACCCATCTCCCAGAATGAGAGTCAGTGCCTGTGTACTGACCCATCTCCCAGAGTGAGAGTCAGTGTCCATGTACTGACCCATCTCCCAGAATGAGAGTCAGTGTCCGTGTACTGACCCATCTCACAGAGTGAGAGTCAGTGCCTGTGTACTGTCCGATCTCACAGAGTGAGAGTCAGTCCCTGTGTACTGACCCATCTCCCAGAGTGAGAGTCAGTGCCCGTTTACTGTCCGATCTCACAGAGTGAGAGTCAGTGCCTGTGTGCTGACCCATCTCCCAGACAGTCAGTGCCCGTGTACTGACCCATCTCACAGAGTGAGAGTCAGTGCCTGTGTACTGACCCATCTCCCAGACAGTCAGTGCCTGTGTACTGACCCATCTCCCAGACAGTCAGTGCCCGTGTACTGTCCGATCTCCCAGAGTGAGCCTGAATCTGCTTTGCATCACTGTGAATTTCAGTGAAGGGTTTGAGGCAGTCACACAAATGTATAATGAATAATGAGATGGAAATCCTTCTGAGAGGTGGCTTCTCATTCTCCAGGCTTGTTAAAGCATAGTGCTTCAGCAGGCCTTACTTCTCCTTTCCTCTGCAACCGACTTTATGGAGTTTGGGGTCATGAGCGAGCACGACCAATCGGGTGTGCATGTGCAATCCCAGACAAGGTGCAAATTTGCAATAGGAATGTGAAAAGGCTTGAGTATTCAGCGCCCTCTCCTGAGATCACAAGTGAGGCTGAATTTGACTGAGGAATCGCAACTCTTGCATCAATTCACAGGAATCGCATGTCTGCATGGATTATAATATTACAATATAAAGCATGAGACTGTAGTTCAGTTAGTTTATAACTGACACCCAAGTTCTAAGGTGCTTTGAAAAAGAGCTTGAAAACCACTTTAGACCACGTGCAATAGTTATTCATGGGGAGGCTGACAATGAGTTTGCAGGATACCTGTGTAAGTTCAGAGAATGATCGGTGGTGGAAAGGAGTCCTGTGGCTTTAAAAGGGCTTTGTACGAGCTGTGCTGAGAAGTGAGTGGTTTTGAAATTTGAACCAACCAGAAAAATTGACTTTTTTTTTGCAGAATGGGCACATTTAAATATATATACCGGGCTCTTATAACATTGCAAATGTATACTGTAAATCTCATTTTTGAATTATTTTACCCTGACAAGAGCTCACAATGCTGATGCACTGTCATTCAGAACAATTAGAAACTGTGGCAGAATCATTGGCAAGTATAATTGAGAGATACTGTCGTTAGCAATCAGTTACCAGGAAAAACTATGGCCACTGTCTAAGTAACAGAAAAGCTTCCCAGATGGCCTCCATCCCCATTCATGGCTAGACTTGGGTGAGGTATTGTTGAAGTGGCTTTGACAACCTTCCACGCAGCTTCAGAGTTCCTAGGTTGGGGTAAAATCTGCCAGGGTCCATTCTCCTAGTCAATGCTATGTGATCCCTGCAGGAAAACTCATATGTATGGGCATTCCGTAAGAGGAGAATTGGGCTCAGTTCTGTCACTTTCATGGTCAAGGTCCCAGAGAGAAACCACATTCCAATACCAGCAGGTACCTTTAGAAGGGGAGGGGTGAAAGTTTGGTGGGGAGGGGGGGTCAGAGAGAGGGGAGAGGGAGAGGAGAGACCGGAAAGAGAGAGAGGAAAAGGAGGGAGGAGATGCAGAGGAGAGAGGGAGGAGGGGGAGGGGGCAATGGGAGACTCAGCAGGGGGTGGGGTAGGACTGTGGGAGGAAGGGGAAATCAAGTACCAGAAAGCTAATAAATGATGCAAGTCAATACTTGTCCAACAAACTAATTTATTAGCCAGCCACAATATAACTATGAAATTGTTCAACAAACTTTGGTACAAAGAGTATGAATGTCAATACGTTCATCAGAAAACCTGCAGCAGTCCAGCCGCTCTGGATACCATTCACCGCGGGAATTACCTGCAGTGCTGGAGAAAAGGCGTCTAATAGCTGGGTTGCAGTGAACAGGAAGTGCTTTTTAATGTGTGTAACTTTACACCTACAACATCTAGGTTTGAAAAATGACAACAAAAACTACAGGATTTTTGCGAATGCAATTGAAAAGTTGTTTGAAAAAAAGTTTTGGAAAGAAAAGTCTGAAGCAGAGTGGTGTCTGTACAATTACTTGCAATGATAGCTGGAAGATTTCTTTTGAGAAAAAAACTCTTGCTTATTTACAAATATAGATACAATAATGAGCTTGACTCAAGAAACTGATAACATTTTAGCTCATCAGAATTACGTAAATTATCCAGTCTTTTGTCAACACACTGCATACATATTTAAGACAGCTGGAATATCTTAATATTGTAAGGTAACAAATAAACATATATGCCCCTCATACATTGTTTTAGAGAATCAATAAGGAACTCTTGGAAACCAAAGCTTTAAATAACAAAATCCAGCTGTTTTGCTGCCTGCAGCCCTAGACCTTCCACATTTTAATCATGTTCCAGTCTTTGAAACACTGATTTAAAGTCCTGCTTTCCCATGATCTTTTGTGTTGACCAGCAAATGAAGTAATACACTCACAATGTAAATTAAATAACATTCAACCAATTACTATAAAAGCCACAACTTGTTGGCAATTGGGTCCAGTAACCAGAGCAGAATGCAGATGGATCTGAGATCTACTGCCCCTGTGCCTGTCTTCCTCTGGTGTTTGATGTGTCTGGAGCCACTTGATATTGCAGTGTTGACTGACCATCTTTCCTTTTTCAAATATGTTTGCAAAGCTCAACAGGTCCAATGTGGTTTAAGTACCAACTGACGAACAACTGGAAATGGTACTTACTCATTCCTACTAGCACTATTAACGGTTGCGAGCTGCTGGGACAAACAAAGCTTAATACATGAGATGTCTCCTTGATGGACAAGCATCTGACTTTGGAAGAAGGAAGAAACCAACTGAAATAAGGGCGATAAGATGTGTGAACTTCAATAACTCTTTATTCTGCATTAACACACCTTACCAGTCCAAACTGTGAACTCTACCCAAACCTGTAGATGTGTCTGCAAGATTTATGGCTCACAAGTCCACAAATGTATTTTCCTCCACTATAGAATGTCACTGTGATAATTTGTTCTGTACAAAGAAGTATGGAACAGCAGCTCTCAGAAATTAGACAAAGTTTGCAAGTGATTTTTGTTGTTTTCTACAATATGCCTACACCAAACATGAATCCGCCTTCTCCCAAAATCAATGAGTTGTTAAGGAAGGTACTTGCCCTATCTGTCCAAGCTCTCCCCGTGGGGGGCAGCCATCATTTCATTAAAAAAAGACATTTGGAAAATGTATAAAGATACATTTTAAATGCTGTTGCTCCTGGTGCATTTCAAGCCTGGATGTAATGTGCCAGTAGGAAAGTTAAGTACCAACACAAATGTTGAAATGAAACACAAAATTATGTCAAGCTTTGCTGCACATATTTGCCGTAATGGAAATTTACCCCATTTCATTAACAAAAGTGTTTTTTTTTTTGTTTTTTTTTCAAAAAGGCAATTCAATTTTTAAAAAAGAAAAAGTCTGTCCTGATTGCATTACTGGCTGCACAGTAGTCAATTCGACTGAAAACTGGAGCGGTAACTTTATGAGAAAGGAAAACAATGACAAACAAAAAGGTAAGCTGGCGATTTCCTTTCAGTCTGTAGGCAACGACATTAATTTATTTTCTCAGTGCCAACAGCAAGCAGAAAATACAAATCAGGCAAAAAAAAACTGTTTTGCTTCATACAAGGTAAGGTGCGAGACAAAAAGATTTTTTGCCAGTAGATGCAAAACAACTCAGATGAACCTTAAAGGATGATAAAAACTTTGACTACACAAACTTGGCAAAGGTAACCAAACAAATACAATATTTTCCTTTCACACTCAATGATCCTGATCAAGGGTTCCGCAGTGCCTCCAATATTTCCAAGCCTAATGGGAATCTTGCACTTGCTTTGTTATCAATGAAGGGATCTCTAGGCTTTCTGATTGAGTTGAAGGTGCTTCATAGTCAATATGGCCGCCATACTGCTTCCTCCAGCCTTCCTGTGGTGCTCATATTTGTTGGGGAGTTGCTATGGCTGCCATCTGCGTCCACTACATCGCTTTGATTGGGAAGGTTTGGGTTGAGCAGGCTGGATCCTGTTGATGCATTAGTGCAGGGTGGTAGAATCCGGGGTGGTGACCGGTCTCCCCCTGTCATCATTGAAAACTGATAGGATCCAGCTGAGGTGCCATAGTATAGATGGTAAGGAGAAGAACTGGTTTGGAAGGGTCCAGTTTGACCTTGTGCAGAGCCTGGGTAAGGGGGAGGCAGGTAGGTGTGGTAGCGCGCTGCAGTTGTCATGGCAGACATGCCAATTCCTATGCCTGTAGTGACTGGAGTGGGCGTGTACGCAAAAGGTCCTGGGTAGTGCATTCGAGGATCTGGGAAGCGACCATCAGCGAGAGAAGGAAGGGCTGAGAATTGACGGTCAATGCCCATTCTTGGGTCGCCAAATGCTGTTAGATCAGAGGCACCTGCAAGGAAATATGGACTCAGTTAATTCACTACATATATTCACTGATCCTGGGACCGAAATGTGGTACTTTTCCTGCTATTTGGTGTAAACGTTTTCTACAGCAGGTATGAACGTACACGGATTAACCTTCTTAGGATTCAAAACTTTCCCATATTGTGTAAGAATGAAAAAGAATTGCAACTAACCACTCAGCATGTGAATGAGTAGTGGATACGTGACCAAGAATTGCCGACGCGTTATCCCTGACATGCAGGTTTGATCTACAATTAAATGTTCCTCCACTGTGCTCTTGCTCACTTATTGATTCTGATCATTACACTAAAAATGTGCACTGGAAAGGATAGCACAGCATCGCAGTATACCGACAAAAGTTCATGTATGTGATTACACTACAGATGCCCCTTATCTCAGCTATATCACTGCCAGAGTAAAAATCTACAGAGGCCAAGTGTTTCTCCATTGTAAGACAAAGGAAAATCAAAGAGGGAGACAATCCAGGACCTTCCAATAGTTTATTTTAGTGTTAATGGCAGGCCCGTAGGCAGGTGAGCCACTCATAAATAAAAGCAAAACACTGCAGATGTTGGAAATCTGAAATAAAAACAGAAAATGCTGGAAATACTCAGCAGGTCTGGCAGCATCTGTGGAGAGAGAAACAGTTAATGTTTCAGGTCTGTGACCTTTCATCAGAACTGGCAAAGGTTAGGAATGTAATAAGCTTTGAACAAGTGAAAGTGGGTGAGGGGGAAGAAGAACAAAAGGGAAGGTGTGTGATAGGGCAGAGGCAGGAGAGATTAAATGATGAAGATGTCATGGAACAGAGGCAAAGGGAGCAGTAATAGTTGTAGTAAAAGACAAAGCATTAGTCCAGAGAGAGTATTAATGGCAGAATAATGAACTGTTCTGTCCAAAAGCACAAACATGAAAAACAAGTTTAAGACAGGCACCTGATTAAAAAATAAATAAAATAAAAAAATTTAAAAAGTCAGTCATGCTCTGAAGTTGTTGAACTCAATATTGAGTCCAGAAGGTTGAAGAGTGCCTAATCAGAAAATGAGGTGCTGTTCCTCGAGCCTGTGTTCGGGTTCACTGGAACACTGCAACAGCACAAGAACAGAAAAGGGGCCACTCACGTACATGGTACCAGATGGCATATGGTGCCAGGAGACCAAGGAAAAATAAAGGAGAATTTGAAACATTGCTAAGAAGTACCATGGATGAGAAACTTTCCCCTGAACGTTCGTTACAGCTGCCTCGCGCAGGGAGAGTGAATTATTTGTGAATGTAGAGAGCTAAACCATGCATGGGAGTGATTTGAATGTGGAAATCACCTTAGCAACAGTGGATAATATGCACAAGGACAGAATTTAAATTGTACGCTCAATCAGATAAACCTGCACACACTGATCTCCCCTCCCCTCCCCTCCCCCTGACTGCACAGGTATGAATCAGGAAATGAACTCCCTGGGTCCCTTTCCAGTATTTTATTTCAGACCCCCATAACGCTGAGCAACATTTAACCTACCCCAAGTGCTAACTGTGTCTGAGACGAGTTGTCCTTAATGGCTTTGAGAGTTCAACCTGTTGTTTAAGGTTGCTTGCTTTTGGAATAAAAGAACACTAACTAACTAAAGCATTAAACATTTTTAATAATAGACAAAAACAAATCACACTCTTCCCCAAATTCTTTGAAATAGGGATAAGGTAGAGCAAACGCCTGCAAGATTCTAATAGTGCTGATTACCTCACTAAAACAAATCCAAACCTGTTATAGCAGTGTAAAGCAGAAAGATCAGCTGCTCGGTTTGCTTTCACTCAGAATCAACTGTGGTGCAACAAAGAACTTGCACAAAAAGTGTTAAGGTTGCTTAACTCTCCTGAGTCTCAAATAGTTTTTTTCAGTTTTCAAATGCTTTCTCTGATGCAACACAGCATTAAATATTGGCTGCATTTGCTGACAACGCAACCATAGGTGACGCAGTACTGGCGCATGTGCAAATGCAGCCTCACCGACTGAAACGCCACTGTCTGCGGCGTTCAGGCAGCTGTCAGTAATAAAGATGGCGCGCTCAATTTGACACAAAAAAATGAAACCAAATCCCCTCACCCCTTAATGGCTGCGATCGCCACTTCAATTCCCCCCTCCACCCCCCAACAGTACCCCGTTCCATCCTGCGATAGCCACCTCAATCAATTTCCCACTCACTCCCGCGATCGCCACTTCCCTTTGCCGCTCCCTCCCACACCCTGGATCGCTGCTCCATCCCGCCGATCACTCCCCGACTCGACTTGCCACCCGGAGAAGTGGTGGGAAGGGCGAGCGGTGAGGGCGGGGAAGTGGCAAGCGGGGAAGCGAGTGGCGAGCAGTTGGGAGCAGGAGAGAATGGTGGGATGGAGCAGCAAGCAGATGGGTGCAGGAGGGAATGGTGGGATGGAGCAGCGAGCAGATGGGTGCAGGAGGGAATGGTGGGATGGAGCAACGAGCAGATGGGTGCAGGAGGGAATGGTGGGATGGAGCAGTGAGCAGATGGGTGCAGGAGGGAATGGTGGGATGGAGCAGTGAGCAGATGGGTGCAGGAGGGAATGGTGGGATGGAGCAGTGAGCAGATGGGTGCAGGAGGGAATGGTGGGATGGAGCAACGAGCAGATGGGTGCAGGAGAGAATGGTGGGATGGAGCAGTGAGCAGATGGGTGCAGGAGGGAATGGTGGGATGGAGCAGTGAGCAGATGGGTGCAGGAGGGAATG
The DNA here is from genome assembly GCF_036365525.1 of Heterodontus francisci. Classification (NCBI taxonomy): domain Eukaryota; kingdom Metazoa; phylum Chordata; class Chondrichthyes; order Heterodontiformes; family Heterodontidae; genus Heterodontus; species Heterodontus francisci. The sequence continues at coordinate 97,145,306 of NC_090380.1, read as the reverse complement.
GTGGGATGGAGCAGTGAGCAGATGGGTGCAGGAGGGAATGGTGGGATGGAGCAGTGAGCAGATGGGTGCAGGAGAGAATAGTGGGATGGAGCAGCGAGCAGATGGGTGCAGGAGGGAATGGTGGGATGGAGCAGCGAGCAGATGGGTGCAGGAGGGAATGGTGGGATGGAGCAGCGAGCAGATGGGTGCAGGAGGGAATGGTGGGATGGAGCAACGAGCAGATGGGTGCAGGAGAGAATGGTGGGATGGAGCAGTGAGCAGATGGGTGCAGGAGGGAATGGTGGGATGGAGCAGTGAGCAGATGGGTGCAGGAGGGAATGGTGGGATGGAGCAGTGAGCAGATGGGTGCAGGAGGGAATGGTGGGATGGAGCAGTGAGCAGATGGGTGCAGGAGAGAATGGTGGGATGGAGCAGCGAGCAGATGGGTGCAGGAGGGAATGTGGAAGAGAAGCGGCGATTGAGGCAGTGATCAAGAGCGGGATGGGGAAAGAGAAGCAGCGACCGCGGGAGGGAGTGGGGTACTGTTGGGTGGATGGAGCGGCCATTAAGGGGTGAGGCAACACTCGGAAGTCATTACGTGTGATGTCATTACGTGACGACGTTGCCGCAAGCGCGGATTCATACTGGCAAGCTGGCAAATGTTCGGACAAACTGATGACGTCGGCGATCGCTCTGCGTTGTTAGGAAACACTCCATTAAATATTTTCTCTGCCCTTCTAATATTTATTATTGGGCTGAATTTTATCAGTGCTCCGTGCTCCACTATGGCCGCTGTGAAGTCGGTGGCCTTCTGACATGGAAGCGCCTCTGCAGAGCTCCCGCGATATTACGCGCGGGGGAGGGCTCATTTAAATGGAGGAGGCGGAGCGGCCAATCCCGATAATGAAGGAGGGGGGGGGGGGGGGGTGGGGGTGCGGCTGCCGTGTCCCTGGCAATGGTGTCTAGTGCCACCATGCCGGCGCCATTTTTAAAGGGCTTCAAGCCCTTCAGGAGAAATTTACATTTTTAAAGATGCTGGTTCTATAAAAAATTAAATAAGGATTTGTCCACACCTGCAATCCCCTCTCTCACCCCCCTCACAATGCATAAATAGCTAGTTTTTTCGGCCTACCCCCCCAAAAAATTAGGTATCAGTAACGACCTTTCCCCCCAAATCTTTTTGACCCTGAACCCCTTCCCACCATCCCCACAGCCAATTAAAAAGGTTTTTCCCACTCCCCCCACCCTAATAATTTGACTCCTCCCCCCACCCCATCAGTCTGTCACTTCGGAACTCCATATGGAATTCCAAAGGCGCACGTGTTGTGGCCGGTGGCCGTAAAATCAGGGCGGGACGGCTGCCGGCAGCAGATAAGTTAATTAGCATTTTTATTACCCTTATTTCAATATTTTAGTGAAGGCCCCACTGCCAAGCGGCGGGGGGGGGGGGGGGGGTAGTTGGGGGGGGGCGGTGGGGAATGCTGCACCGAGGCCTTGCCACTGCCACTAATATCCAGCAGGGCATTCTCGGCATGGTGGGTTGTGGTGGGCCACTCCCACTAGTATTTTACAATCCACAACGCCCAGGGTCTGGTAAAACCTAGCCCAATAAATAGAAGTGAGGAAAAACCCCTAGAGGTCGATATTAAAATGTGATATCAGTATCAAACATGTTCACACATTTGGAAAGAAAAATCCCCCGTCTGTTATCTTAACAAGTTATGGGTTTTGTTAAAATTAAAGGACAAAGGAGTTTAACTCAAATGCATCAATGCATTTTTGCTGATATTGCACAGCTTGTTTTAAAGATAGTCATTTTAAAAAAAATCCCCCTTCAGTGCTCCTTATGCCACACACAGTCCCCTGTCTAAGTGATAAACTCTTAGCTCTCCTGCTCACTGCTGGTGAATATTGTGGAATCACACTTTTATGACCATCAACCTGAGGCTGTGATTATTGTTTAATAAACGTGAACTGCACAGTGTTTATTGGCCATCCCTAGTTGGATGTAGCGTGGAACTAGAATCTCATTTAGAAGGGACCATGTCGGGATGAGTGAAACTCTTGGAATTTTACAAGAATCTGGCAGTCTTCATGGGAATTTTTCCTGGTGCAAGCCCACGCATGAGCAGAATTTATTGAATTTATTTTGGGATCAAAAATTAAGGAATTATGGGTTGCTAGTCCACTACAAAAACCATATACTACCATATCAATAGTCACGAGGCTACCGTGCACTGTGTAGGAGAATTGTAGGCTTCAAACTACATTCGAATGCAATCAACGCTAAATTCACAATTGTGATCTAGGTACAGGCTGTTGCTACTCCAGTCTGCAAAGAGTTAAATCAGCCACACATACAATTTAGTTCTTTTTATACAATCCGCTGAAGTACAAAGTGACTAAACTGGCTGAGCCACTTTGTAGATCTGCAATGTTTTAGAAGTTTACATTTCTATGCTGACAGTGCAATCTTGAGATTATTTACTGCGCAATGTAACTGTGCAGTCAGGTGCAAGGTCCGAGTGTGTGCATTTGAGTATTTGATGCTAAATTCCAAATAAAAACTTCCAACCAGGCTTGGCAACTAACAAATGATAACAAAACACATGTTGTTTGCACTTAAGGTTTGTCATGCTCCATCCCACTACTGTTGCTGGACAGCACATGGTCGCTTATTAGCATTGGCTTCCAGCATTTGTTTATAGCTCTGGCATAAATAGAGCTCATTGCAGGTGGATCCTCCATGACCTCTGCACCTTTCCATGTGGAATTCTCTCAATGTTTGCTGAGATAAATTTGCATATCTACATGATTTACACTATTTTACCTGCACACAAAGGAGTGAATGCCTTAAGGAGCTAACGCCTTTTTCTTTAAGCAGCCAGTTGGACAGAACCTCCAGTATGACTAAGATCAATGTGATTCACCATAACTACGATTTGGCAGGAAGATGAAAACATTTTTTCCACAGGTGACAAGTCCTGAAGATGTCTGCCAGACAAGGTGTGGCGGCTTTGTGAAAACAGACACTGTGAAGCGAGCTAAACTATGACTTCCTCAACAATGTCTGGCAGACAGTTGAGGGCTTTAATGAATTTAGGTTTTTTGGAGTTTTTTTTTAAGGACAATTGGAAATAAAAGTGAAGATTGTATTAAATATAAGCATCTCTTATGGGACTGCATTTTCCCTTTGGAAAGATCCTATTCTTGTTTTTCCCCATATCATATTTCATGGCGTGAGCCTGTTGCCTCCTCTAATCTGCAGGTGCACCATTTCTCTAATTCTGTAGTGGTGTGTTTTTAGAAGTGGCCGGTAGATTGGGGCTGAACACAGCATTTCTTGACCAAGTAGTCAATTAAATCATCTCTCTTTGGAGTCAACCACCAAAAACTGGGAGGCTTATGATGTTGAAAGCATCTGTGCCATAATCATGGCACATTTTTCCTCCTCATCCTCTCAACCTCTCTGCAGCCTTTGAAACGTTCGGCCAAACCATCCTTCTCCAATGCCTCTCTTATGTTGTCCAGCTCAGTGGACTGCCCTCCCTTGATTCCACCCTTATCTATCCAATTGTAGCCAGAGTATCTCCTGCATTCATTATGATGAATTTCACCTCCTTTAATCTCTTCCTTGCCTTGTAGAATTACCTAACTGGAGTTTCCCCAAGAACTTGAGCCCCTCTTCTTCCTCATCTACATGCTGCAACATCATCCAAAGACATAGCAACTGTCTCTGTGCTGTCAGACTACTTAGCTGACATTTGGTCTTGCAGTTTCTCCAGTTAACCAGGAAGATTGATGCCATTGTCTTTGAGCTACCCCATCACAAAGTCCATATCCTTGCCACTGATTCCATTCTTCTCCCTGGCCACTCCCTCAGTTTGAGGCAGATTGTTCACAACTATGACATCCAATTTGACTTCAGGCTGAGCTTCCAACTCCATATACCCCATCTCAAAGACTGCCTACTCCCAATATCCCTGCCTCAGCTCATCTGTTGCTGATACTCTCCTCCATTCCTTTGTCACCACCAGAGTCAACTATTCCAATGTTCTTCTGGCTGTCCTTCTATCCTCCACACTCTGTAAACTTCACTCTCCTGCCTGTATTCTATGCTGCAACAATTCCCACTCATCATCATTCCGGCCCATGGTAACCTACATTGGCTGCCAGTCCCTCAAGGTCTCCAATTTAAAATTCTCATCCTTGTGTTTAAATCCCTTCATGGCTTTGCCCCTTTCTATCTCTGTAATTTCCTTCAGACCTGCGGCCACCCTCTCCAGAGCTCTCTGCCCCCCTGACTCTGGCATTATTGCCTTCAGTCCTCTAGGCTGCACACCCTAGAATTCCTTTCCTAAACCCCGTCACCTCTCCAACTGCTTTAAGCCCTTCTTAAAGCCCATCACTGACCAAGCTTTTGGTCACACCTCCTAATATCTTTTTCTTTGGCTGATTAGGCCCCTGCAAAGTGCCTTGGACCATTTTTCCACATTTAAGGTGCTATACAAGCGCAAATTGTTGTTCTTGTTGGCTTTCCCTGTATTTTATTTACTTATCTGAGATGTGGACCTCACTCAAAATACAGATATAAATCCACATCCTAAAATGCCCTACTACCTAAAATTGATTATTTTTAAACTCAGTGCTCCAGGAGAGTAGAATGGCTGAACATTCAATATATTAATGACAGCAATCCTTTCTTTTCCAGCCCGACAATACCGATAACCCCCAGTGCTTAAATCTAACTTAAGGCCTCAACCTGCCTTCAAACATTTGATTTTTGAAGCATCTGCCCCACATCGCCCTGGCATATTCATACAATCCTCTGCATGTGGTAATTCTGTTTAATTTTCTGTACAAACTAAGACAAGAAGGATCTAAATCATGACAACACTTTATGGCTACTGATCTAATGGATGAAATTCTTCTGCTAATAAAATATATGGTCCGCTCCAAAATTAATACCTTGCTAAAGATGTAGTATTCTCAAATCACGCAGCTCAAATTTGTGCAATTCTATTATTTTGTTAGTCGATTGCCAACTAAACAGGATAAAAGAGGCTTTCTCCTGTTCCTTATTAAGATGAATTTCACCTCCTTTAGTTACTTATTTATCAAAGTCTGTTTCAGATTTAATAACTACTCCAAGGCCTTTTCAATTTAGTTTATTAAGGTGCTAATTTGCTTTATTGGAGCTGCAGCAGAAATATACAAGCCATATTTTGAAATGTGTCATAATGATTAAGCTCATTAGGGTAGTCCTCTTATAAATAACTATACACACTTATTTTGGTTTACATTAGCCAGCCATCACTCCGATTTAATATGCAACCTGCACTACCTGCAGTAAGCTCATGGGGGCAACCTTGCCCAGTATATTTGCTTTTTTTCCCCAACGGGCATAGTTTAGTCTCCAAGTGCTTTGTTGCTCACCTGAAAGTCTGCTGGAAATTTCTGCTGTGATTGCCGGCATCCCACTTGCTCGCCCAGGGGAGATGGGTGTTGCAGGATGAACAGAGGGTGCAGAGATCTGCCCAAGATAGGGGTATGACTGGTCATAGGTCCATGGTGGAGAATGCTGTACGTGCCTGGTATCTGTGAAGAGATGGGGGGAGGGGGAAGAAGTGTTGGCTTGTTTTACAACTGAAACCTCAGCAGAAACTTTGTAGAAATAAAATCAAGGACAAAAGCTACCTTAATTATAACACAGAAATAGCACAAACCATCAGAGAAAACAGCGAAGGTTTTTCGTCTGAAATGTGACCTGAAAAGGTTTACCGCCTTTGTTATTTTTAGAAGTTATGTAAGATACATCTTTCATTAAACATGGTTTTCTGGTCAATGCATTTCACAGCAGTTTATTCACCGCTAAGGAGCACCTGCATGAGCTAAACCGCATCAATTCCACTAGAACAGCCTCACAAATTCCATAGCATACTGATTAGATCTAGTTATCCAAGCCAGCAGCACGACTGGCTGTTAATATAACCCAGCTGACAGCAACCCAAGGCACTCAGTACTTAACAAAGAGATGAATCAGATGTGGGCTTATCGGAAAGTTATTCATGGAAATCAGAAAATGTGCAGTTTGATTTTTAAGCAGATGCACAAGTCGCCAGTTTTCCAACTTACACAAGCCCCACAAGTGCCAGCACAAGTAAATGTCCTGTTACGGAATCTCACGCGTTGTTACAAACATATGACTTGCTCCAGCCCCTGCAGTAATGGCACTTTTGCATCCCGCCAACTGTGGTGTGAAGGAACTAATGGCTGTACGGACAAGGCGGCCCATTTGAGCAAAGGGCACCTTCTGCTCATTCTTACACACCTACTCCCTTCACTCCCCAAGACTTTCTCTCCTTGAAACTTTGACAAAGTCTACGTGAGGCCTTTATGTTAAAAATGATCCCATCCTATCCCAAGCCCAAAGGACTTAAGTTTTCTTTTATATAAGCCTCTTTTAAAGACGTTTTCTGCTTATCCAAGTAAGGACTGTCAGTGCGGGAAATAAACGTTCCCATGTTGGGTAACCAGTGTCATCATTAAGCATTTGCAGATGAGGTTTAGTATGATGATTTTCCTTTCTACTTCACCCAAAAATGTACCTTCATTACAACTCCAGGAGAACACACCATGCTGATCTTTCCACACCAACCATTCTAGTGGATCATTTTTATTTGCGTTCTTTTGGTCCACTTTCCCCCAAGCTCGTTCACTTTGGATCTTTATACCAGGCAGACAAAAAGGATTTCCACTCTACTGGTCTATTGTGGATTCAAATTCAGAACTGAAAGGATAGTTCCCTATTTCACTGTCCAACGCAACAGTTTACTTTAGAAACAAATTGACACTCAGGGCACCCCTGACATAATGCAATATTCTGTACTGAACTTGTGTCACCTCAGATGAAATGGCACTTTTGATGATCTGATGTTATCCTGTGCACTCATTACTTGAAGAACAAAAATCAATACAATTGCAAAAAGTCAACTGATATATTCTTCTATCACACTGCACTGTTTATAAACATGGCAGTGAAACCTTGCTAGTTCTTGTTAATGGAGACAGAGAGGGAAAAACTTGTTTGCACCCAAACACAGGCAGGAGGCGCCACAGGAAATGATTAGATTAGATTAGATTAGAGATACAGCACTGAAACAGGCCCTTCGGCCCACCGAGTCTGTGCCGAACATCAACCACCCATTTATACTAATCCTACACTAGTCCCATATTACTACCAAACACCCCCACCTGTTCCTATATTTCCCTACCACCTACCTATACTAGTGACAATTTATAATGGCCAATTTACCTATCAACCTGCAAGTCTTTTGGCTTGTGGGAGGAAACCGGAGCACCCGGAGAAAACCCACGCAGACACAGGGAGAACTTGCAAACTCCACACAGGCAGTACCCGGAATCGAACCCGGGTCCTTGGAGCTGCGAGGCTGCGGTGCTAACCACTGCGCCACTGTGCCGCCCATTCTTGTGCAAGACTGGATAGGCACGAGGTGCACCTAATATTGAGCCTTGGGGCCTCACTGTCATCAAAGCAGTGAGCTGTGGACATCAAATAGGGCATTCTCAAGCTGCTTGTCGAAGAAAAGGCCACTGCGTTGCCAGCAAAGGCTCCCAGTTTTGTCGTTAAAAGGAATTAGGAGAGGAATGTGAGTGGGAGGGGGATGATCAGGAGGGAGGGCAAGGGGTCGCCAGGATTGGGGAGGGTGTTCTTTTACAGTGAGTGTGAACTGCATGTTTAGGGCTGAATTTTATGGGCCCCCTAGGGATGGGAACGGAGGCGGGGTTGTTGGGTGACTGTGGAGTGCCCGTCATCTTCTCAATGCCTTACAATTTAGTTCGGGGCGGGGAATGCTGGACTGTCTCCTCACCCAGAGGCCAATTGGGGCCCTTAAGTGGCCATTAATTGGCCGCTTCCTGCTGCCACTGGTATTTCCCACCAGCCGTGGTGGGAGCCCCGCCACCTGGGGAGGTCGCCTAGTGAAATAAGGTGGCCTCGCTGAGGGCTTGAGGTGGCCTCCTCCATGGGCAATCTGTGGCCCACTGAGGGCCCCCGGTGGCAAAGGTCGCCCCTCCGCTAACAACTCTTCACCCCCGCCCTCAATGACCACCCTCCCCCACCCTTGTCAGGGCCTCAGACTGGCCCTGGCGATCCCGCCACACTTAACTGGGGTCCAGGGCTCCAGTGCTGGTCCTGGTCCCAGGCCTCTTGTGGTACCAACTGTTCCGGTTGGCGCTGCCGAGCTATAGAGCTGTTGACCCTCTGATTGGAGGTGGGGTCCCCATCCTTAAAGAAGTGGGGACCCTGGCGCCTGAGCGCTGTTAAATAGAGCCGGTGGTGGGGGGGAATCTCCAAGGGCCAAGGGCCAAGGGCCGCGTCCCGGTTCCACTTGCTTTTTGCGTCTGGCGTTGGTACCCCCCGTTGGCTCCATAAAATCCAGCCCTTAGTGTGAATGCAGGATGAAGTATATGCTGATCCCTTAATACAATTGACATTTGCAGTATAAACTGAACCCTGTGACTTTATATGACGACTGATATACTAGCCCAAGCAAAGAATACTGAAAATTTGAAAAACAACACTTGCTGCCAAAATAGATACATAAATCTCCTCTGGGCAATTTCATGCTTGTAATCTAGTTAAGCACCACACCTAGATGCTGGCATCCAGTATGGCTGAACAGACCAAAAAAAACATTCTCATGAGATGTGTGAAAATATCTATCCATCTCTACATTATCCCTCCTAATATTGCTTCTATCAGTGTCTGTTCAAATACACTAGCATGCTGAATGTATAGACAGTGCACAAAAATACATGAATCAGAGTTTCTGGTTGACAAAAGTAGTACAGGATTTTGAACCTAGACCCTAATTCACAAGCATCTTACCAAGGGCATACAGGAGTCAAATGGAATATATTAACAGTTTACACTGAAGATAGGCAATGGAGACTCAGAATTCATACAATTCTGCATTGAAGGGACTCAGTTCTTCAAGCGTTAAGAGAATGAGCTTATAAATTCAGGGGTGGGGGATGTCCTGAGTCCTCCAGTCTTGTAGCAGTTTACATATAATTTTCTGTTCTTCAATCGTTTCACAGAGCATGAAGAAAATCTCATTGCTTTGTTTTCCCAGACATAGTCAATGTGTTTTTTTCAGAAATAAGGTTTTTACTTTATGAACATATACCTTTTTATTCTACCCTTGACCAAGCAGGAATGCCATTTATTGCTCTCAAATAACAGAAACTGCATCTGTGTCGGCAGTGTTAACAAAAGGAGGGTCTCCTGCAATCTGCCAGACACAGCAAAAGAGATATATTCTAAGCAGATTTATCAGTAACTGGAGCTGGAAGGAGGAGACCAGATACAGTAAAACATGCTTCTTTGCCACTAGAATGCTGCATCCAAATAGATTCATCAGAAGGAATGGCAACAAGTGCCTAATCTGGTATACATATAAATTAACCGATAAAGGTGTGAACTGAGTCTACTTATGGTCCGTGTTTGGAAGCTTTTTATGGCTAAAAATGTATCTATTAAGCGTGAAATAACCTGAAAATTTTAGCAGTCTCGTGCTAATTGCTTTCTCTTTTGTTCTCTATGGATTACCAGCTATACCATATGAAAAGTTCTCAGATACGACTTTGATGCTGGGAATAGAATAAATGCTAGAGAATTGCCCAGCAGAGAACAGATTCTGTTCTGATTTCTCTCCTGTGAAATTGTGCACGCTTTGACACTTGATATTCACAGCTGTAAGGAAGCATGACTTTGTAGATGCGAGGAGAGGGGGGGGGGGGGGGGAGCGGGTGGTATTTGTGAATTTGGGTGGTAGTATATGAAAAACAGTGGAAATAAAATCAGGAGAAATGTTTAATAGACGGCTGAATTTACTTTCCCCATTTTACACTATCTTCCAAAGTTAAAATACTGCACCTCCCCCAAACCTCCACAAGTATTTCTTTCTTTTATCCTGGTACTTTATTTTTCCAAGTGCTTGTTGTTTCCTTTTCAATTCCCTCCTCAAACCTTTGAACCAAGACATAAATGAAGGCAGTGGCGTGAATTTTTTGATTACCATTATTTTAATATTACTTTTAAATGGTTTGAATTAAATGGACATTAAATAATAAATGGTTATTAAATAATACCACTTGGAAAGTCTAGGCTGTAGGACATCATTTAAATCCCACAAGTGACTGATCCGATAACCAATGAATGTAGGAGTTACATTCATTGTTACCAGCGGTACACTGATCACATATGTGCCATTTGTCAGGTATTCTGTTGAAAGCACTTAGTGAGGCTTTTCTTGACCTGTGTCACAGGAAATGTCCAGCTCCGCAGGTGAAAAGATCAGGAAAAGGGGACAGAAGCCTAAATTACCACCATTTTTACACTGCCCGAGGATTTCCGGGGCTTTCCTGCAGCAGCCAAGCTTGTCTGGCAGTTGCAGTGAGGGTGTAGAAAGTGTTTCCAGCCTCCACCATCTTTCCTGAGTGACTGTTTGCTGAGCACCTCATGGCAGGGTCATGCAAGGAACATGACATTTTGCAGCTCCGTAGTAGTAATAATGGCAAAACTGCCAGTGTTCGGCATCACAACTCCTCTGAAACTGACTGCAATTTTTGGAGTCCGCACATGCGCAGTTAAACATGATTTTCTGCTTCTCCAGAGGGGGCGCTGTTGAGGACCTCCAGAATGCAATCAATTAAAAATCACTGAACGGATGAGAACCTCCATTCTTATGCTCTTAGTCTCACTGTAAAAACCCTTGAAAATGTTAAACTTTATTGAATGAAGTGTAACTGGGTTTTTAACAGCATACAAAGTTCATAATTACTGCTAAGCATGCTCACTGGCCCTGAAAGAGTAATTTTATAATTGTTGAATGTCAAAATTCTCCATTATGATAAGAAATTGCACATATTTTAAAAATAATACATTTTGTAAAGTTTGTTTATGATATTTATCTTCTATCTTAATTCCATGTATATGTCCCAATCATTTATTTTGGCGATCAGTAAAATTTTAAACATGGATTGTGAATGGATTCAGTGGTTTTTATTTCCTAGTTTGCTGTCTGTGAGAATTCTTCAATATAATTAGTTGCTTATCCTGCTTGATGCCATCATTACTGCTGGATGCCTGGAGATCCCCTTGGCAAAAACAAATGTTGGGAAAGGGGAAATCCACAACACAGAGATCGCGAGATTTTAGTGGTCAGCTTTCTTTGAAGTCAACGGGCAGTTCTGTTGCTTCACCGCTGGCCGCAAAATTCATTCCAATTAAATAGGTTAGAGAGAGCCAGGGGTTGGGGGTGGGCACTTTGGGTGGGGGTGTCACAGTGTTAAGTTGTGCAAGGCTAGATCTAGGTTAGATGTCAGGAGATGGTTCTGCTGTCACGTATGGTGGACGCCGACTCGCTGAATTCCATCAAGCAAGAGCTGGACCAGTTTCTTGCTTCAGTTGACATCATTTAGAACGTAAGAACGTAAGAAATAGGAGCCGGAGTAGGCCGTTTGGCCCCTCAAGCCTGCCCCACCATTCAATAAGATCATGGCTGATCTGCCCCAGACCTCAACTCCTCTTTCATGCTAGCTCCTCATAGCCCTCAACTCCCCGATAATTCAAAAAACTTTCTACCTCCTCTCTAAATACTTTCAGTGATCTAGCCTCCACAACTCTCTGGGGTAGAGAATTCCATACATTCACAGTGGCGCAGTGGTTAGCACCGCAGCCTCACAGCTCCAGCGACCCGGGTTCAATTCTGGGTACTGCCTGTGTGGAGTTTGCAAGTTCTCCCTGTGTCTGCGTGGGTTTCCTCCGGGTGCTCTGGTTTCCTGTCACATGCCAAAGACTTGCAGGTTGGAAGGTAAATTGGCCATTATAAATTGCCCCTAGTATAAGTAGGTGGTAGGGAAATATAGGGACAGGTGGGGATGTGGTAGGAATATGGAATTAGTGTAGGATTAGTATAAATGGGTGGTTGATGGTCGGCACAGACTCGGTGGGCCAAAGGGCCTGTTTCAGAGCTGTATCTCTAATCTAATCTAATCACAGTTTTAAATGAGTGTCCCCTTATTCTGTAACTTTGTCCCCAAGTTCGAGATTCCCCCACTAGTGGAAACATCTTCTCAACATCTACCCTGTCAAGCCCCCTCAGAATCTTGTGTGTTTCAATAAGATCGCCCCTCATCCTTCTAAACTCTAATGAATAAAGGCCGAAGCTGTTTAGACGTTCTTGATAAGTCAACCCCAGGAATCAGCCTAGTGAATCTCTTTTGAACTGCCTCCAATGCCAGTATATCCTTTCTTAAGTACAGGGACCAAAACTGTACACAGTACTCCAGGTGCAGTCTCACCAACACCCTGTACAGTTGTAACAAGACTTCACTATTTTTAAACTCCAACCCCCTAGCAATAAAATTCCATTTGCCTTCTTAATTACCTGCTGCACCTGCATGTTAACTTTTTGTGTTTCATGCACAAGAACACCCAGATCCCTCTGTGCTGCACTTTTTTGGAGTCTCTCTCCATTTAAATAATAGTCAGCCTTTTGATTCATCCTACCAAAACTCCATCTGCCAAGTTTTTGCCCACTCATTCAACCTATCTATATTCCCTTGCAGATTCCTTATGTCCTCTTCACAACATGCCCTCCCACCTATTTTTGTATAATCAGCAAATTTGGATATATTACACTCTGCCCCCTCCTCCAAGTCATATAGATAATAAATAATTGAGGACAGATCCTTGTGGCACTTCACTAGTTATGTCTTTCCAACCTGAAAAAGACCCATTAATCCCGACTCTCTGTCTTCTGTGAGTTAACCAATCCTCAATCCATGCAAATACATTACCTCCAATACCATGAGCTCCTACCTTGTGCAATAAATCTTTTATGTGGCACCTTATCGAATGCCTTCTGGAAATCCAAATACCAACATCTCAACATCTACTGGTTCACCTTGATCCACTCTGCTTGTTATATCCTCAAAGAACTTTAGCAAATTTGTCAAACATGATTTCCCTTTCACAAAACCATGTTGACTCTGTTTGATTTCATTAAGCTTTTCTAAATCTCCTGCTGTTTCTCCCTTAATAAAGGACTCTAGCATTTTCCCAACGACTGATGTTAGGCTGAACTGCCTATAGTTTCCTGCTTTTTGTCACCCTCCCTTCTTGAGCAGGGGCGTCACATTAGTGGTTTTCCAATCCGCTGGGACCCTTCCGGAATCCAGTGAGTTCTGGAATATTTTGACCAATGCCTCCACTATCTCTGCAGCCACTTCCTTTACAACCCTTGGATGCAGGCCATCAGGTCCTGGTGACTTGTCTGCCTTTAGTCCTATAGTTTGTCAAATATTTTGTCCCTCGTGATGGAGACTGTTACAAGATCTTTCCTCCCATTAGCTCCTTGCTTATCTGATATCTGTGGGATGTTTATAGTGTCCTCCACCATGAAGACCGATGCAAAATATTGGTTTAAATTATCTGCCATTTCCCTGCTCCCATTATCAGTTTTCCAGTTACATCCTCCAAGGTTCCCATGCTCACTTTAGCTACTGTCTTTCTTTTTATATACCTGTAGAAGCTCTTGCTGCTTGTTTTTATATTTCTTGCCCATTTACTTTCATAATCAATTTTCTGCCTCTTTATTAGCTTTTTAGTCTCCGCTGCTGGTTGCTAAAAAATTCCCAATCCTCTGGTCTACCACTAGTTTTCGTCCCTTTGTATGCCTTAGTTTTTGATTGGATACTCTCTTTGACTGCCTTTGTTAACCATGGGTGGTTCATCCTTCTCATCGAGTCTTTCTTTTTGTCCGGGATAAATTTTTGCTGAGCATTATGAAATATCTGCTTAAATGTCTGCCACTGCTCATCAACTGACCTTCCCCTTATCTATTTTCCCAGCCCACTTTAGATAACTCTTTCTTCATACCTCTGTAATTGCCCTGGTTTAAGTTGAGGACACTGGTCTGAGACCCGAGTTGCTCGTCGTCAAACTGAATTTGAAATTCTACCATGTTGTGATTGCTACCCCCTAGAGGATCCTTAACTATGATATCTCTTATTAATCCTACCTCATTACACATTATTAGATCTGAAATAGCTTGTTCCCTGGTAGGTTCTGCAACGTATTGCTCTAAGTAACAATCCCTGATGCACTCTACAAATTCGTCTTCCATGTTACCTCTGCCAATCTGATTTGTCCAGTCACTATGCAGATTAAAATCACCCATGACAATTGTAGCACCCTTCTTACATGCGTCCATTATTTCCTCATTTATACTTTGTCCTACAGTGAGACAACTCTTCGGGGGCCTATTGATGACTCCCACCCGTGACTTCTTCCCCTTTCCATTTCTTATTTCCACCCAAACTGATTCCACATCACGATCTATTGCACCTATATTACTACTGAGCACTGCACTGATACCTTCCTTTATTAACAAAGCTACCCCACTTCCTTTTCCTTTTTGCCTATTTTTCCGGAACGTCAAATACCCTTGAATATTGAGTTCCCAATCTTGGTCACCCTGCAATCACGTCTCTGTAATCGCTATCAAGTCATATTCATTTATTTCTGTTTGTGCATTCAACTCATCTATCTTCTTACAAAGGATGGGTACTGCAGGGAATTCAAAGCCAGAGTGATCTCCTGGACTGGTTTCGGTCAGTTGGAGAGGAATTTTTGCCCCAAATTAGCTTTGGTTTTCATCTTTTTTTGTCTCACCCAAGACATCATATAGCTTTAGGATGGGGTGGGGAATGTATATATTGTGATTATTGCAATTGGGTAGGTGGGGCTGGATGGACCATAAGGTCACTGTAGTGACTGTCTGTCATTGTTCATTCCTATGCTCCTCCTATTGGGACTTTTTCACTGCTCATGGAGATTTGCACTCAAAGTCCTGATCGCTGAGGCCTCATCATGCAGTCTGGCCAACATGTAAGCCTGAGTGACCTGCAGCTGTGCTTCATTTTCCTACCCTTACAACTGGCTCTGGCACTTCTATCCAGTGCTGGGGTGGGTGAGAAACAGGAGAATCTGTGCAAGTATCAGATGAATATCAAAAATTTTAAAATGAAAATGAAGGTGTTTTGTTTTTAAGCAGGGCTGTGTGGATTGCAGACACTGTGTGGGTGATCGCATTGGCGACATCCTCATGGCGCCATCAATTCTCGAGGATGCAATCTCTGAGAAATATGAAAAATATTTTATCATCATTTGTGGTTAAAATTCTTTTGCCGCTAATTTAACAGCCCCCACAATTTTAATGAGCGAGTGTAGTAATCTCAAAGGATTATTTGGTAACAGCAAAAAAAATCACTAAATTACTGCTTCAGGCAGTGGCAAGAATATGACTTACTCATTAGTAAGTCATATTTGTGTCTTCAATTCCTGGGAAAACCCTATTGCAAACTACCTGGAATTAATTGTATAAAACTTGGAATGATTGTAGTGAGGGTAAAATGCATTTATGTAGTGCCTTATTACATCTCTCTGAAACATCTCAAAGTGCTTCATGTACAATGTACCTTGTACCTTCAAGTACAGTGACGGTTGGAACTTATTTTGTGCACAAAAGTCCTCAAGCAGCATCAATGAATGACCAATTATCTACTTCTGGGGTAAGAAAGATGTTGGCTAGAATAATGAAAAGGGTTCAGGACATTTACAAACGCCATATTTAGGAATTGATGGCGTCAATATCATATTGCATACACATAATTTTTTTTGTACAACAGAATCTCTGCTCAAGTTTCTTCATTGGATCAATCATTTCACTACAGTGATCTCTCCTGTCTTTCGGTTGGGACTTTAAACTAAAAACTTTGTCTACCTGCTCAGATGGATGTAAAAGATCCTATGCTTCTACTTGAAAGAGAGCAGGGGGGTTCTCCCAGTGTCTTGGTCAAACATTTATCTCTCAACCAACATCACTGAAACAAATAAACTGGTCATTTATCTCATTGCTCTTTGTGGGACCTTGCTGTGTATAAATTCGCTGCTGCATTTGCTGAAGTTACAGCAGTGACTGCATTTCAGGAGTAATTCATTAGCTGAGAAACCTTTGAGACACCCTGAGGATGTGCGAGGAGCTATAGTATAGCAAATTCTATCTTATGTTAGTAATAACAGTGACCATGAATTGGTTTAAATATTTTAAAGGCAGAGGTAGATAGATTCTTGATAAGCAAGAAGTGAAAAGTTATCAGGGTAGGAGGGAATGTGGAGTTGAGGTTACAATCAGATCTTATCGAATGGCGGAACAGGCTTGAGGGGCTGAGTGGCCTACTCCTGCTCCTAATTTGTATGTTCGTATGTCCGCATGCTCGTATATACTAGGAGCCCAACACTACAGACTAAGTCCATACTGTGTATGTACAAAACTGCTTTACTAATTACACTAAAATACTTAGGAGAGGAATTTCAGGCAAACAGGTCCCACAGCATAATTTCAAGGCATATGTTAAGTGGCAAGAAGTCATTAACCCAAATAAGCAAATGGGTGAATGCCTCCCTTAAAATAGAGGGAACAAAAATTTTAGGCAAGCATGTTAAGTTTTATGTACTAGAATTTCACAAAGTAACTTCTGACCCAAAATGCTGGTGGTGTAAATTTACAGAATTTACCTCAGGTTTAAGAATCCAATCTCCCTATTCTCTCTCTCTGTCGTTCTCCCTCTCTCACAGACAGACAGATAGACACACACAGACATTTGCAGTTCTATGGGCATGAGACACTCTCCAAACTTTACTCTCACATCTGAGAGAAAACTCTCTGACTTGTAAAACAAACACTGGAAGATAGTTTGGCATTGAACCATCCCACTAACCTCACTCACTCTACAGCTGAATGGCATAGTACATTGCAAAGGAATAGCAGTAGGTTATTCAGCTCCTTGAGCATGTTCCACCATCCAATTAGGTCATGGTGATCTGTACCTGGCAGATTATGTTCCGTTTATGACAGGAATTGAGTACATGCCCAGGATTCCTCACATGGTGACTTCCTACTCACAGCTGCATCATCATGGGGTGGTACTGAAGCAATTCCCCACAGGACAGGATAATAAATTGGTAGGTGAGTCAACTTACCCTGTTTTTTATATACCTTCTAGAAGCCAGATTAGCAGTGCCATGAGCAATGAATTGTTCACTGCCGCTCCTGACTGTGAATTGATATGTGGCTTATAAGGGAATGTATCCCACCCACTCTTCATTCCTAATTGATATTTTCCTTTGAAGGAAGGCATCTGTTTTTTTTTTCTGTTCCCTTTTCGCAGCATAGCAATCTCTGACTGCTGCTTTTGGTCTCCTCCCTCTGCCACCACCTGTAACTCTGAGGTAATATACTGAACCTTGGTTTTCACTTGGATCAAACACCTGACGTCTCTTCTTAACCAGAGCAATTGAATGGGACTGAGAAGCTTTACATATCACCCCCACCAGCCTTTTAGACACATACCCTATGGTTCAGATCGCTCATTATTAGTGACGACTTCTAACTGAAAGGTAGCCTATCAGGGAGGTGCAGTAAACGCCTCTACTTACAATCGAGAGATTGGAGGTAAGCGTGCTGATTTTACAATTGTAATGAGTGTCAATGCTGGTGCAAGTAAGGCACATTAAGCTGTATAACTTCACTCATGCCTGCTCGTAATGGTGCCCTTGTAGTTTCCTCCAAATTTCATAGTGCTAGTGCTTGTCTGTAGCTAGATACCAGGCTGGCAATAGCACTCTGAATTTCATGGAAAACGGGAGCATGCATGCACTGAAATTTTCTTAGTGTTGCAAGTTTACTGGTCTAAAGGGTGGACTCATGGTAAAAGGCTCCTTGTTTGCAGTCTTTTCTACAATTTTTCTCCAAGTGGTCCTCTTTTGTACAACTACATGTGGAAGAACTGCAGAAAATCTTACCTCAGTCCATGAAAACAGCCTTGTGAAGAGATTCTAATTATAATGCAATGAAATGAGGCTTTCCCCATGGCTCAGTTTACCCTAGTGAGCAACTAAGCCATAGAGATCAGCAAGATCCCAGGCTTGATCCCTGCAAAGATAATCATAGGATCATAGGAAATAGGAGCTGGAATTGGCCATTTGGCCCGTCGAGCCAGACCTGCCATTCAAACAGATCACGGCTGATCATCTACCTCTATGCCATTTTTCCCACTATCCCAATATCCCTTGATGTCGTTAGTATTCAGAAATCTAGAAATTTCAGTCTTGAACATGCTCAACAATTGAGCTTCCACAGCCCTCTGGGGTAGAGAAATTCACAGATTCACTACCCTCTGAATAAAGAAATTCCTCCACATCTCAGTCTTAAATTTCCTGCCCCTTATTCTGAGACTGTGTCCCCTTGTTCTAGACTCACCAGCTAGAGGAAACATCCTATCCATATCCACCCTGTCACGCCCTGTAAGAATTTTCTAAGTTTCAATGAGATCACCTCTCATTCTTTGAAACTCTAGAGAATACAGGCCCAGTTTCTGCAATCTCTCCTCATAAGACAATCCCGTCATCCCAGGGATTAGTCTGGTGAACCTTCATTGCACTCCCTCTATGGCAAGTATATCGTTCCTCAGATAAGGAGACCAAAACTGTACATAATACTCCAGGTGCAGTCTCACCAATGCTTTATGCAATTGAAGCAATACATTCTTACTCTTGTACTCAAAATCCCTTGCAATGAAGGCCAACATACCATTTGCCTTCCTAATGGGGTGCTGCATGTGCATACTAGCTTTTAGTGACTCATAAACAAGGACACCCAGGTCTCTTTGGACATCAACACTCCCTAACCTCTCACCATTTAAGAAATACTCCGCCTTTCTGTTTTTTCGACCAATGTGGATCACTTCATACTTATTCACATTATTTTCCATCTGCCATCTTCTTGCCCATTTACTTAGCCTGTCCAAATGATGTCAGCCATGAGAACAGTAGGATCACTCTTAATGTCACCTCAGCTCAGTTGGCAGCAGTCTCAGATTTGAGTCAGTAGGGCTTTGGTTCAAACCCCATTTCAGGACTTAAGCATATAATCTGAAGTGGCTGCAGAGGTGCTGTTTGGGCCAAGGTGCCTCTCTTCCTTTTTAGGAGGACATAAAAGACCCAATGGTACAATTCAAAGAAGAGCAGGAAGTTCTCTTGATGCCTTCACCAACATTTCTCATCCTCAGAACCAACCAAACCAAAATAAAATTACTCAATTGGTGGCTGTGTTTGTGCTTCAAAAATAACTCATTGATTGTGATTGAAAATCGCTGAGATGTTCTGGGAAAATGACGTGGTGCAAATATTTCTTTCTAAATGGCCTCAGAGCCATGACTGGGTTAAGGAGAAGATATCGGGCCTACTCCTGATCATTATCCAGTGACCTCTGCTTACCCCATTGGAAGTGCCCTTGTGTGGATATTAGCTAAGGACAGGATCTGCCACAGCAGTGAACTAACTTGATGACGTTTACTGTCAAGGTTTACACATGAGTAATCAGTGGTTGGATCTAGTACTGGAAGGTGCCTGGCGGCTATGAAACTGTATGCCAGCAAGGAGTGAATATTTTTAAAACAGGAAGGGAGGGGAGAAAAAAAAACAAGCTGCCACAGAAAATGTGCAGAAAAAGTAAGCAACGACAATTAAAAGTGGTCTTACAGAACTTTTTGAATATACATTGGGTCTCGGAAGATAAGCTCAAAAGGAGACCTGCATCCACTGAATGCTGGTCTCCCAGACTTACCTGCTGATCTGCTATTGCTCATGTTATAGACTCACTGAGGGCCTGGAAATGTGACTTTGCACATTTTGGTGAGAATGCAAGCACGAATTGGGAAGCGCTGTGATGTCCTCCTCCAGAAGGCACTGCCTCCAGCCCCTAACGCTGATTTCATGTCACATGCATTGTGTGAACACATCTGAGATACGATCAAATGATAAAGGCTGCTGCAGTCATTTGTCCTCATGTAAGCTCAAGTACAAGAGAACGTGAAAATTAGGAAAGGGAAGAGGATCAGTCAGCTCACAGCAACCTCTCTCCTCTGATAGAGTTATTGGCCTCAATATTATCAAACAGGGTAGATAGGGAAAAACTATTCCCATTGGTGGAAGGATCGAGAACAAGAGGGCACAGATTTAAGGTAATTGGCAAAAGAAGCAATTTCAACATGAGGAAAACTTTTTTCATGCAGAGAGTGGTTAGGATCTGGAATGCACTGCCTGAGAGTGTGGTGGAGGCAGGTTCAGTGTTTAGGATCTGGAATGCACTGCCTGAGAGTGTGGTGGAGGCAGGTTCAGTGAGGCATTCAAGAGGAAATTGGATTGTTATCTGAAAAGGAAGAGTGTGCAGGGCTATGGGGAGAAGGCCGGGAGTGGAACTAGGTAAGCGGCTTGTTTGGAGAGCTGGCACAGATAGGGTGGGCCAAATAGTCTCCTTCTGTGCTGTAACAATTTTGTGATTCTGTGAAGTCAATTAATGAGAATTTCACACTCTAACTGTTCTCACAGCTCCCTGTTGCTACTTGAGTCCCGTTCAGGGCAGGCTTTACATTCTCCCATCATGACTGTTTAAATCCTGAAGCATGTTGACATGTTTATTCCTATAGCTGCACTTATTAGGCAAAGGAAATACGGAATTGAGCAATAACCTAAATCCCACTAAAATGTGTACCCCTGACACTGTTTGGAAACCGAAATTGGATCCTTTAAAGAGTATTTTCAACAGTGGGTGTACCACACACCTACCATCAGCAGCACTCTCTAGGTCCAGGACTACATGCTGAGGGACACACTAAAGCTTGGGGCAGCCGCAGCAAAGGCTCAATGGGGAAAGACCACTGTGTAAGGTCCCCCCACCAAGCAGAACTGAGGGGCTGGATCCATGGCAAACCCCTCGAACTGTATTGGGAAATTTTTCGTTTGCTGTAAGATGTAAAAATGAATCTGGCATGACAAATGAAATGGAAGGGTTGTAAGGCAACTCATGATTGTATTGAAGGAAACTGATCTCCCTTGCAATGTTTGTAATTTTTGACTTGGTGCTGTTAGAAACTGTTTGGTAATGTATTTTTTTACAGATTTTTATGAATAAAGTATATTTTGGAAATAAAAAAAAAATCAGCAGCACTCTCTAAAAGTTCCATGATGCCCTTACACAGCCCAGGACAACAACAGAATATATCCTTGGTTGCCTTTTGCTCATTCTTTCTCCAGGTCTGTGAAGACAGCCAAGGACTGGTCTCCCCCTCACTGCTATCAGCTTCTACTAAATGCAGTGTCTGAAATAACAATTTGATGATGAAATGCTTGGATTCACAATATACATTTATAATTGCTTTTCAAATCCATCTCATTTAGATTCACAATAGGGAAGCTGACTGTTTCATTCATAATTGAAGCTTTGTTTTTCCCTCAGTAACTTTGGGCAGGTTTCAGATACTATACAATGTTAAGAGGTTTACCTCAAAATTTTGTGCCACTTGCCTTATAATTCTTTTTTTTCATCCCCTTTTCCTTTTTTTTCTTTTCCAAGTGGTACAAGGATAACCCCCTCAACACAGGCAACTAACAAGACGCTCATTGTCTCCGATAGGTGTTAGGGTTGAGTTGATTTGGAGCCAAGACACAGATCTCAGCCAAATCTCTGAGCAAAAACATGCACCAACCATTCGGTGCAGCCAGTCAGACTCAACAATTTAAAGCTTAACACACACACATAAATCAGTCAGAGATGGTACCAGTGAACAGGCAGCTTCTTGGGCAAATACCTGTCGGCTGTCTGTAAAAGTCAGATCATGCCTGTTTGGCTTCTTCCCTCCTACCAAGTGAAATGAACCCCCTCCAAGGCTGAATAGTAAATTGCACTGAATGAAATAAGAGACTGCAAATCTACACACATGGCTTTTCTAAATTTCAGATATAAAACAATATATATTTTTTAAATGACATTGGTAAGCTTTCTGTTTTTCACTGCACATCGAACATCTAGGGGTTTTATCTCTATTGTTTTTCTCTGTTTTGCACCCAGTCTTTCTATAAAGCTAAAGATTGTCAGCTAAAGTAAATCAACATCATTAACAGAAGAAATGGTCTTCATAGGATCAGTAAAATAAACACTAAACAGTGTAAAGATTACAGCCCTGGGTTAGTGGCATGGACTGATCAAACTTGTTTGGCAGAAATCCTTCGCTCAACTATTTATGTGGAGGTGTTAATCCATTTGAAATAAATTGGTTAATAGTTGTGGTGAAATAGTGGAGACGAATTGCAGACAAACATTGTGCACTAGAATTGTGGGAGTAATTTCAGGGCCTTTTTTTTAGTTTTGATCTTTGGTTTAAGATGCCAAACACATTTAAACATAAACTTTGAAAGCAGAAATGAACCTTGAAAATGTGCTATTGGTGGAGATTAGGTACAGTTCATATTGAGAAGTTGGTTACAGTAGATCATCAGTTATTCAAACACTTTGTGACTTTAGGATGTCCCAAAGTGCTTTACAGTCAATGAAATACTTTTGAAGTGTTGTAATGTAGGAAAACACAGCAGCCAATTCACACACAACAAGCTCCCACCAACAGCAATGAGATCCTGACCAGATAATCTGTAATTAGGTGTTGGTTGAGGGATAAATATTGGCCAGGACACTGGGGAGAACTCTCCTGCTCTTCTTCAAAATAGTGTGATAGCATATTTTATATCCACCTGAGAGAGCAGATGCGACAGCTTCAGTTTTAACATCTCATCCAAGAAGTGGCACCTCCAACTGTTAAGCACTCTCTCAGCGCTGCACAGGCATGCCACCCTGGACTACGTGCTCAGGTTTCTGGAGTGGGACTTGAACCAACAAACTTCTGACTCACAGTGTTACCACTGAGCCACAACTACACAGCTTGAAGTGCTACTACATGTGAGACAGAGAAAGGATTAAAATGTATTTCCAAGCTGCCTTCATGGTTCAGTGGATAAATGGTGAGGTATGGTACAATGTCATACAAACCATAAGTTCCCAGCTTCAATTCCTGGTACTGTGCTGAGTTAGCTGAACTCAGACAGAGCAGTTGTCAGGTGCTACACTTAGCCTCAAAGCTCCTGTGTTGCATGGGGGAAAGAAATTAGCCAGCATTCTCTGATCGCAATCCAAACCTCTGCTGGAAAGTGTGAGTGTGGATAGGATTAGGCTTGGCTACAATATCATCCATGATAAAATAGCCTAATGACAGTCAGTGATATTTGAGAAATGAACACTTGGGAGTGGTATCGGGGGACTGCCAGAACTAGTGGAACCACACCCTGGCAAGGGTCAGCTCTTTCGGGAGATAAGGGGAGAAAAGAATTGGGAAAAAAGTATTTCTGAAGCAAGTAGGCTTTCAGATACAGTAAATGTCCTACCCTATCAAAGAAACAATATGCAAGGCACTGCAGTACGCATTAAAATACACTGCAATACCACGCATTGCAAAGACAAAATACTGTGTGTTACACTGAAGTTACAATGCACGACTGGTAGAAATGGCTTTCTTTAGTTTAGCTTGCTGTTGCGAGTCCATTCATAAAAGACAATAGCAGTCTGACAATAAATCTGTTCCCTTTAATCCTTTTACATATGATTTAAATTATCTAACTTGAAGTCTGTACAGTGAAAACTTTGCTTTTCCGGCTCAAACAGAAAAAAAAACCCTGCAGATAAAATCTGAATCTTTTTATTAAGACATTTTTAAAATATTCTTTAAAACTCAAAACATATTGAGGCTGAATAAGTAACAGGAAAAATGGCGTGAACTTTATCTTGTCAAAATTTTAAAAAAATATTTCGAACTTTCCCCACCTCTCCCAAAAGTGTGGATCTTGTTGTTTTATGATTTGACTGGTGCCAGCAGTCCTGTGGTATCAAGCCCAAGTGGTCATTCTTTATTTGTCACTTGATAAATATGGATGAGGAAGTCCATATGGTTTATTTTAGCTCACTCATCTTGCAAGAAACCTACCCTTCTGACCCCCAACACAGCATTGATAGAACCATAGAGCTTTACATCATAGAAGACCATTTGGCCCAATGTGTTTATGTCAGTGCTGGCACTTTGCTAGAACAATCTAAAACTAACTCCGCAATCTTGTGTACTCCCCAGAGCCCTGAATCCGTCCTCTGCTCAAAATATTTATCGACTCTTCCCTTAAAAAAGGCAAAGGTCTCTGCCTTAACTTCTCCCTCTGATAAAGCAGAAAAATGGGGGAAGCCATGTCGGGAGGGCTCCCTGACACACTCCCTCCGCTGGGGAACTTTCCCAGGATAGCCTAAGAAGCAGATCGACTGCTCACTCCACCGAGGTGGGCAGCCAATTAACATTGTTGAGGCCCCAATTAAGGGCAATTTTGTGGCCTCACCAGCATTTTTGGGCAGCCTCCCTGCAGCAGGCTGGAGGGTCTCAAACTGGAGGTTCCATGTCCCAATGACGGGGCAGTGGGCTGGAAAGGCCAGAATGCCTAATGGCTTCAGCCCTCATAACGTTGTATTTCCAACCAAATCTCAGAGGGAGCCTCCATGCTGTGGCGTCCTCATGGTCCACGGCCTGCTTCAGCAGTGCCCACCTCTCCTGGTGGGGCTGCCGAGGTTCCAGAGCTGTCGGCCCTCTGATTGGGCTGGCAACATTGACAGCCTGCCCGTAGTAGGGCAACAAGGACGAAGGTGACCAATTAGGAGGCTGCCTTCTGGAAGAATGCTGAGTTGGTCTCACTGCTGGCAAGTGTGGGCTCAGGACCCCTATTTGGTCCCGACATGGGGTCCCGAAGCCCGTGGGAAAATCCAGCCCTCAGTGTCAGCAACATATGTGACTGAGGAGGGCATCATAGTCAAACTTGATCATGTCCTCAAGCAACATCCACTCAGGTGGACCTTTCAGCAGATATCATTGGACATCAATCATCGAACCCTATCTACCTCGCGCATTGTTGTTGAGGCTAACTGCAGAACCCCAAATATGGCAATGGCTGAAACCAAGTACCTCAGTACAGGCTGGAAATCAAAGTTGAGACCTTCAGCTATGCATCAAATTTGTCTTAATTGTATGAATTCCTTAAAAGAATAAAATAACTCAACTTATTTCTAAGGCAGTCCCATTAAGAAGCAGGTCACAACAGTATGCAAATGAGTTGCATGCTGGAGTCAGACTGTTTTTATATGAAGCGTGAATAAAATAATTCCTGGGGAGCCTGCCAAAAATATTTAAATGACCCGGAGCCCGGAGAATTTGCTGTGATCAAAACTAGATTAATGCCATGTGAAAAATACACCCACAAAGTGGATTTTGAAGTCAAGGTAGATCAGATTGGGCTGTCTAATGACATAACAGGCGAATCCAAAGCATTTCCTTCATATATGAGTTACATGTGAAAGCAAAGAGATGGTTCATAATGAAGAAGCCAATTGACTGGATAGAAAGGGAAACACAGTTATAGGTACATTACATACCAACTGAACATGTTTAGAATGGTTTCCAACCTTTTGCTACAGAGGCAAAAACTTAAGAGCTTTAATCTGTATTATCAACTCTTCTCTTATCGAAGCCAATTGTTCCGAATACATTATCGAAAGATCTGAAGACATACACATGCATATTTTAAATATTTCGCTCATGGGATGCGAACATTGCTGGCAAGGCCAGCACTTATTACGCATCACAATTGCCCTTGAGAAGGTGGTGGTGAGCCACTTTCTTGAACCTTTGCAGTCCATGTGGTGTAGGTACACCTATAGTGCTGTTAGGGAGGGAGTTCTAAGACTTTGATCCAGCGACAATGAAGGAATAGCGATATAGTTTCAAGTCATGATGTATGATGGTGTATGACTTGGAGGGAAACTTGCAGGTGGTGGTGTTCCCATGTGCCTGCTGCCCTTCTGCTCTTCTAGGTAGTAGTGGTCGCAGGTTTGGAACGTGCTGTCGAAGGACATCATGTACACTGTGCACCGATGGTGGAGGGAGTGAATGTTTAAGGTGGCGGATGGTGTGCTGATCAAGCAGGCTGCTTTTCTCTGGATGTTGTTGAGCTTCTTGAGCATTGTTGGAGCTGCACTCATCCATACAAGTGAGGAGTATTCCATTTGGGGAGTCAGGAAGTGAGTTACTCGCCACAGAATTCGCAGCTGCTGACCTGCTCTTGTAGCCACAGTATTTATAAACAACTTTATATATTATATTGTCACAGAATTGTACTTATTTTCTCCTCTGTTTGAAACAGTATGCCTTTAGGACTCTGTCAAAAAACAGTGCACCTGTAGGACAGAGAGAGAAGCTTTAGGATTTCTGAGACACAGTGTGCCAGCTGCACCTGGCCTTAGGCCACAGCAGGAGAGAGAGGCCACATGGTATAATGTTTCAATTTGACTGTGCGTAAAACTGGCAAAAACTGGCTGAAACCAGTTTTTTTGACAGACTAACCAGCAAGGCGTGCTATTGAAGAGGAGAGTTGCCTATTTCTCTCAGCAGAAATTTCACAAGGAGCTACAGGCTGAATTAATTGCCGAAGGAGGAAATATCCCTTTGAAGAGACTGTTTGTATTACTGAAGAAAAGTTTCAACTGAGAGACTGTCGGTTTTAAAATTCAAGTTGACCTATTGCTATGTTCGTCGTTGAAAGAATTGTTTGATGCCTGCTGCAGCCGAAGTGTTTTGAATGCCTATTTATGGAAGGACCATTATATCAAATCAATGTGAGGACTTCGAGAAGCATGATTATTTTCACACCAGGATAGCTCACCTATCAGGAATGTAACCCACAAAGATTTACTTATCTATTTACTCTTTAGAAACAGCTATTTTTTTAAAACATCATTTTTTTGATGTTTTTATGAAAAAGAAACCGGTTAACCATGACTTTTGAATGTATGGGCTGAATTTTACGAGTGCACCGCAGTTCACAGCGACGCACTCTAATAACGGATGCACCGTCCCTGAGCCCCTGTGATATTATGTGCTCATTTTAATAGAGGGGGCAGAACAGCCACCCCGATGACGTAGAGGGGGCAGCCTCCACGTCCCGGCCAATGGCGTCCGGCGCCAACACGCAGGTGCAGGCACCAGCACCATTTTTAAAGGGCTTTCAGCCCGCACAAATAAGTTTAATTTTTAAAGGGACATTGTAAAGGATTTTTATGACATTTGAAAATAGGTGATGGAGGCCCTTCCTCAACGCCCCCCCCAATGATCATTTCAGGCAAAGAAATGACCATCAATTAATTTATGTAATACCCGAACTTCCCCCCCAACCTTCAATCTTCTGCCCTTCAACCCCTTCCCACCATCCCCATATCCAATAAAAATAGATTTCCCTGCTCCTCCACCCCTCCCGCCCTGAAAATTTTATTACTCCCCCCTTCCCCACCAGGCTCTAGCCCAGAACTCTGTATGGAGTTCCTAGGCGCGCGAAGACCGAACGACGGCCGTAATATTGGAGTGGGACGGTCGCCGCCTGCAGGTAAGTTTATTTGCATACTTTAATTGTTCTTTTCCATATGCTGATGAAGGGTCCACCACCAGGTGGCAGAGGGGCTGCACCGAAGTCCTGCAGCCGCCAGTAATATGCAGCAGGACCTTCTCGGCATCACGGGTCGTGGCGGGCTTCTCCCCGCAGCATTTTACCGGCCCCCGCGCTGGTAAAATTCAACCCTATGTGTGTGAAAGGGGGAGTTAGGTTAAAATAAGAAGTTATAAGGTCTTTAGACATAGGTTTATCTTAATAGTGTTTAGGATTTAGTTTTAATAAATAGTTAATTTGTTGTTGTCTAAAGATACCTGCTTTGGTTTGTTTTATTCTGGGGGTTACTAGGGTGTTTAATCTGGCTGTTTTCCGGTTGCATGGGAAAGGTTTAATAATGTGTTGTGGCCTGTGAAGTGATGGGACTGAACTGACAGTGCATTGCTCCTGCCTCGGTCATAACAATATCTATATACACATATGTGTGTATGAATGAATATATCCACACACAGTGACACACAAGTTGTGGCCTATTTAAATCTCAGGGGACATTGATTGACTTTTGTATTGTTGAAAGCTTTCTCAACAATAATCACTGGATCATAAAATATAAACATTTTCTGGAAATCCCAACATCCTTGTAAACACAAAGGCAGGGAACTGAATAACAAATGCCTGTCAGTCAAATTCTGCCAATAGAGAATATACATCTGCTACATTAACTATGGAAGCAAAACCAAGGCTCCAATTTTAGCTGCCCCTCCCACCACCAGACAGAAACCACCCAGGGCAGTTCAAAGGTGGAGTAGGGGACCTACCCACCCACTTCAGTCCCTGACATGCAAACTTGCTTCTCCCCCCAGCTCCTCGGACAGATCGATCCCACCCCACAATAAAATCAGGGCCCAAATGATACAAAAATGACTGAAAATGTACAATTCCAGTGGACATTAACACTTTTGGAATTAGGATAGCAGCCAGATTCAGAAAAGAAAGGATCGTACTTGAGTCTTCCTAGCCATAAATTCACGAATCGAAATGGGGGTAAATAGAAGAAATATTGAGGTCAGCCTCTGCATTGTGGCACAAAGCTTCATAGAAAATGGACAAGTTAATCCATCAAAACAAGGTATCAAATTAAATCACATAAATATTATGAAAAGAAAGTGTTTGACAATGTGATTTTGAGACAAAGCGACCTTTCATCTGCCAGCTTGTGTGATGTGGTGGACAATTGGTGCCACAACCAGGTAACAACTTGTTTGGTTGAGTTACTGAATGAACAGGTGCTTTTGCTTCAACGGATTAGCAGAAACAGAGGGCTGGCATTTAGAGCAGGGTTCACTTGTCTGAGCACGTATTAATCAAAGAGACTTTACTTTACATGTAAGCTTTGTCCAGCAGTTACTCCACATTGCCTTATTAGAATAATAAAAAGAATGGTATAGTCATATAATGATAATAAACGGTTTTCAGTTGGAGAACAAATCTTAGTATTGAATATAAATTACGAAACTATTAACATCCATACCACCATGTTTTCCTCTCTTCTACATACTTATATTAAAGACTGAATTTTATATATGCATATGCATAAGACTGGATGTTAGAGAATGAATCTGATAGTTAAGTGGCAATATAGTACTTTGTGTAGTAAAGTGCGTACAGGTCGTGGAACATTATCCTTCAATCTGCCAGCTGATTCTCAGCTCCCTACTACAAGGACATGTGCAATCATGTTTCTGCCTTTGATATGATGGAGGGGCGGCACAGTGGCGCAGTGGTTAGCACCGCAGCCTCATAGCTCCAGCGACCCGGGTTCAATTCTGGGTACTGCCTGTGTGGAGTTTGCAAGTTCTGCGTGGGTTTCCTCCGGGTGCTCCGGTTTCCTCCCACATGCCAAAGACTTGCAGGTTGATAGGTTAATTGGCCATTATAAATTGCCCCTAGTATAGGTAGGTGGTAGGGAAATATAGGGACAGGTAGGGATGTGGTAGGAATGTGGGATTAGTGTAGGATTAGTATAAATGGGTGGTTGATGGTCGGCACAGACTCGGTGGGCCGAAGGGCCTGTTTCAGTGCTGTATCTCTAAACTAAACGGAAGGAGTGGATAAGCTGCAGAAGCTGTGCCTAAATTATTATTTGAAAATGACAGTGGTTTCATCTCTGATTGGCATTGGCACAGTGCAAGTCTGTCTCATGAGGGTGTCCAAATTCAGTCAAGTGTGAAAGGAGAGTCTGGAGTCAATTGGAACATTCAATTTCCTTCAGATAGCATTGACTGTTTTCTACAGAGATTTGAATGCAGCAGCAAAACTACATTAACTTGTAATTTAGATAACTTTTTTGTAGTTTTTAACTTATTGCTTCATACATTTGCACTGAACTTACACAAAGAAATAGCTCTTTTTGTGCTGCAGGAAACTTGCTCAAGGCACAAATGAGGATTTGCATTGATATTGGGATTACACCAATCAAATAACAGCCAGTTACACCTATACCACAGCAACTAATACCAATGGATTAGTATGAATATATAATGGAATTCAAGGGAGCATGTTTGAATGCAATTAAAACTTGTCTGAATCTGAGAACTCTGAGCCATATGTCATTTCATTAAGTTAATTTTGGTCTCTGCCAGTTAACAACAAATTATGGTTGGGAAATTCCTCAGAGCTGCCTCTGCTCCACTAATATTCCTCGTTTACACACACCTGCTGCACTTTTGACAGAATAACATCTGTCAAGCAGAGGCGGCTGTGAGGAATTTCCCAGGCTGTGTTTTTGTATGCTGTCAAAAGCACTATGACATTTTTCTGAGCAGTCTCAATCCACCTTCTGGCGGGCATGTGCTCACACCACAAGACTGCGACAAAGATGCCCCAATAATCATCAATCTCATCTGGAAGATGGCAGGGGTGGAGAATAGAAAATGGTCTGGATTTTGCTGTATTAATAATGGTGAAGCTATCAGTGTGGGATAAATCTAATAGTAATGTCTAGTGTCCACACAAGCGCAGTTAAACAAGACTAATAGAGATATTCTGCTCCACCACAGGGAGTGTTGTTGCAGTCCTCACCGACAAACTCGGTATTGAAATGACCGCAGCAGTATGAACTTGGGGTACTTAACCACAAGCTCTGCACTTTAGACAGCTGAAAAAGTTTGAAATCATGCGTTTAGGACTGTGAGTTTTTAACAACTTAATAAATGATAATTACTGCCAGACAACCTCTGTGACCCTGAAAAATTAATTTCAGAAGTGTGGAGTCTCACTTCCTCAGAAGAAGATTAATATTGCAGGCTTAAAAAAATTAACTTTTTCTCTACTTTTTCAGCTGTCTCTTTTACCTCTCTCCCTTAACCCCATCTGTATTTTCCAACCATTATTTTGCTTTCTCTACATTGTTTAAATCTAATTTATATTTCCTCCTGGTTTGGACATATGTGTCTCAGTGAGGATTCTTCAGTCCTGGTTGAAGATCCTCACAGCTTCTTGCATTGTCCACAGATACCACAGGTGCTCTGGAGATGACACTGTGCTGAAACAATGACAGGAATTCTGCACTCTAAAACGTTTTTGGGTACCTGTCAGGGAGGTGAATGATGAGCATCATTCTTTCACTGCTAACAGATATATCTGGGCCAATATCACACTGATGTAGTAGGAGACGATCTTCAGCAGTTGGAGCTGAAGCATAATTGTTGGGACAAGATAAAAGAGATTTACTCTGTATCCAGCTGAGTTATATCATATCTGAAAGAGTCTGATGTGGATACTGGAAGAACTATCATCTCTCAGCTTGATGATGCTAAAACATGCCAGAAAATAAAAATCTATGGGTAGAAATGACTGTTAGTGATAATGCTGTAGAAATGTTTGTGATTAATTTATCTCTCCAGTATATTAAAGGATTAAATCCTCCATTAAAATAGTGGGGAGGAATTTAATAAGAGCATACTAAGTGCTCATTGTCCACAAAGCATTCTACTCTCTAGTTTGAAAGCTGAATGGCCATGAAAATTTTTAAGATTTGTTTTGCCCACTTGGTGTAAATATCACAGCTCATTCATTGCACCTCATGACAAAAACAATAGCACTGGGGCAAACATCTTAAGCTTGTTACAGATTACACTGAAATGCCATGATAGAGAAGAGTAATTGAGACTTCAGGATAGAAACTACATCTGACAATGTTGTTGTAGCGACATTTAAGCCACTTCTACCAAATTCCTCTCCCCATTAGCCCTTAAAATAGCAGAGAAAGAAATTTGGTAGAAGTACCTGTATGATTAAATCACTGACAGTAATTTCTACCCACCACCTTTCATGAGATACAATAGACTAGATACATCACAAAAGCTACAGATATTATAACAGATTGAAAAGCTACTTAAAAAAAGGTAGTTCAACAAAGCACTCAAAAAAAAAATCAGAGAATCTAGTCTTCCCGTGCCTCATTCTGCGTAGCTCTCGTGTACCTACCTTGAATTTGGCTCTGTGCCTGAGGGTTAAAGGTGGTTGTGGGATTCAGTGAGGGCCGCGGGTTAGGAGCGGTAGTGGGGTGATGAGGGCTGAGCCTCATGGCCGAGCGACGTAGCTGCTCTAATTCACTGAGCCGTTCTGAGAAGGCCAGGCCGGCACTTTTACTCTGCTCTTCCAACTTCTGTCTATGTCCTGTAGGACACAGGAAAACATTTGGTCTTACTTTAAAGGAAAAGGAAAATAACGTCTCGATCATTTGTGCAGCAGGATTAGAACTTCAAACAAAGATTCTGCTGAAAAATCAGTTCCAATTTTCTTTTCACTCTGTAGTTTTCTTTTATTTCCCCAATACTCACAAGACAGGATGTTTTACACCTCCTGTGAATTTGTCTCATTCATTGTATGATTTATCTTTTGCCTGAGTTGACAAACATTGCACTAAATCCCTGCTTCACTCTTTTAAAACTTAAAAGAAAACACTAAACCTAATTTTCATATCAGGATGTGATAAAAGCTAGATCATAAACCACCGTGCTGCAACTTCTGCTTCCTTTTGTTGTTGCTTAAAGTCAAGGAGACAGGACAGTACCACAAGATGAAAAGGGGAAAGTACTGATTCATGACCCAGACAGTTTACGCAGGTGCCAGAATTCAGGTGTTCCTCTGGACAACCTCCAAAATAGCAATGAGTGAAAAACAACCTCTGTTCAGGTATTTAGTCTGGCTTGATCCAAATCAGAATCTGGCAAGGATCCAGATTCAGAACTGAGTGACTAAATAATATCTGGTTCCCAGTTAAGAGACAAGTTTAAGCTTGTCAGATATCCTTATCTTTCCACATTAATAAGAATTGGATTTACTGCTACTGCTGAATCCAGATGCATTCTCAGTGGTAAATGACTTTGGCTGGCCTGCTTTTCCATGGTTAGGGTCACTTTCATTTATTAGGTGGGCAGCCCAGCAGAGTGGGGGAAGGTGGATGGGGGTGGGGAGGTGTTGGAGATTGGTTGTGGCAGACCTGCTCCAATAGGGGCCACTTGTTGCAATTTGGAAACACACAGATGAATTCCACAAGCCTTTTTGGGTCTCGCTGCTCCTTATAGGGATGCCAGATGCCAAATTGACATCCCTTATGCCCAGCATTGCCGCGGTGCAAAGGATGGAGAAAACATCTGATGACTTGCATAGCATTCTGCCACTTGCATGGCATTCCAACTGGCCTCTCCATATAGCAGGAAATCCTTGAAGTAATGGGGTAAGTGGGGTGATAGCAGTCACTTTGAATGACGTCTCTGCTTCTGCTCACCAAGTTACTTTAAGGAGGCCAGTGAAAGGTGACAGGAAAATCTAGCCCACAACGTCAAGCATGCACTTCCTGTTCATCCACATTTCAGACATCACATGCTGTCTAACTCAAGTATCAGTGATGCACTTCAAAGAAAGGTATAAAGAAGCAAAGGCAGTCATTTGGATTGTGCAGGAACGCTTTTTAGAAACAGAAACTTTCACAGCCACAATATCTGCAGCCTCTTAATTGACATTTCCCCAAACAAGGCCAGATTCTTATTATCAGCCTGAATAGCAACTACCCTTTCAATCAGCTCACCCAATCCTTACCTAATGTAAATTCGACTTTGCGGCCTGGATTTTTGAGCAGGAGGCAGGGCTCCCAGCGTTGGGCTGAAAAGGCAGAGGGAAATCCTACCTCAGCCTTTTTTGCGTCCCCACCCCATGAGTACAGATGCCCACGGAGGAGGGCTCCCCCATGCCCGCAGGGAGGGTGCCTCATTTTACAAGGTTCACATTAGCAATAGTATGCTGCAAATGACATGGTGTAATGCTCCTCTCCTTATAAAATATCAGATCTTGCAGCTTACTATGATAATCCCACAGGAGATCCATGATAGAAATATTATAGAACCAGACTATTGCTTCATTGCTTCATGATAAATATATACTGTTGCCTATCCTGTTTTTATAATAGCACCTCTTTCTCTGCTTACTTATTCAATACTTTCTTCCTTCTTCATTAATTTTCTTCTTTCTCCTAAGGCATGAGCTAATAAAATCCACATTCTTCCATGGATCATGGCAGCTCTTCAGTTCCTTGTTGAAGTGAGCATTCTTCTTATGTAAGTTTTGGCATTGGGTATTGGTAGGCTATTTGACCATAGAGGGCCTCACAGCTGATCTATTCAAAATTATCAGTCGGCTTCCAAACACATATATTTTCAGCATGATTTAACTGGGTAGCATTATGGAGCAAGAAAACTGCCTGATTTATGTTTCTTTTACCTAACTCAAGGTCACTGAGGCTAATTATAGTGATGTTATCACTGTCTTGGCTTTGATCAGCTAATTCGGTACAAGCCAGGGATCAAACTCATGATCTTCCTGGCCTGGAACACTCATTGTCAGTCTCTATGGTAGATTTATCCACTGGGTCATGTCTTAATCACATCGTTTTAAGTGCCTTTCTCTCAATTTGTTAATTGTCAGATAACCTTTGCTAAAATGGCAGCTACAGTTTCCCTTTGCCATGTGCCCCATTCCATCCAGTGCTGCTTACTTTACATCTTCATTATAACACTGATGATGAATGTTAAAAGAACAAGTAATGGCCAAGATTTGTGATAGGAGTAATGTCAAGACTATCAGTGCTCACCGTTATTATGGAGTAAATCAGTCAGCAACTTCCAGCATCTGCCTATGTGCAGTAAAATGCCAAAATCTGGGAGTTGCCATTTGATTTACCCTGTTCCTCCAAAAGCTTCGCTACACTGGGACCTCACTGATGGTGTGAAGTTGCAGTACTTACCTACTAGTTACCCAACAAACATGCCAGAAAAAGTTGGGGCTGGCGCATTCACATGGAAGTGAATTATTAACAATGTGATAAGTCTTAATTAATGCCGAACAACCTCTCTGGCCTAGAAAATTTAATTTTACAAGTGTAGAATCTCATTCCTTCAGAATTTATTGTTGGAGATGTAAAAAAAATGTTTTAAATATTTTTTCTTGCTTTCTCTTTTATCTCTCTCTCTTAATCTCATCTTTCTTTCCCTCACTTTATTTTGCTTTCTGGTACATGATTTTACATTGAATTATATTCTAACTCACACTTCCTCATTTAGATACTGTGGCCAGAATTTTCCTGGCCAAGTGGAGGTGGGATTTGGTGAGTGTGGGGTGCTAGAGTCCCTGAAATTGAAGTCAGGTCGGGTTCCCTATGTCATCTCCCCCTTTTCCGGCTTTCCCGGTGGTGGGTTCCGAGTCCTGCAGGTAACCCCTGTGGGTCTGGCAGGAAAGCAATTGAGGAGATTGAAAAGGCAATTAAGAGACTTTTTATCCATGAATTACCATCAGCGCATGGGTTCCACTCCAAGGCGAGTGAACAACAGGAAGAGCTTCTTCAGTGAAACTGACAAGCTGGGAAGGTTATGATCAGTTACACTGAAGAGCTCCAGCCATGGGTATTGACAGGCTGCTGTTCAAAGCACTTCTTCTCCCAGAGAGTGCTTTCACTGCTTTACAGGTGATTGCCAACTTCTTGGAAGGCACTTCACCTGTCGAGCACTTCACACACCTTCAGCTGCACTTCTCTGCTGCCAGCCTTCACAATGGCATGGAAGCAGCTTATGCAGCTCTCCATTCCAACTCTGCTCAGGGTCAAGAGCTGAGGCCACATAACCACCGACTGCTGCAGTAGCAGCAGGAGCAACATCAGCAGCAACACCAGATGCCTTCTCTTCAGCCGTATTTTCCTCCACAAGTCAGAGGGGAAGGACACAAAGGTCCAGCTGGAAGGAGGTGACAACCCCAACACAGGGTCTACAGGCAGAAGATCAGCTCTTTCAACATGTTTGAGCACTAATGCCTCTGGGGGCTCAGGCTCTCATGGCAGGTCATTGCTGACATCTGCACCCTCCTGGAACAAGCCCTCCTTCCCAGTGGAGCAGGTATTGCCAGTGGCCGATAAGGTGCTTGTCACTGGAGGGCCACAATCCCCCCTCCCCCACCTCCCGGGACCTCTGCCTCTCCCTGAGGTTGTGCGCTCACTTCTGCAAAGAGAGAAAATAGAGTTATGAGTTTTAGTAATGGCTTGTGAGGAGAGCAGGGAAGGACAAAATTTGTGGAGGGTGACTGTGCAGCATGGGTGCAAGAGGGCAATAGGATGAGGGTGAGTGTGAGTGATGGCTATTCAGATGGCGATGTGAGGTGTCTGGGGAGAGGTGAATGAATGGAGCTGCAAGGTGTGTTTACCTGAGGAGTGCTGTACAGGAGAATGCTGGGAAAGTCTGAGGGTGGGGCTTGGCACCTGAAAGTGTTATGCCACTCACCTTTCCTGCCCTCCTGAGGTCCTGGATCCTCTTGGTGCACTGTCTCCAGGTTGGAGGGACTACTCTCCTGCTGCTTACTTCCTCAACCACTTCCAGCCATGCCTGCTTGGTTGGAGAGCTTGTTCTCTCCCTCCTGTCCTTGAGAGGGCTCACCTCACTGCAGCTCCTCAGATCCCACAGCAGGACCTTCAGGTAAGAGTGAGAGACCCGGGGAGCAGCCTTCCCAAATCTCCTCTTCATTCCTGTAGTTGCTGCTACCTCAGAAATCTAAGTGCTGGTTAGCCCTTGTAACCTATACTATGGTCTTTTTCTTTAGAATACTTTGTTTGACAGAATGGATGTGTCATCCTGCCTGTCCTCCCTGATTAGTCGGGGAACCTGAAGGTGGGATGCTAACGCCGCTGCTCTGGGGAAGTGTCTCGGCCAAGCCCGCCTGTTCGGAAATCGGGTTCCCGACCTGGAAATGGTCCCAACATTCCAGCAGGGATCGAGTCCATAGGATTTCACCCTGGATGTCCCAGTGATAATTATTCAATCTTATTGGATGAAGTGGCACGCAGTTGCTTGCCCTTCTCAGACATGGTACAGGCTACCTGTAGAGGGCACCACGCTGAAAAGAATCTCTAAATTCCATAAGTCAAAATCTGGGCCAAGATGTTGTGGCTCGTACTGTGCTTAATTGCGCACCAGAGTTACATTAAGTTGAAACCAGGGTATATTCTGTCACTTTTTTGGCTGATAAGCATCATTTAAAGGCCATTGAGAAATCCTCCTTTTTGGTTCATAGCAGATAATGATGATCATGGAGAAGCCCATGGCCCAGAGTTCATCCTGCTCTCCTAAATGAAGGGGAGTGCATAGAAACATCAGGAAGTGTGGCGCCTTAGAACATAAAAGTGTTTGGTGTGTGTGGGTGTACATGATTGTAGAAACTACACCCAAAAAGTGGAAGCTCCTAACAGGTTTCCTGTGTTACTCAATCACAGAGATGCTATTTGCTGAAGCCTATGAGATCAAGACCAGTCCTTTCAGGAGGTGTGATGAGTCACCAAAAGTTGTGTCTCAGTCCAACAACTCACAATCCTGAACAGACATGCTTTTCTTACAGTTAGAACACAGACTTCAAGGAACCAGTCGGGCCTGAGGTGAATCAGTGCTGTCTATTGTAGCAAAATGTACATCTGACGGGCAACGTTCCCTCTAAGGTGCATGACTTTGCAGCAACCCAAAAGCTCCCCCATAGACAGGGCACAAGTTGGCCCCTTTTAGTTACTGCGTGTGCGCGGCTGCGCAAGAGATTTTAAAGGGGCCACACTCTTAAATCGCCAAGACATCCAAAAAAAAATTAGAGGGTACATTGCTAATGGGTTATTAATAGAATGAAAACCAAAGTATTTCACTTGCATCACTAGCATCCAAGGTTCAATAATACTGCTATTTCTTCATTGATGGAATTGGTTTTTAAGCATAATTGATGTATGAACTGACAGCGTAATCGGTTCTAATCTGACCCCTGAGTGCACTAAACTCAAGTGGTGTGAGATATTCCCTGAGAATGCTGTCTTGCATCAGGCTTTTTTTAATGTTTATTCTTTCTTGAGATGTGGGCACCACCGGCAAGGCCATCCTTATACAACTGAGTGGCTTGTGAGCCATTTCAGAGACAGAGTCTCTCTAGGTCTGGAGTCACCAATATAGGCCAGACCAGATAAGGATGGCAGATTTCCTTCCCTAAAGGACATTAGTGAACCTGTTGAATTTTTATGACAATAATGCAGTTTCATGGTCACCATTAGTGATACAAGCCTTTTATTCTAGATTTATTTAATTAACTGAATTTAAATTTTCCAGCTGACGTGGTGGGATTTGAAATCATGTCACTGGATCATTCGTCCAGGCCTCTGGAGTACTAGTCCAGTAACATAACCATTATGCTACCATACCCCTTTTAGAATCACAGAATTGTTACAGCACAGAGGGAGGCCATTTGACCCATCGTGTCTGTGCCAGCTCTCTGTAAGAAATTCAGCTAGTTCAGCTAGGGGAAACAAGATCACCTTAGTTTTCTCTGTCAGCCTAAAAGTAGTCAGCCTAAAAAGCAATTTTTTTAACAGTTTCCTCAGTCAATCTAGGACTTATTTTTGTTGCTTAATAAGATTCTACGGTGAGTTGTCTCTCACTCTGCGGCCACTCACTATTAACATTTTGCAAAGAATGGTTCGATATTGTGCAGATCATTGAGTACAAGAGCATAGTCCTCACCCTCCCGAAGCCTCAATGTGACAAAATTCCCAAATGAGGCTCTACAGGTTTTTCCCTCGAGTTATGTTACTGCAATAGACGATCTGTGCAAGCTCTTTCCCCAAAGTGAGGCCCAAGCTGGTGAAATCTCTCTGACTCTGCATCGTGTCTGTCTGTAACAGTTTTAAACCAATTGCTTGCATGTTACGCAGATAGCTGATGTTGAATCCTATGTTATCACTGCTGGTAAAAATGAATATTTCACAGCAGTTTTGGCTGCCTCACTCTTTTCTGAAGCAGTTCCAAAGCTGTGTGAAATAGTGTTGTAGTCCTGGGACCAGCAGTGGCTCACATTGTGACAAGACAAACTATGTGGGCGAGTTACACAATGCCTAGAGACTGAAGGATACAGCCCAAAGTGAAAGACGACACAGCCAGGAATGGGCGTGGATAATGAAAAAAACAGGAATCGATAAAGAAAAGAAACTGTGATGATGGAGAAAGATAAAAATAGCAGGAAAATAAAGATAGGCAAACAACAAGAATAAAAAAGGCTGGGAGGGAAGGTCACAGAAAGAAAACACAACAAAGTATGAGAAAAAAAAGGAAGAGGAGAATACAAAAATGAAAGAGAAATAGGAAAATGTGTGAAGGAAATGAAAGAGATCATGAGGAAAATTAAAGAAAAAGTGCAGAATAAAGGGATAGAAATAAGGAGCTAAAGAATATATGAAGAGAATAGTGCAATGAAAACCAAAGAAAAATGTTTCTGGGTATAAGAGAGAGACAGCGATATGGAAGTAAGCCTCACAATGGGCTGGTGTTAGTCCAACTTCCTATTTCTGTTACTCATTTTCACAGACTTTGTCTCTGGGAAAAGCCCATTTCTAGGGTAACCAAAATTCAAATTTCACCACC
The DNA here is from genome assembly GCF_036365525.1 of Heterodontus francisci. NCBI lineage: Eukaryota > Metazoa > Chordata > Chondrichthyes > Heterodontiformes > Heterodontidae > Heterodontus > Heterodontus francisci. The sequence continues at coordinate 97,105,835 of NC_090380.1, read as the reverse complement.
ACGTGCTTGAAAGCGGAGCCTGTGGATTCGGGTAAACGAGGTTCAGGTTGGCTCTAGTTTCTAGCCTGGCTTTGACTTGAACCTGTTTCACATTAATTTACAAACAGTTTAAATTGTCCTAAGTTACTCTTCCCTCATATTACAGTGAGGGATAAAAAACAGCACATGTGAGTGATTCATAAAACTCCATGATGCAGAGTAATGGTGGATTCATTAACAACTGCATGGTACATGGGTATGAATGCAGTTCATTTTCAGAATTAACTTTCTGTATATAAAACAATGGTTACAGGCCTTCTGCTTTTCCAAATAGTTTTTATTTGCTGATCATTGTGAATGTCATGGAGTTAGTGGCCAAAATACCCAAAATAGTTTTCTCCCCAGTTTGCAACAGTATTTACTTTGGCCGATATTCATCACTAGATTTGAGCAGTGATGCATGCAAGTCTCAACACTATGCAAACAAGTCAGTTACCAGTCATATGTGATATATATGTAATGACTTATAAAGGAATCTGCACACATGGCAACAGGAAATGGCTGCATTGGTATTTGGCAATCTGAGATACACTGGAACTTGACAGCAAAGGGACTAGATTCAGCTTTTCCTAAAATACTAGTGAGTAGAAAGGTTCATTTTTCTTAGCTAAATATTTAAGACTCGCCTTACATTAATTTGTTCTTTGAGCTTTTTTTGGGTACTATTTGTAGAAATAAACTTTTGTACTTGTTGGAAAGCAGTTATTGATATGTGATGATCCTGTGGGTACAAGAGGGCAAATTACCCAATTTTGAACCCTTGGTTCAGAACAGTGGATATGAGGAGTGGATATTGTATCCGAATACTGGGCATGGAATCTAGCATGCCCAGTTCACAGTCCATTGAATTTTCCATCATTTCAATTAATGAAAAGAAAATTAGGTGGGGTGCATCATAGAGATGTGCTCCTCTGGGCCTAATGCTCTGATTTGCACTATCAGGGCGTAATTTCGTGTTCCCGTCACGGGTCCCTGCAGCGGACCAGGAAGTAGGTGTCATCGGCACCTGTCACATATGCAGCTGTTGACCGTGAGTACGCTGCAGGCAGCCACTTTACATAACAGAGGTGTGAGGCCTGCTGCATAGCATGACAAGGGCGGCGCAGTGGCACAGTGGTTAGCACCGCAGCCTCACAGCTCCAGGGACCTGGGTTCAATTCCGGGTACTGCCTGTGTGGAGTTTGCAAGTTCTCCCTGTGTCTGCGTGGGTTTTTTCCGGTTTCCTCCCACAAGCCAAAAGACTTGCAGGTTGATAGGTAAATTGGCCATTATAAATTGTCACTAGGATAGGTAGGTGGTAGGGAAATATAGGGACAGGTGGGGATGTTTGGTAGGAATGTAGGATTAGTATAAATGGGTGGTTGATGTTCGGCACAGACTCGGTGGGCCGAAGGGCCTGTTTCAGTGCTGTATCTCTAATCTAAAAGGGTGGGGTCTGAGGTGCTGATTGTGGCGCACCCGAGATACAATGGCCGCCCATGCAGAGTGACTTCATATGATGGCAGTCCCATTGCATTGGGGCGGCAATGCCACTTTTGGAGCTTTCCCGCCACTGACTAAATCGGAACTGATGTCACAATGTCGGATTTCTGGACGGGCATGTCCGATGCTGTTCTCTGGCCTCTCCCCCACCCCCCCGCCCCCGCCACAGCTCCATATCTGCTCCAAATGGCCTGACAAAATTCTGCCCTCAGTTTGCACTATCCAATGCGAGGAGCACAAGAGCAGAAAATTATCCTTTATATAGTAGTTTACTTATCCACATGTTGTCTGATTGCTAAGGAGGTGGTAAGAGGACAGGTCATTCACATTGATGCAGCAATAATTATAAAAGGCAATTCGCTTTACTGAGGCTACATTTAGCATTAAGTGTGAAATTCCTCTGTTCACTATTTCAACAAGGGCCTTTCACATTCTTAAAATAACACAAAGATTTGAACCAATTTGTTACAGATGTTACACATTGCCAATTCAACTCTCTACTTTTAAGATTTTTTGTTGAAGGCCAACTAATCTACAAGAGGCCATCAGAGGGCAGTTACAACAATAAAGGACAACAGTGTTTGATATTTTCAGACTTCTCGCAAGGTGAGATATTTGCAAAGTGCCAAGAATAAAGATAAAATACCATTCCTGAAGCTTGCACTGTGTCTGGTTGGCAAAAATGGGAATGGGAAGAGGAACCAAAGTGTGAAGCATAGGAATGTCTGGGCCACACGAGAGCAGAACAAGGGATTTGGCAAAATGGATATGGAGTGGGCCCATTGGTGTCCAGGGGGTGTGAAGTTAGGTTGATACTTTGGGTGTGGAACCAATATCAGAACTCAGCTCCAACAAAGGGTTTTATGCCTGGGACATTGGTCTGTTTTATTCTTTGTTCATGATCTGCCATGCAATTTCACCATATCCTGTTTCCACTTCAAACCAGAAATCTTTCCTGTATTTTTCATCAACTTTGTTCTTTGCACAATCTTGTTTCTCTAATGCCCTTCATTGCCTCACTGAGATGATATTTTATATCATTTAACAGGTTCCTGCTTCTCATGCAGCTCATTTAACCCATTAAATTCATCTCAATAATAAACAGGAAATGAAAGAATGACCAGTTAATATGTATTTGCTGCTGTTGGATCAGGAAGGAACATTGGCCAAGATAGCAAGGGAACTTCTCAATCTTCTCCAACAAATGCTATGACAATTTTTTGAGTCTATTGTGTGGGCAGATGGGTCCCTGGTTTAATTTCTCATTTGAAACAGTGATCTCAGACAATGCAAAACACCCTCAGTACAGTCCAGATTAAGTATCAGGATAATTGCACTATCCAGTGACCTCCTACAGAAGGTGTGTGCTTGTACATATTGAGTGAAGATAGTAAAGGCCTGTTACCCGACCCGAACCCGACGGGAATCGACAGCATGTGTCGGGTTCGGGTCGGGTCAGGCCGCTCTTCCGAATCCGGCCTTCGGACTTGGGTTGGGTTGGGCCAGGTCCAAGTCGGGCCGGGTCCAGGTTGGAAACACACAGCAAGGTAAGTGTTAAAAGTTAAAAAATTACCTGAGCTGAGGGTCTGGAACATCAAGCAGGGAAACTGAGTCTGTGCAGTGAGCATCTCTATGACGTCATCACGCTCATGCTGCAGCTTATGGCAGATTGGGAGTCGGAAGGTAAGTGAAGGGAACTTTGCGGCAGTCGGGTTGGGCTCGGGTCAGGGCGGGTTGGGCTCAGGTCGAGTCGGGCTCGAGGGAAAATGGAGGGACTTGGGCCGGGTCGGGCTCGGGTCCCATGTGGTTCCGTCGGGTTTGGGTCGGGTCTTTTTTGTCACTTGAGCAGGCCTTTAGAAGATAGTACCAGATTTGACTTGTGATACCTCCCAAAGCCAAAGAGCCTGCTGATACTCACAAGAGGGTTGGCCAATTAGCTGATTTACCAGAGGGTTGTTTGCCCTGTCGAACTGCGCCCTATTCTTACTGGGCGTGACAGGGTAGATGTAGACAGAATGTTTCACCTGGCAGGTGTCATGGAACTGTTTTTTTCTCCTCAATTTAAAAACAGTGTGCCTTTAAGATTCTGTTTATAAACAGTGTGCCTTTAAAAACTAAGGGGCACGGTGTGCCAGCAGCTGCACCTGTTTCCTAGGCATCAGCAGGAGACAGATGAGGTCACATGGTGTATCGTAACTTCTGACTGTGTAAAAAGACTGGCTTAAGCCAGTTTGATCCAGAAACTAGTGAAGCGTGCTCTGAAGGAAGAAGTGGTCTATATTTCATCAGAAAAATCTACATGGGCTACAGGCTGTGTTATTACCTAAACAGGAAAAAACCTCTGGAAAAAGAACATTTGCTTTGTTGGAGGTAGTAAATTCCTTTTTAACTTCCAAACTCAAAGAGGTCTTTGCCTCAGAAGTGACTTTCTGTTGTCTGTTTGTATTTGCTGGAATTCTTAGTAAAGTTTCGACTAAAAGACTACCAATTTTAAAATCCAAATAGACCTGCTGCTGTACTCCTTGTTGAAAGAACTGTGTGATGCCTGCTGCAACCGAAGTGCTTTGAATGCCTATCTTTTAAAGACTGTTCATCGAATTCGCCTAGAGACTTTGAGTGGCATCTGATTATTCTACTCTGGGACACCTCACCAACCAGGAACATAAATCACCAGGACTTACACCCCAACTCCTTATTTATTCCTAAGAAACCTCATTTTAAACTGGTTAACCGTTGGTTTTTGAATGTATGTGTGTGTGCATTAGGGTTAAGAAAAATAAGAAGTTACAAAGTCTTTTAGACATAGGATTATCTCAATAATGTTTAAGATTTAGTCTATTAATAAATAGTTAATTTGTTATTGTTTAAAGATACCTGGTTTGGTCTGTTTTATTCTGGGGGGTTAATAAAGTGTTTAATTTGGCTGATTTCCAGTAAGTGGGAGAACTTTAATAACATGCTATGATCTGTGCAATAATGGGACTGAACTGACAGTACATTACTCCTGCTTCAGTTGTAACACTGGTGAGTCTAGAAGCGGGGGACATAGGACTAGATTTTGTAGTCACGCCGCTGGGAGGGGCGGTGGGCACAGAAAATGGCGGCCATCCCCCATGGGAGCCGTGCCTCTGTGCCGCCGCGATTCTTACATATTCACAGCGGCCGCCCTCCCCAATCACGTGGCGTGGGCAGCATTAACGACACTGTCCATGGCGTCACTGATGCGGAAGCAGGTGCTGGCATCATTTTTAAAAGGCTGCCAGCCCTGCAGACAGTTCAACAAAGTGCAGAGTTCACCCCTTCCCCACTTCTCTATAAACAAAGTGCAGAGTTCACCCCTTCCTCACTTCTCTATAAACAAAGTGCAGAGTTCACCCATTCCCCCTTTCCCTATAAACAAAGTGCAGAGTTCACCCCTTCCCCACTTCTCTATAAACAAAGTGCAGAGTTCACCCATTCCCTCTTTCCCTATAAACAAAGTGCAGAGTTCACCCCTTCCCCACTTCTCTATAAACAAAGTGAAGAGTTCACCCCTTCCCCACTTCTCTATAAACAAAGTGCAGAGTTCACCCCTTCCTCACTTCTCTATAAACAAAGTGCAGAGTTCACCCATTCCCCCTTTCCCTATAAACAAAGTGCAGAGTTCACCCCTTCCCCACTTCCCGATAAACAAAGTGCAGAGTTCACCCCTTCCCCACTTCCCTATAAACAAAGTGCAGAGTTCACCCATTCCCCATTTCCCTACAAACAAAGTGCAGAGTTCACCCCTTCCCCACATCCCTATAAACAAAGTGCAGAGTTCACCCCTTCCCCACTTCCCTATAAACAAAGTGCAGAGTTCACCCCTTCCCCACTTCCCTATAAACAAAGTGCAGAGTTCACCCATTCCCCATTTCCCTACAAACAAAGTGCAGAGTTCACCCCTTCCCCACATCCCTATAAACAAAGTGCAGAGTTCACCCATTCCCCCTTTCCCTACAAACAATGTGCATAGTTCACCCCTTCCCACTTCCCTATAAACAAAGTGCAGAGTTCACCCATTCCCCATTTCCCTACAAACAAAGTGCAGAGTTCACCCCTTCCCCACATCCCTATAAACAAAGTGCAGAGTTCACCCATTCCCCATTTCCCTACAAACAAAGTGCAGAGTTCACCCCTTCCCACTTCCCTATAAACAAAGTGCAGAGTTCACCCATTCCCCATTTCCCTACAAACAAAGTGCAGAGTTCACCCCTTCCCCACATCCCTATAAACAAAGTGCAGAGTTCACCCATTCCCCCTTTCCCTACAAACAATGTGCATAGTTCACCCCTTCCCACTTCCCTATAAACAAAGTGCAGAGTTCACCCATTCCCCATTTCCCTACAAACAAAGTGCAGAGTTCACCCCTTCCCCACATCCCTATAAACAAAGTGCAGAGTTCACCCATTCCCCCTTTCCCTACAAACAATGTGCATAGTTCACCCCTTCCCACTTCCCTATAAACAATGTGCATAGTTCACCCCTTCCCCACTTCCCTATAAACAAAGTGCAGAGTTCACCCATTCCCCATTTCCCTACAAACAAAGTGCAGAGTTCACCCCTTCCCCACATCCCTATAAACAAAGTGCAGAGTTCACCCATTCCCCCTTTCCCTACAAACAATGTGCATAGTTCACCCCTTCCCACTTCCCTATAAACAAAGTGCAGAGTTCACCTCTTCCCCACCTTGGTGGCGCCAGCTTGCTTTGGACGTGCAAGTGAAGGCACGTGAGTGCCGCTCGTCACGCTGAGGATCGGGAACTGAAGGTAAGATCGCTGCGGGCTGGAATTTTATGCCACCCCAACGTGACGGATGGTGGTGGAGGGGTTGCATAAAATGGAGCAGGAAGCTACGGGGGGCTTTCCCAACACGCTCCTGCCTCCACCCTCCTTTACATAGGGCAGGTGGGGGGAGGGGGGGGGCGTGAAAAAAACGGCTAGATCACCCCAGGCCAATCAAAGCCCTTAATTGGCCACTTAACGCGGATTTTACATGTGGCAAGCGGGCGTCCTGGAGCCGGGAAAAGCCGCCTGTAAAAACCAGGCAGCTGCGATCATCTTGGGTGGGGAGCTCTGCTCATCGGGCACAGATGCCCGATGGAGGGCCGCCCCATTATCCCAACCACACCCAGCACCCAACACGCCCTCAAGCGGGTGGAAGTCCTGCCTTGGAACAATTAAAGCTTGGGGACCCGTAAAATACGGAACGGATGCCCAGGCGAGGCGGAAGCGGGTTCGCCACCAACTTTTACGTCGGAGGCCGGCTCCCATCCACCCACTGTAAAATTCTGGCCACAGTTTATATCTTAGTTCATGAAAATGTGTTATTTAAATATATTCAGTCGGGTCCCATCGCAGAACAGCAGAGGGGCCACCATGGAGCTTCCCTGCCACCGGGGCGATCGGGCCTGACAATCCCAGCGTCGGGTTCTGTGGCGGCTGCTGCCACTTTGATTTTCCAGCACCTCCTCCCCCCCTCCGTCCCCCCACAGAACCCAACATTGGCCATTGTCTCAGAATAAGGGGTAGGCCATTTAAGACTGAGTTGAGGAGGAATTTCTTCACTCAGGGTGTGGTAAATCTTTGGAATTCTCTACCCCAGAGGCCTGTGGAAGTTCAATCATTGAGCATGTTTAAGACAGAAATGAATAGATATCTGGATACTAATGACATCAAGCGATATGGGAATAGCGTGGGAAAGTGGCTTTGAGGTAGATGATCAGCCATGATCTAACTGAATGTCAGAGCAGGCTCAATGGGTTGAATGGCCTACTCCTGCTCCTATGTTCCTATGATCCTTCCTATGTTCCTATAATGATTTGGCATTTTCAGGAGAAAAACAGAAAAAAAAGACAATCCCTGAAAATTCCTAAAGCAAGTAGCATAAAGAAATCCAAAGTGCTTGAGACCATTTCTATACTTGCAACTGCAAAATAGTGAATGATTAGCTGAAAAGATTAATAATAGCCTGATGTCTGAAACTTCTCAGCCCTGGTGCACAATGCTTGACCAGTATCCGTGTAATTTTTAGTTAGTATTGACATCTAAAACACAATTACCAAATCAACAACTACAACTTCTCCGCCTCGCCCTGTGGTGGCCAACAGGAACTGTAATTGTTAACTGCATTTTATCATGTTCCCTGATGGAGTTGTGAGCTGTGCTCCAGTCTCATCTTGTGGCCTTGCTGAATTCCGATGAAATTTTCCCAACGAACGAGGGAGCTTTGCAGAAAAGTTGTATGCGGCTTTTGACAGTCACACAGATTGTACAGTTACCTTTTCATTTTTATCATCAATTATTATGTCACACTCAGCTTTGCTGTAAATCTGCTTATTAGTTTACAAATTGGGCGGCACAGTGGCGCAGTGGTTAGCACCGCAGCCTCACAGCTCCAGCGACCCGAGTTCAATTCTGGGTACTGCCTGTGTGGAGTTTGCAAGTTCTCCCTGTGTCTGCGTGGGTTTCCTCCAGGTGCTCCGGTTTCCTCCCACATGCCAAAGACTTGCAGGTTGATAGCTAAATTGGCCATTAGCAATTGCCCATAGTATAGTTAGGTGGTAGAGAAATACAGGGACAGGTGGGGATGTTGTAGGAATATGGAATTAGTGTAGGATTAGTATAAATGGGTGGTTGATGGTCGGCACAGACTCGGTGGGCCGAAGGGCCTGTTTCAGTGTTGTATCTCTAAACTAAACTTACATTTATATAGCACCTTTAAAGTAGTAAAATGTCCCAAGATACTTCACAGGAATGTTATCAAACAAAACTTGACACTCAACCACAAAAGAAGATATTAGGACAGGTGAAAGAGGCAGGTTTTAAGGAGTATCGTCAAGGAGAAGGGAAAGGTAGAAAGGCACAGAGACTTAGGGAGGGAATTTCAGACCCTAGGGCCTAGGCAGCTGAAGATATGCGACCAATGGTGCAGCGTTTAAAATCAGGGCTGCTCAAGAGGCCAGAATTGGAGGAATACAGAGAGGAGGTTACAGACATAGGGAAGGGTGAGGCCGTGGAGAGATTTGAAAACAAGGATGAAAATTTTAAAATTGACGCTGCTGAACTGGGAGTCCATGTGGGGTCAGCGAACACAGAGATGATGGGTGAACGGGACATGATGCGAGTTACAATATGGGCTGTGGAGTTTTGCTGAACGTTCTGCATTGCTGCAAAGCGATCTTGTCTTTGTGTCAACACCAATGAGCAGCATAACTTGCTGGAGCCAAACTTGTGTCAGCTCAGGATTTAACTTCAGTTCTAAGACCACCTCGAGGAAGCAGTCTCACACAACATAGGCTTCACACCAGCTGTAGCATGGCTGCAACTGGTGCAAAGCCAGCTTTTCAAGGATAAAACTGGAGTTTAAAAAGTTTCCAGGTATTCCACCTTTACATTGCCAATGCTAGAATAGAGGCAACTGTCCTGTTTGCACTTTTCGAATGTTAAATCATGAGCAGGGCTGTTAACCGGTTAGGAGTGGTCTGTGTATCCATTGACATACTCAGGCAAAGAGCTCTGCTTCCCCTGCCTGGAAATCAGTACAAAGCTGGCAATATAATTCAGTGCTGCCCAATCTCAAACTGTGGTACAACTGCAGAATAAGCCTGAAGCAGATGCTTAGGCAACTTGAAAGTCAGGATAGTGTGGTTTGCTGTCTTAGACATATGAAAATGCTGTTAATGCTAACAGGTCTTTGGAGCACAACAACCAGTTTAAACACAAACATACTTAAGTCACACTGTGCACATAATGAAGACCGTTTTGTCCAAAATCTCAGTTCAAGGCTTTCGTGTAGAAATGACCAAACAGGGTGGCTTTTGAGAGAAAAAGTTTTCCATCATTTCAGTGGTGACTTTTTACAAGATAGAGAAGAAAATATGTTTAAATTACTAAAGGATAATGATACTCATCAATTTAGTAAGAATGTATCATATTACTGGGATAAGCTCCAGTTGGCTTTGCAACTAGATCCAAATGAATCTACGTTGCTGTATAAATCTCAACATTAACCTTGTGAGAACTGAACAAGTCTTTTTAAAGTTTGTGAGAACCAAACATTGCTCGTCATCTGTTTGTTTACGCTTTCTGCTTTCATAAACACCCACACACCACACACAGTCAAATCTGTCCACACATACAGCCACACCACACACACTACATACACACATGCACAGCAACATACCTGCCCACACATACAGCCATGCCACACACATATGCACGCACACACACAGAGCCACACATCTGCTCACACATACAGCCACGTCATACATGCTACGTGCACACACAGAGACATACCTGCCCACACACACAGCCACACATATATACAAACACAAACAATCTGCACATATATTAGAATATGAACAGAATTTCTCTCCCATCACACAAGGGTGGTGAAGCCAAGGACACTACAAAAGAGGAAAACAAATTAATAATTCACTCGAAACTCTGAGTAACATGGTTACTTTAAAAAGATTTATATATATTATATACATATGGCACAAGCCCTATGCGTTCTATGTGTTGATGCCAAACAGCCAAAAAGTAATTCAGTTTTCTGTCCTTAGTATCATTTGTTACAAGCCGCTATTCATGTTTTCTCAGATAATGATCTTTTTCAAACTGTTGCACATTGAACTACATTAGCAAGCAACAAAAATACCATACAAGCTTCTTGAACCTGGAAATTACAGTTTGTGATATTAGTACAGAAACATTTAAGATATTCACTTTGGGCAAACAGTAATTTGTACTCTATATTGCAAACCTACAAATTACTGTTGTTGATATTTTCAGACAGTCAAGCTTTAACACAAGCAAGTAATGTCTGTAAGACATTTTTCAGTTCACTATTTTAATACAAGCGTTTATCGATTTATTTTAAAAAGATGCCACCAGAATGGCAAAAGAATGCTTTATGAGCCAATATCAGCAACAAGAAATTCTAGGTTATATAGTATTTCCATTGTGTTTGATGTATGTCATTCCCTTTGCCACTATTTCAATGGAGATCTTGATTATTTCAAATAGTTTTATAACAGACAGAGAGATGTCTTACGAATGTGTTAAGTGTCCTTGTACCGATCTCACAAACAGTAATTTATAGACTTACGTTACCTATCTGTATATAAGTCAATCATTGATACTGTGTGGAAATTCTTCAAGATTTTCACTCAATAAATGTTGAGGTTAAACTTATTTGGTAGATTTTTTAATGTAATCAGATTCAATCAAACCTTATTTAAAAGCGAAAGCTATTTTCTGTCACTTATGATGACCAATAGTATTGTTCTTGCAGAATATACTGAAACAAGCTGCCTAAAATTATCTAATTCATTGACGCTTTTTTGGCAGCGATGTGCCTGACAGCTTGTACAGAATGAATAATACCCCTGACACTATAAATATGTTTGGACATTTAACTAATGTTGACTGGATCCTGCAAGTGATATACACAAAATGCACTGGACCAGGCACTAATATGTTGATTTCATTGTGGTTACAATCACAGAATGGGTCTTAAATCCAAATCAAATTTGTTTCTATGTTATTTGACATTTTTAAAGGAATTGCTGAAAAAAATCAGATGAGGGATAAATGGGGTTATGAAAGCTTAGCTGTATGGTTCAAAAGATGTGGTTTTATATTCAATGCTAAAAAGATGTGAGCTGTACAATACAGGAATAGGATAAGTATGGTGTGCAGCTAATATTGACTGTTTTAAGAGTTAGTGAAACTGCATACTTTGGTCAGGGTACCTTGTAATAATCACATTTTGTAGTTTGCAACGATGCTTTTATGCAAAATTATAAGCTTATACAAACTTAGCCTTGAAGTACAAGAAGGACTATAAAATAATCAATGTTTATCACTTAGTCTGGAGGGCATTAAACCATCCTGCTCAGTGATATGCTATAGTGAATTATGTGGTGAGAAAGTAATCCTTCCAGGTGGTTCGACTGACAGATATTGTAGAAGGAAAGTTAGAAATGTTTCATGCTGAAGATGAGCCAATAGGTGAGGAAATTGGAAGGGAGGGATTGCACTGGTAAGGTGTCCTTTCTCCTTCTGGAAGCTTATTTTGAATTCAGGTGCTTTGATAGTTGCTAAAGAATCCAGAGAAAAATACCTGCCCCCCTCGACATTCTGGTCTGAGTGGACTGTAGAGTCAACTGTGTGACACTTGCAGTGCTAACTAGCTGTGATCGTGAGAATACAATCAATTTTAAAGTATTGGTTTAACAGTGCTGAAAAATAATTTTTCAAGACACTGCCCAGCAATTTAGGCAATAACTTGCATAATCTATTAATTGTGTAAATGTCACCAATGCATGGTACTGGCCTATTAAGATAATAATTTCAGACAGTTTCAATTCACTTGCCAATAGATATGGCTCTGCAGCATAACAGTCGCCACACAATTCAGAAAACTGCTCAGAACTAAATATGAAATAGTAATAACAAGAAATTGTATTAAAACGGATGGTTAGCTACAAATACGAGATTTGAAAATATCTTAATGTGCATATAATTGCAGTATGAGCCAATACTAATTCACATTTATTTCTGTTCTCTTTATCTCTGAGATGTATGTTTCAACTTACATGGAAAGGTAACTTGGGCTGGAGGGGTGGCTGCAGGTGGGGGGAGGAGAGGGTGAGGAGGTGGTATAACAGGCGGCCAATCTGATATGGCAAGTTTTCCGCCTCCATCAAAAAAAATTAATGTATTCTTTGGGATATGGGTGTAGCTGGCAAATCCGGCAGTTATTGGCTATCCCTTGTTGCTCTCCAAAATTTAGCAGTGGGCCAGCTTCTTGAACCACTTCATTCCATGTGGTGAACGTGCTCCCACAGTACAGTTAGGAAGGGAGTTCTGGGACTTTGACCCAGCAATGATGAAGGAACAGCAATAAGTCAAGATGGTGTGTGACTTGCAGGGAAATTTGGACGCGATGGCATTCTAATACACCTGCTGTCCTTGTTCTCCTAGGTGCTGGGGTTCAGGCATTTGCCAGATGCTGCCTTGGCAAGAAGCCTTGGCAGGTTGCCCCTGTGATTGTACACACTGTAGCCATGGTGTGCCATTGGTGAAAGGGGTGGATGTTTAGGCTAGTGGATATGGTGCTAATGAAGGAGATTGCTTTTTCCACTCGAGTGTTGAGTGTTGTTGCAGCTGCACACATCCAGGAAAGTGGAGAGTATTTCATTACACTCCTAACTTGTGCCTGTAGATGATGCATTGGCTTTGAGGAGTCAGGAGGTGAACAACTCACCACAGAACATCCAGCCTCTGACCTGCTTTTATGCATTTTATGTGGTTGGTCCAGTTGAGTTTCTGGGCAGTGGTGACCCCCCCCCCACCACCCACCACCCCCCCAACCCCCAAGGTATTGATGGCACTTGGCAATGGTAATGCCATTGAATGCCAAGGGGAGTTGGGTCTGGCATGCTGCCTTGTGGAATTCCAGCAGCAATACCCTGGGGCTGAGATCATTGGTCGCCAACAATCACAATCATTGGAAGTTCTCCCCAATTCTCGCTGACTTCAGGTTTACCAGGTGGGCTGAATTCTATGCCAACGGCGGGGCTCTTGGCGCTGGGCAAAAAAAGGCAGGGGGGAGCCGTTTAAAGACAGGGATCCCACCTCCAAGAGCTGCCGGCCGTGTGATTGGTTGTTTTCGTTAGAGAGAAGGAGGAGGAGAGGTGACTTAATAGAGACATACAAGATAATCAGAGGGTTAGATAGGGTGGATAGTGAGAGTCTTTTTCCTCGGATGATGATGGCAAACACGAGGGGACATAGCTTTAAGTTGAGGGGTGAAAGATATAGGACAGATGTCAGAGGTAGTTTCTTTACGCAGAGAGTAGTAGGGGCGTGGAACGCCCTGCCTGCAACAGTAGTAGACTCGCCAACTTTAAGGGCATTTAAGTGGTCATTGGATAGACATATGGATGAAAATGGAATAGTGTAGGTCAGATGGTCGGCGCAACATCGAGGGCCGAAGGGCCTGTACTGCGCTGTAATGTTCTAATGTTCTAATGTTCTAGTATCACCAGCGCCACTGGGAGTAGTGGCCTCTGCTGGAACTGCAGAGGCCTTGAACCCAGGCCCAGTGCTGGAGCCCTGAACCTCAGGTAAGTGAGCTGGCTTCGCTGAGGCCAGACCGGCAGAGGGGTAGTTGGGGTGCTGAGAGCAGGGGGAGAGGAGTTCAGGGAGGTGGGCTGTTTGCCGGCGTGAGTCCTCCATGGGCCACAGATTGCCCATGGAGGAGGGTGCACTCCCCACCCCCCCCCCCCCCCCCCCCAGCCCACCAAACCCACAGGAAGGTCATTTTGTTTCACTGGGCAACCTCCCCACGTGGTGGAGCCTTCCCCCTCCCCCTCCCTCCATCCCCCCCACACCCTGCCTCTGGGCAGGAAGAGCTTCTTTGGCCTATCCCACCACTGACAAAATTGCATTGTGACGGGAAGGCAACAAGCCCTCCGCCGTTCGTCTCCCATCGTGATTCTATGGGCCCCCCGACTTCCTAGCCTGTCTCAGGGTCCATAAAATTCAGCCCGAATTTCTATGAAAGGGTCTGAATTTTTCTGTGCTCACAGGTACAAAAATCTTTGTGAATAATAGTAATATGTAATATAAGTTACTAATTTTCAGAGTTTAAAGCCAATAATTTTCAATTGTTAAAGTGGAAATATCACAACAGTCTCAATCCAGTTCTCTAGTATAAGATTGTTTTACATGAGTTTTTTTTAATGTAAAATTATTTTTTGCTATCATCCCTTCCCTCAGATTACTTTGGGACTTGTACTGTTTCATAGCTGAGACCATAGGCTTGTGCTATATTCCAAGCCACCACAAGTTTCTCTTAATGTGGAGCCTCCAAACTCCATTAGATTGGCTGAGGCGGATTTGTCCTGCAAGTTTTTCACTGGCATCCATGAGAGAGCCCATTACCCTCTGCACTGCCTCTCTATTGAATTAGCAATACTGCATGAGTATCTGCATGTGAGGTGTCTTGGTCATGAGCTTACATGTCTTTCACACGTCATATTGCTGCCCACATGAGCAGTAACGTGCTACACATTGGATGTGAAAAATTACCACTTGGGTGAGTTACCTGGGGCTAAAAGCACCCATGGAATCATGCCCCAGTGAGATTTAATATCTTCAGGGGAGAATAAAGAAGAAAATAAAATAAATAAATAGCAGGAACCAAATATTATATGCAGTGCACAGCATTTTTTCCTATTAGCAACTGCCTCAGTAAAGCATCTCTAGAGTTGCATATTTATTTTTTAAAAAACTACAAATAGATGTTAAATAATTCACAGAGATTAAGTTCACGAGTCCCAAAAATAAAAACATGACAATGGGTGTAAGCCAGTTTCACAGATTTTGTCTTGTGCAAAATCTCAAACACTGACCATAAATCAGTTCAAATATGTACCTCTGCCTATAAATATAAACCTAATTGGACTGCTTAGATCCCACATTGCTGAAAATATAATAAAATGACAGGAATTAAGAGCTAGATATTATCATTTCTGGCAGTTGCAAGTATTAATATTAATGTTGAATCTGGCAAAGTTGTGATTTAAACACTGAAATGATAGGGAATTGTATTGTCTTTAAAACAAATGGTTATTTTAGTGCTTCTCACATTTTCCAGTCTGACAAGTGTAATATTAACACTCCATTTTCATAGGACCAGTGTTAATATGCATCTTATTTGAAACGGGCTTCTGTGATCAACAGCAGCAATTTCAGGGAAAAGATTTTTTTTAAAAGCAAAATACTATTCTTATGCTTTAAAAAATATCCCATTATATTTTAGAATATTTGAATGCCAATTTTTGATTAATTTCCTCATATTAAGTTTTAGTAATAATTTCTGCTAAAATATCTAGATGTTTCACATTAAGATACTTTATTATTCTTTATCACAGTATTATGAGATTGCCTTGTAAAATCCTGCAAGGCTTAACAAAAACCTCCAAGTAATTACAACATGTCCTGCTGTTTGAGCAAGTGATTTGGCGTGCTATGACATTCTACAAATTTCTACACTTACCTGTATACTGCAAGTTGCTGCCCAAGTAATCCAATTTTACATAAAAATACCCAGAGGCAGTGCAAATGTGAATTTTTGAGCAGTTCAAAATAATACTTGCCCTAAGTCACTTGTCCTAATTACTGTTTATGTTACTCCTGTTTTTATTGTATCAAAACTATTTTGGAGATAAAACAATCACCCTGTGAGATTGAAATTGTTGAAAATGCATAAGGGTTCTGTATCTTCCTACAGGAGATATATTAGAGAGATAAACACACATTCTAGCTTTAAAATATCCAATAAACAGCCACTTTTTTAAAGTAAAAGACACAAATCATGGATTATAATATTGACTATTAAATCATAAGTTCCTCATTTAATAAATGCCTGTTTAGTAGACCAGATACACAAACTGAAACCATCCTGTTGGTGAATCTGCCACAGCCTCATGCAGTTTATAGAGATTACTTAGACTCAGTTCTGTGGTTTGGCTGAGAGGTGAGCTGAATCTTTATCTGAGATCTGTTGGTTTCTCTGATGTTCACCAAACATGCGATCAAAGGTAATTTTGTGGTTTGGATGAATGGGTGAAAAGATAATCTTCTGCTATACACAAATAAAAAGACTAATTCCACCCACCCTCCCTCTGCTGCTTTATAATTTATTGTAATTCCTTGTAGATACAAAAACGTTATAGTCAGATATTATTGGAGTGCTTTGTTTATTAAAGAGATTGTTTTCAGATTAAAGATAAATTTAAATTTTGTGAAATAGAATTTATAAGTCTAATTCAGATGAGTATTCTAAGTACAGAAAGTAAATTATTAATCATTTACTAAATAAATACTGCTAACAAGAGTAACTCAAAAAGCAACTAAGATATTTTAATAATCACAAACTATGATAACTGGTTCTGATAATTAATTAGTTTCAATTTTTAATTTTGATACTCCCAGAGACAAGTACAATCATTTTTAGTGCATTCTTTTGATTGTGCAATCAACAATGCCACCTATTTGACCTCCATCTCACACAAATAAACTCAAAACATCCAGATATCCAGGGTTAAATACTTTTAACTAAATATAACGGCTGGTGAAGAGAGAAATAGAAGAGGAAAGAAGTAATGAAGTTTAGGGGAAAAGGAGGATCTACTGGGAATTAATAGTATGGCTTTTTTAACCAAAAAAATAGCCTGTGTATTCCAACTCACATCAGTTCCGTAATGATTCATTTTGTTAGGTACAATAAGTGTGGCTGAAGATTGGTTTTAAAAGTCAGAATAAAAAAGATGACTGTTTAAAATAAAACTAAATTTAATATTACATTTGTGCCAGAAATGCATTTTAAAAGCAGAATTTATAAAGACACATAGTGAAATTAATAATAAATAATAACTCTTGCATTTTAAATCGATTTATCATATGAAATCATCTCAAAACAATGAAAGTCCTGTGTTTTACTGTGTAATCCCTCATAACTGTATCTTCCTTACTATTTTACTACTTCATTACTAATGCATCCAAAATGGTCAATTGTAACAAACTTTGAATGTAACATCTTTGTACTTGTAACTAACTCTACATTAAAAATTATAGTTTTATATCTTTCATTAAAAAGTAACTAAACACCCACAAATAATTCCAATCAGTATTTAATGATGAAAATAGAAAGGATGTGATTAGTTTAATTTGGCAGTCTACACCTAATCTCATTCATGTATTTACTGATTCTGTACAGTCACATCAGCCTCATTCTGTATCTGTATTCATGTTGTAGTGTAGTAACTACCCCGTGAAAGCTGTGCAAGGTTTCAGATAGATCTTAACTCACTATCAGATCGTTCTGGGTAAAGAAAATAATTATTTTTTTGATACACTGCTTTTGTATATTACCATTGAATCACACCCGCTATCATGTTGGTTTATTTGCTAGAACCACCACTTAGTGATGATAATATGAAATGTGTGCAGATAACTTAGAATATATCAATGTATATTAATTTTAATACTTTTATTTACCTTGTGAAGCAATAATGGTGGGTATTTTTCAAAAATATTTATATTCGTAATTGTTAATAATTACGTAATAAGAGCTTCTATTACTACACCCTGGCCATGTTTAATATTTGATACAATATTATTAATTCTTTGTGACTAATCTATACAGCACATTTTGCAAATAACTTCAACTACTCCAGAAGTGAGCCGAGTGGGCTAGAAGTGTTTAAGGTAGAACAATATTTTTCGATGTTTGTTGTTAACAGGCTTCCTTTCCTTAAGATTTTATTACTAGATTCTGTCATACTAACACGCTTAAAATAGTCGAACAACAACTTATGAACGCGACAATTTATAAAGTAGCACAAATTTTTCCAGTAACCAACTATACTTTGAGTTCTAGTCTGATATCTTTCCTTAAAGTAACTAAATACAAATAATTCCCCGTTAATATTTGATTACTTACAGAGAAAGAAAGTGTTTGGCTTTTTATCTGCATGAGTGTGTGTATATTTGTATATGCCAATGACGTAGAAAGTTGATTTAATTAATGTTTGGGTTTCATATTTTTAAAAGTATTGTTACAAGTACGGTTCACATACTAAAGCTATTTCTTTTCAGTAATTAATGAGTTAAAATATTTTTACATCGCTGCATTAAACTCACATAGTT
Organism: Heterodontus francisci; assembly: GCF_036365525.1. Taxonomy (NCBI): domain Eukaryota; kingdom Metazoa; phylum Chordata; class Chondrichthyes; order Heterodontiformes; family Heterodontidae; genus Heterodontus; species Heterodontus francisci. The sequence continues at coordinate 97,087,568 of NC_090380.1, read as the reverse complement.
TCATAGAATCATGCAAAACACACCAAAGATCGGTACGTTGCAAATCTCTCGGCAGCAAAAGGTTTTTGTATTGTTTTGATGGGGAAATGATTAAAACATTCAGTATCAGTAGGATTATTGTTATTGACCGCAGCACTAATTCACTTTAACGTTATATGGATAACGTGTGAATTTTATTGTATGCTCCCACTACTCTATGCGCTCCGTCAATGCATTGCAAAACTCCCAGTGTGCATCATGAAACTATTTCGCTGAGAAAAATATTAAGTTTATACCTCTAACAAAAAAACAAAATCACCTGCTCCTGGAGTTTACCAGCTGCGTCAAAGCAGCTGTTGCTTTCTTGTGTAGCTACAGCATGCATGGGAGGTATGCATTTAAACAATTAAATATGGTACATATGGAAAATAAGGCGTTTAGCTAATGAGATTATACAGCTAATAATATTAAAGATTATGGAGTGGCAATGTGGTGCTCGACAGAATAACTACTTCCCGTTCTTTCGGAGAAAGAAATGACAACTGGAGTACTCACTCCTGGGTTCCCTAGGTCCGTCCACGGTGATCTTGATGGCTCTGTGATAAGTGGCTACTTGAGGCGGGTTTGTAAACACTGTGATGGTCAACGTAAAACTTTTCCCTGCAACCGGGGCACAACAACAAATCAGCCGGTTCCGCAGACAATTGGGAGACAAGAAATAATGAAAACATATTTTTGCTACAATGTTAACAATTGATTCAAAAATGTGATAATTAGAAAGGAAGGCCCTTTATCCACACGGTCATTGCTGTTAATCAACATCTCATATCCGAATGACTTCGGAGTTAAGATTGATTGTTACAGCACGTTATCATCGCATTTTCAGTTCTTAGTTTCTTTATATTGTATATTTTCTATTAGCCCAAGCAACGGTCAATCAGTCTATATTTTCTATAATATTAGATGGATTGGATTCTAATTAACGGCACAATAACATCACATGCTGCTAGAATTGATAGAATTTATACTCAAGGGAAGAAAAGGAGTTTTTAAAAGATAACTTGAATCTTACAGAAAACAATGTACTTTTAAAAAATGCATGTTTTACCATATGGTGGATTTTTAAAAAAATTGTCATTTAAATGCAATAGTAAAAGGTAGACCGGAATATCTGGCCAATGTAAGTGGTTTAAAATTGATCTGCAATGGGCTGAAATTCAGTTGTTAATACTGTGGTTTGTGGATACTGTGACCTGTAAAGATGACACCAATATTTGGAGCAGTGACGTTGAGCAGGGGCACTTTGTGAACCCTCCAAGCGCGCAAGGGAGAGGAGGGGGAGATGGAGCCAAAAGGCAAGCTGATCTGCTGAAACTGTGGAAGCTAAGAGAGTAAAGCGTCAACCACGGTTTTCCCAAACAAAACTGTGTTGCTCTGAGCGGCTCCCCTCAACCCAAACAAATAAGATTTTAAAAAATCATCAATCACCAGGATCCTTAGCAGAGAGTCAACACCCTCAGATATTATATACTGGAGAGAGTCAACAAGATGTGATGTAATCTAGACTTGGAAGAATATTTTTGAATGCACTTATCCGCCTGGATCGTTTTGTCACTCGATACTTTCGGTGCGGGCATTGACTTTGAAGGAGGGTTTAAAAACATCCTGATCAGGGCGGGGAGAACAATCTGCCAAAGCAAGGGGTTTGGGACAGGGCTGCCCAGGCTGACTTGGCTGTGCTTTCCATTACCTCGGCCACTCCGTCCCACGAAGCGCAGGTCGTTGAAGCGGGCCACTTGGTTTTTCATGACCGCCGTGGCGTTGCGCAGCTCGGCCGAGTAGTTCTCGTCGTTGCCGGCCAAGACCGTGACCAGGGTCCCGTCAGGAACATCCCCCAGAGCGACCACCTGTACCCGGGAGAGGAACACAGCTGAATCAGAGCAACACCCAGAAGGAGCACACAACCACACCGAGCAGCAATTGAGAGCACCAGTAAACCGCAAACAATTTCCCTCCCTACGACCCCTTAGATTCTTCCAAATATCCCCCCCCCCCCCCGCCCTCCACACACTTCATAGAAATCAATGTTTTCCCCCAGTGCATTAACTTCCACACAACGCCACTCTGTGTAATACTGCGCTGTGGGTTAAAAACCTTTGCTCTATATCATTTCTGTAGAAAACTTGTGGTTGTGGTGGCTTTGGGAGAGGTCTAGGAGGGGTTGGGCCAAGTGGCTTATTTCTGTGCCTTAAACTCTCAATGATTCTAGGGGAAGGGTGAAATTGGCGAGGTCAAATAGAATTCTAGTCTGAATATACATAACTCAGAGACAGCTTCGAGGCAGCGCCAACAGCATTGACTGTAGAAAGACAGTTTTATACATTTGACTGTTCTCTCTAATAATCTGCACCAAAGACGATGATAAAAATATACAGTAGCTCTGCAACATACTGGCAATTTAACCTGGGCTATAAGGCCTATTGAAGACTCAATGCAACAGTTTTCTGACAGTAGAGAGTCCCATTAAAGTATGTGCTGGCACAGGGGGCACATTTACCTTAAATGCGATGGGGAGGGTTTTGTTACACCTCCAGTGTGTGGGTAGGACGGAGCAGAGAAAGTTTGGACTGTCCGTGCGGACCAGCTCTCCGGGATGATCGGCTAAAACGTCGACCATGCTGCGATCGGCGGCTCGCAGTTTGCTCAGGGCGCTCTCCTGCGGTACCAGCGGGAGAGGATCACTCATCTTCCCCGTGCTCAGCGTGGTGGAAGGCGGCGTGAACCGGCGGCTGGTGTTGGTATCTACAGGGATACGCATCACAACAAAACTTAATCTCAAAAAAAAAATAAGAAAAAGATTAACAGCGGGCAGCAACACAAACTTAAGTCTTGTCGGATCTTTTCTCCCTCCCTCAGTCCACCTGCAGCACCGTGCAGATCACCATGTATCTGAGTAGATTCACTTCTACTCGTGTCTCTGAGCAGTTTCAGCAATAAAAAGAGCCCTGTACAAAGTGCCAGGCGCCTGGGGCTTTTGATCAGTCACTGGTTAAAATAACGAACTGTCCACCTGTAGGCTTTCTGCTGTTAGCCCCCCTTTCACTTTTCAGTCTCATAGCACGTTTCTGACAACCGGGTGCTTTGCATGAACGGTTTGGACATCAGATCTTATCTGAAACTTGGCCCGGCGGAAGACCGATTGAAGAACGAAGCGACGATTCTTAATGTTTTTAAATTGCACGGTAGTTTTATCCAGCGATCAGATGGCTTTCAAATAAAATACAAATTCCCAGAGAATTTTCTCCTCTTCTATGGGGTTCAGTCACAGTTTGCTTATCGGAGCTTTCGCTTTCGAGATCTTTATTTTGGGTACAGCGTGGTTTTGCAGCTTGGTTAGACTTGCGGCTCTTCTGTGGTTTGAGACACACAAACACCACATATATAATCTGCCTGAATTCAGAGCGCACACACACAACACACACAGACAGAGAGACTTCAGTTCAACGTGAACTTCACACAAGAGACACCCGCCCTGAAGATGACTCTGTGCCAAATAACTCAACAGAAATCCTGAAAGTTTTTTTTTAAACCTGGAGAAACTTTCTTTTAAAAACAAAACTCAGACTGCAGAAAAAAAATAAATGTTGCTTTTTTTCACTCAAATAATGCTTCACTTCTCTGCTTCGGCATTCCTCCTCTTAACGTCCTGTCTTTTTCTTATATTAAAGTATTTGTATGTTGACCACTAGAAAACCCCCAAACACAGGCAAGAGCGCTTTATGAATGAGCTAGTCGCACTCTCTCTCCTTCTGATTTAAGGTGAATGTCTCGGAATTTCTCCACACCAAACCCCCGGCGAGTCCCTCTGGCCGCAGGAACCCAGCTCATTTGCATATCGCCAGCTCCAAACCAATCCGCTCCGAGTTCTAGAATCCGGGCCCGGGCAGGAAGAAGGGAGGCGGACCTTTGATCCCTTTCCAGCCATTCAGAGATGGCCGGAAAAGTTAGCGCGCCTTTGTGCTTCCGAGCGCGCCTGGCGGGGGGGAGGGGGAGGGTGCGCGGGCACGCGGGTCTGAGCGGGAGCGCGCCCGGGGGGGGGCGAGCGCCGCTTCTGTCAATGGGATTCCTCCGCGCTCTCCCCCTTCCTTCTGCCACCAACACTTGACCTCCCACCCCGCGCTTCACTTTGTAGTGCGGAGCAGCTTCAAACGCCTTTAACTTTTCACACTGTCTAACTTTTTTTTCACAAAGCTCTTTTCAAATGGCAAATATAATTAATATCACTCCTTCGTCGTCCATTAATGATTAACCAAAGCAAAATAAGAAAAATTTAATCCTTAAGGGGGGAATCCTTAATTCCCTTCATTTTTTTCGTCAAATGTTTTAATTACCCTTGGTCCATAAGCAAAAACAAAAGCAGGAAAATATTTAGTTTATTCAGTCCCTATTGGTGACCTCTTTACCCCCTGACTGCTGTTTATATACTGACAGCTAAATATTTATACATAAATTCGATTAGGAATTTTAGTTCTTTTTATTTCTAAATATTATGCGAGATTGGGGATTTCAGGTTTTAACTTTAATTCTGCAACGTTGCCTGTCAGTCTTACACACACAGGCAGACACGCAATTTAGGTTTGAGAAGGCGGCGTGCCTGCTGGACTATTGTCTCCAGACATTAGTTTGCATAAATTTATATCTCGGATAAATATTTTTTTAAAGCTGTAGAAACAGTCATATATAGCATCTATGCCGAACAAATGCAACTTTACCATGCCATACATATGTGTATTGCAAAATATTTTCCCAGACGTGCATGACATCAGCACCCAGGCCCCAAAATAGATCAGATGTGACTTAACCATCAAAAGTGGTCAATTCCCGCACATTGTTTATTTTAAAAATATGAAGTTTCAAATATTTTGGCGGTCCCAGTCTCCAAAGCACAAAGCTCTATATTTTCTCCCACCGATTTCCTACTAAAGCTGCAGCCACTTCCTGGTGGCTGTTTACTTCTGATTGTGATATTAATGGTCTGGGCGCTGACTGATAATCAAACAGGTATGATTTCAATCCCACATAGTCAGTGCTTTGTGACCCTTTGGAAACCGCAGGAATTCAGCTACTGTCTACACAACGAACAGCGACAATGAAGTGGGAGGTAAAGACAGCGTGAGACTCTCCTGACAACCGATGCATGGGGGGCAATGAGCTGCAATTTCACTCGTTTCCTGACGTGGAGGAGAATTTAATAAATGAACCCGATGAAAAAAAAGACACGCATATCCAGTTTTCTTTGGTCGGGCGCAGTCATAGAAAAGCTGCTGTGCAGGAGCAGCAGAATCGACTGATGAACTCCAGGGGGCAGCAATAGACTTTCAAGCCGACCTGTTTGAGCTGCACTGAGGCCTGGCAACTCTATTATAGCTGGAGTTCTGGTTTTGGCTGTTGAATTATTTTTTTTTGCATCGCAAGCAATACCTTTTGAAAAGAAAAACAAAACAAAATGTGCATTAGCCCCATCCACAGTCGTGGGCGACTTTATCTCCTGACAGATTGTACACTAACTATTATTTTTTATTCCATGTGTCATACATATCATGTGAGCGAGCCACCCCCTGCGAGATGTCTGCATGTCTTGGCAGTACATTTTAGTTTCTGTAACTAAACAGGAAGAGTCTCAATAAAGATATGAGTATCAAGAAAAATGCAGCGACAGCCTTTTTAAAAAAAAGATTTTCCAGTCGATTTCACAGAATATAACTCTTTGAGGACTACATTGCTGAACGTTCAAAAATAACAAGACAATTAGAATTATTGATTTTATTTAACTTCGGAGATTCACGTGAATTAAATTATGTTCATAAGATTGAATTATTATTTGGCAAAATGCACAAGGCGGCAGGATAAATGTCTACTGACAAAATTGTAATAGATTTTTTTTTGAAATACCATAGCCAGCCTTATTAAATTGAATGATTTTAAATTGTGACTGTCCATCTCCTTCTATCCCCCTTTCCTCAATTATTTCGCATAACCTAAAACTATCCTATGTACGGATTTAAATTCTATTTTCATTTAAAAGTCTCGGCAGTGAGTGGGATTTACAGCTTAATTGGAAATCGCGCTTTTCAACGGTATATTCAATGGCTTTTTAATTGAAGTGCAATATTTTCGTGAATAGTAAGTAATACTACAAGCGTATTAAATTTTCTCTATTGTGCATTTGACCCAATCTTTCATCGAAGCAAAAAAAAGTTGAATAATAATTTGTCATACACCTGACAGTAAGGTCAGGTTCTTAATTCTATTTATTCAAAATTTAAAATGGACCCAAATTAAATGACTGGTTCGAACACCCAAAGTCCCAGCGGATTTAAGCCACCCACATGCGCGAAATATCAATACTGAACTTCCAAGTGTAGAATTGCAGGGTCTCAGATACGTTTCCTGCCCAGTATTAAAACGAAGTGGGTATTGGGCAAGGCTGCAGTTTGAATGGCAGTCTTGCATTCGAGGTAAGAAATAACAAAAAGTAATTTAGGTTAGATTTAGGATTAGTGGAAACAGTAGTCGTTTATTGCAAATTAGTAATCAGGGGCAAAACCATCAAAACTCGGAGGTTATCTGAAACAGCAGCCTGGTTAGGGTTAGAGTCTGCGTTAACACACAGTAACAGCCTTGTGCGAAGCTAAGGTTGGGTTAACTGTAACAGTAGCAGAAATAGTAATTTAGAGATAGGATTAGGATTAGCAAAGACCGGAAGCTTAAAACAGTGTCATCAGAAACGGCAAGGGTTCGGTTTAGAAGAAGGGATGATTTTGAGTTAGGAGTCTTACAGATGCACATCTAACACCCCCGAAAGCTAGAGGCTGTCAACATCACAGACCGCTGATGGTTGCCTCAGCCCATCCTTTCTCGCGCCCAAAGTATTCCTGAAGGTTTAACGGTTTATTGATATTATCCAAATGGCTTACACCGCTTTGACAATACACCTGAATCAAAAACTCATAACTATATCCAATAACAGAGCTTTTCACAGTGTTGCCTTATATCACCGGAATGGCTGTCTTTAATGATGTATCTTAGTATCTAAGGATCAGTTAAATTCGCGTTAGTAGATTTGATATTTTCATAATTGGACGGGTGTCTTTATAAAAGCAACTGAGAATCCAGGTAGAACTGTTATACACCGATAATCTGGAAGTTTGTTAGTATCATGAATTAATTGATTTCACTGAATTTATGAAGGATTGTAAGATGCTCATTTATAATAACTTGGTACTAATGCAGCCCAATACTGTTTAAAAATAAAATATTAAAACACATAAACAGCGTTATTAGACATTATTTCAGTATGCTACAATTGGTTTGACTGAAAATAATGGAAATAACATAAAGTAAAAGTTAAGTGACGTTTATTTTGCCTGATGTGATCCCAACACCGTCGGTAAGTATCCTATAAGTAAATACGGTTACCAAGGCCTTGTTGGCCTTAATGAGGAGACTGCTTCGTCTGGGGATCATTAAATATTTCCCGATGGAGCACAGGGTTTCGCTACATTTCTGATTATTTTGCCCGTGATCCTTTCTCTAGTCTTTTAAGTGCAGGGAGTGTGGGGAAATTACCCAAGACCCAACCTCGTTTAATTGATTTTGAGCATCCTTTAATAATCCCATTGCCTGCAATTGGTTACAGAGGAACTAACAATGTAGGTAAAATAGAAGCGGGCGCACCCCCATGGTTGAAAGCTCAAAAAATGTCCAGGAAATTTAAAAATGCAATTAGTAGATAATACAGCTTATCCCAACTACATTTTTCAAAGTAGACCACCGGGTCTGATCATTTTAAAACCAAATTTATTTTAAATACTGACTACTCCGTATTTTCCTGGAATCAGCGATCAGTCGAACATAGATGAAGTGTCATTTTCCTTTCTCTGAACGGATGGGCACAGTACACAGCGAGAAAACGTTAGGTATATTTATTTCCTAAGTAAGTTATTTTTAGTACAAAAGGATCGACCAGGATTTTTCAATAAAAAAGTATTGGGATACAATTCCCAATAGCTATCCTGTGGTAACTAAACAAAATCATAATACTGGCACCAGCATCTTCTGAGAGTTTTATAGTATAATTTACAATGGGGAGGAGAGTCGTTTCGTTAGAAGCGTTTAAAATATTTGCCTGATAAATGGCAGATTACTCCATGGGTAACAACTACAGTTACCAAACCCATTGATTATTATTGATTCAAACATTTTTTGTCACTCTGCGCTCAAGTAGCTAATTAAATCTGGAACCCCGTTTCAAATACAAAGCTACCATCTGCTTTTGCAACATTACAAATCTAGTATGTTTTGCAGCAGAATAAACTACATAAACGGGGCTATCTTTCTTAACACATCAGTCCACCCCTCTCCCAGATCCGTTTACATTGCAACTCACTTGCCGGTTCTCTGGAGGACTTGAACAGATCATCGAGTCTTTCCAACAATCCCTTCATAATGCCATCTCACTTTTAAGCACCAGAGTTATACAATTATGAGTTTCCAATGAAATATGTCTAACCTTTTGATAATGATGTTAACTATGTGGTATCAGTGTACTTCTGATTATGCTTATCACAATTCTGCAAAACCATTGTAATTACACCACCATTCTACATTATAATTTTAATCTAATTCGGATCACACGTCCACGTGGCAGACCGGTACCCAGATGGAAAGCATATAACCGGTTCATAATACAACACTGGCAGGTAACACCTTCATGTGTGAAATAAAAACGATTATACTGCTGGGTTGAAATATCTCTTTTGAATCAACAGGCTGGCAGGTGGTATAGTTCAAATGTGTTATATCACGGCATAAGCAATACTTATCGTGGAGCTGCTCCAGTTATACACTCGAAAAGTAGGATTCAATATGCACCGTGCACAAGAAATCACTTCCAAAACAATGCTGGGCGAGATTTCACACCCTCCCAGTCCCCACCCCGTCGGTCCCCACACAGCAACAAGTAATGATTGGGGGAAATCTCAGTATCTGTTATTAGTATAAAAAAAGTGGCTATTGAGAATTATATTGTGCACACCTTGTTAGCTTAAGAGAACCATCACGGAAGAAAGTTTTGAAGATGGCTCGTACAAAACAACGATTATAATAAAAACAAAAAAAAAATGCTGCAAATACTCAGTAGGTTTGGCATCATGTGGAGAGAGAAGTAAAGTTAACGTTTCCGGTCGGTGACTTTTTCATCAGAACTTTCATCAGGTCACTGACCTGAAACATTAACTCTATTTTTCTCTCCACATATGCTGCCAGACCTGCTGAGTATTTCCAGCATGTTTTTGTTTAAGTTTCAGATTTCAAGCATCTGCATTATTTTGCTTTTGTTTTAACGATTATAATATATTAGCGTATAGATCGCAATCTCTTCATTACATTCCGTTATTATCCTGCACCAAATTTTTCGCTGACCATGGTACTTGTTTTTCTTCGCACGAATGTCACCGAAAGTACTAAATATACGGAACTCTTCTCAGTAATCAAGGCATGGTGATTTGTTTCCCTGTGGTATTAATGTTAATGCAGCATTTGGAGCCCAGAGATGGAGCCCATCCAGGGGGGATGCGGGTGACACCTGGTCAATTATACTGCTTCCAATGTAATATATCACACCTCAACCATGGATAATCTTAACACTCAAAATACTATTTTTTATGTTTATGCTGAGAAACAACACTCGATTATCGACGGGTTGACAAAAAGTGGGGATAATCAAATTAAAGCTAATTCATACCCTTTAAAAAACCTAAAACATCAGGTCGTCGTTTCTCGATTGACAGAACTGCAAATGGATCCCTGATAATAGAATTATAAACAGGAAAAACACTGGAAAAATGTTTTCTAACGTTGACTAATATCTCTAATTCCTTCGGAAATATTTCTGCTCCTCGGCTTTGAAACAGATTTAGTCCTAACAGTCTATGAAATGTTATCCTATGGTTACTAACTATAGTTAGGACCACGTTTTCCGTGTTTGGACTTCCTAGGCTATTTAAAATTGTACCAATTTCTGGTTGCATACCTGAATTCTTTCCATTTGATACCACCCACTCTGAACCCTGTGCGTGTGCGCGCGTGAGTGGGTGCGCTTAAAACAGTACAAAGAACAAAGAACAAAGAAAATTACAGCACAGGAACAGGCCCTTCGGCCCTCCAAGCCTGCGCCGATCCAGATCCTCTATCTAAACATGTCGTCTATTTTCTAAGGTTCTGTATCTCTTTGCTTCCTGCCCATTCATGTATCTGTCTAGATACATCTTAAAAGAGGCTATCGTTCCCGCGTCTACCACCTCCGCTGGCAACGCGTTCCAGGAACCCACCACCCTCTGCGTAAAGAACTTTCCACCATATCCCCCCTAAACGGTTCCCCTCTCACTTTGAACTCGTGACCCCTAGTAATTGAATCCCCCACTCTGGGAAAAAGCTTCTTGCTATCCACCCTGTCTATACCTCTCATGATTTTGTACACCTCAATCAGGTCCCCCCTCAACCTCCGTCTTTCTAATGAAAATAATCCTAATCTACTCAACCTCTCTTCACAGCTAGCGCCCTCCATACCAGGCAACATCCTGGTGAACCTCCTCTGCACCCTCTCCAAAGCATCTACATCCTTTTGGTAATGTGGCGACCAGAACTGCACGCAGTATTCCAAATGTGGCCGAACCAAAGTCTTATACAACTGTAACATGACCTGCCAACCCTTGTACTCAATACCCCGTCCGATGAAGGAAAGCATGCCGTATGCCTTCTTGACCACTCTATTGACCTGCGTTGCCACCTTCAGGGAACAATGGACCTGAACACCCAAATCTCTCTGTACATCAATTTTCCCCAGGACTTTTCCATTTACTGTATAGTTCACTCTTGAATTGGATCTTCCAAAATGCATCACCTCGCATTTGCCCTGATTGAACTCCATCTGCCATTTCTCTGCCCAACTCTCCAATCTATCTATATTCTGCTGTATTCTCTGACAGTCCCCTTCACTATCTGCTACTCCACCAATCTTAGTGTCGTCTGCAAACTTGCTAATCAGACCACCTATACTTTCCTCCAAATCATTTATGTATATCACAAACAACAGTGGTCCCAGCACGGATCCTTGTGGAACACCACTGGTCACACGTCTCCATTTTGAGAAACTCCCTTCCACTGCTACTCTCTGTCTCCTGTTGCCCAGCCAGTTCTTTATCCATCTAGCTAGTACACCCTGGACCCCATGCGACTTCACTTTCTCCATCAGCCTACCATGGGGAACCTTATCAAATGCCTTACTGAAGTCCATGTATATGACATCAACAGCCCTTCCCTCATCAATCAACTTTGTCACTTCCTCAAAGAATTCTATTAAGTTGGTAAGACATGACCGTCCCTGCACAAAACCATGTTGCCTATCACTGATAAGCCCATTTTCTTCCAAATGGGAATAGATCCTATCCCTCAGTATCTTCTCCAGCAGCTTCCCTACCACTGACGTCAGGCTCACCGGTCTATAATTACCTGGATTATCCCTGCTACCCTTCTTAAACAAGGGGACAACATTAGCAATTCTCCAGTACTCCGGGACCTCACCCGTGTTTAAGGATGCTGCAAAGATATCTGTTAAGGCCCCAGCTATTTCCTCTCTCGCTTCCCACAGTAACCTGGGATAGATCCCATCCGGACCTGGGGACTTGTCCACCTTAATGCCTTTTAGAATACCCAACACTTCCTCCCTCCTGATGCCGACTTGACCGAGAATAATCAAACATCGGTCCCTAACCTCAACATCTGTCATGTCCCTCTCCTCGGTGAATACCGATGCAAAGTACTCGTTTAGAATCTCACCCATTTTCTCTGACTCCACGCATAACTTTCCTCCTTTGTCCTTGAGTGGGCCAATCCTTTCTCTAGTTACCCTTTTGCTCCTTATATATGAATAAAAGGCTTTGGGATTTTCCTTAACCCTGTTTGCTAAAGATATTTCATGACCCCTTTTAGCCCTCTTAATTCCTCGTTTCAGATTGGTCCTACATTCCCGATATTCTTTCAAAGCTTCGTCTTTCTTCAGCCTCCTCGACCTTATGTATGCTTCCTTTTTCCTCTTAGCTAGTCTCACAATTTCACCTGTCATCCATGGTTCCCTAATCTTGCCATTTCTATCCCTCATTTTCACAGGAACATGTCTCTCCTGCACGCTAATCTCTTTAAAAGCCTCCTACATATCAAATGTGGATTTACCTTCAAACAGCTGCTTCCAATCTACATTCCCCAGCTCCTGCCGAATTTTGGTATAGTTGGCCTTCCCCCAATTTAGCACTCTTCCTTTAGGACCATTCTCATCTTTGTCCATAAGTATTCTAAAACTTACGGAATTGTGATCACTATTCCCAAAGTAGTCCCCTACTGAAACTTCAACCACCTGGCCCGGCTCATTCCCCAACACCAAGTCCAGTATGGCCCTTTCCCGAGTTGGACTATTTACATACTGCTCTAGAAAACCCTCCTGGATGCTCCTTACAAATTCTGCTCTATCTAGACCTCTAACACTAAGTGATCTACGGCAGCGAGGCCTGGACAACGTATGCCAGCCAAGAGCGACGTCTCAATTCATTCCATCTTCGCTGCCTTCGGAGAATACTTGGCATCAGGTGGCAGGACTATATCTCCAACACAGAAGTCCTTGAAGCGGCCAACATCCCCAGCTTATACACACTACTGAGTCAGCGGCGCTTGAGATGGCTTGGCCATGTGAGCCGCATGGAAGATGGCAGGATCCCCAAAGACACATTGTACAGTGAGCTCGCCACTGGTATCAGACCCACCGGCCGTCCATGTCTCCGTTATAAAGACGTCTGCAAACGCGACATGAAATCGTGTGACATTGATCACAAGTCGTGGGAGTCAGTTGCCAGCATTCGCCAGAGCTGGCGGGCAGCCATAAAGACAGGGCTAAATTGTGGCGAGTCGAAGAGACTTAGTAGTTGGCAGGAAAAAAGACAGAGGCGCAAGGGGAGAGCCAACTGTGCAACAGCCCCAACAAACAAATTTCTCTGCAGCACCTGTGGAAGAGCCTGTCACTCCAGAATTGGCCTTTATAGCCACTCCAGGCGCTGCTTCACAAACCACTGACCACCTCCAGGCGCGTATCCATTGTCTCTCGAGATAAGGAGGCCCAAAAGAAAAGAACACTAAGTGAATCCCAGTCAATGTTGGGAAAATTAAAATCTCCTATCACCACCACCCTGTTGCTCCTACATCTTTCCATAATCTGTTTACATATTTGTACCTCTATCTCACGCTCGCTGTTGGGAGGCCTGTAGTACAGCCCCAACATTGTTACCGCACCCTTCCTATTTCTGAGTTCTGCCCATATTGCCTCACTGCTCGAGTCCTCCATAGTGCCCTTTTCAGCACAGCTGTGATATCCTCTTTGACCAGTAATGCAACTCCTCCACCCCTTTTACCTCCCCCACCCCTTTTACCTCCCCCTCTATCCCGCCTGAAGCATCGATATCCTGGGTTATTTAGTTGCCAATCATGCCCTTCCCTCAACCAAGTCTCAGTAATAGCAATAACATCATACTCCCAGGTACTAATCCAAGCCCTAAGTTCATCTGCCTTACCTACTACACTTCTTGCATTAAAACAAATGCACCTCAGACCACCAGTCCCTCTGCGTTCATCATCTGCTCCCTGTCTACTCTTTCCCTTAGTCACGCTGACTTCATTATCTAGTTCCTTACAGGCTTCAGGTACTACGTCCTTACTGTCCACTGACCTCATTTGGTTCCCATCCCCCTGCCACATTAGTTTAAACCCTCCCCAACAGCGTTAGCAAAAGCACCCCCAAGGACATTGGTTCCAGTCCGGCCCAGGTGTAGACCGTCCAATTTGTAATAGTCCCACCTCCCCCAGAACCGGTCCCAATGTCCCAAAAATCTGAACCCCTCCCTCCTGCACCATCTCTCAAGCCACGCATTCATCCTGACTATTCTTTCATTTCTACTCTGACTATCACGTGGCACTGGTAGCAATCCTGAGATTACTACCTCTGAGGTCCTACTTTTTAACTTGGCTCCTAACTCCCTAAATTCTGCTTGTAGGACCTCATCCCGTTTTTTACCTATATCATTGGTGCCTATGTGCACAACGACAACTGGCTGTTCACCCTCCGCTTTCAGAATGTTCTGCAGCCGATCTGAGACATCCCTGACCCGTGCACCTGGGAGGCAACATACCATTCGGGAGTCTCGTTTTCGACCACAGAACCGCCTATCTACTCCCCTTACAATCGAATCCCCGATGACTATAGCCCTTCCACTCTTTTTCCCGCCCTTCTGAACAGCAGAGCCAGCCACGGTGCCATGAACCTGGCTACTGCTGCCTTTCCCTGGTGAGCCATCTCCCTCAACAGTATCCAAAACGGTATACTGGTTTTGGAGGGAGATGACCGCAGGGGACACCTGTGCTGCCTTCCTGCTCTTTCTCTGCCTTTTGGTCACCCATTCCCTTTCTCCCTCAGAAATCCTAATCTGCGGTGTGACCAATTCGCTAAACGTGCTATCCACGACCTCCTCAGCATCGCGGATGCACCAAAGTGAGTCCATCCGCAGCTCCAGAGTAGCTTTTTTGTAGATCTCTTTAAGATGAATACATCATATTTTCGTTATGTTTGTTGTCCTTACAGGTACCCTGTCCAATCTGAATACACTTCCACATACTGCTCAGTGACTGTAAAGAGAAAGGACACAACACGTTGATTTGCAGAAGCAAATCCAGAAGCGGAGTGCAGCCGTTACTGCTTCAACAGAATGGCGTTTGAATTCATTAATCCGTGCGGGTTTCCCCTTTAATGCAGTTTGTCAACCACTGAGAGAGTTTCTGTATAGCACCATTGAGAGCTCGGCTGTTCAAATAGTTCCTAAACCTCACAGAAATAAATAATCAGTAGCCTTGCCAAAGCTAGAGCTTGTGGATACGATTGCACAATTTGGGTTACTCCTGCAGCCCAAAAGGCAAATATTTAATAACTGTTGCAAGGAAGTTGCTTTCACAGTTTCTTCCGGTGTGAACTTGAGCTACAAAGCTCATCTTGCACGTGAACACGGCAACACAGTGAATGCTGAGGACATGGTTATGTTCTTAGTTGCAATATATTAGAGTATGTTGCCTCTTGTTGCATTGCCATTTTGCATCACAAATTAGCACAAATGTGCGAATGAATTAGCAAGCAGCAGTAATGGCGATTTCAATATTATCCTCACGGGGTGTACTGCAGTAATACCTGCTACAATATATTATCATGGTAAACAAAACACCTTGACATCTGCATTTAGCTCTTCAGGTGTTCAAGTACTGCATTTGTGACAGACTGCAGTCACATCTGATTGAACTGAAGATATTGGGAGGCTAGCTGAAGTGGAAAGGCCTATTAACCGCCAGCGGCACCGCTAATGCATCATCACAGCCACAGTTAAAGCCACAAGTTAATCTCATGAACTGTTCTTTCTACTTAACAGACCGATTGCAAAGCAATTCAAGAAACTTGTCTCTAATTGTAGTTCAGCCAATGGGATTATAGTTGGTTTTATGTTGTGTCAAACCATAACACATTTTCTATAATATGCTTTTTTTTAAAGCGCAACTCCAGATAAATTCGGCCTGACGTCGTGCGAGAGGTACAATAAAGAGAGCAAACGATTTGGCGCAGCGTGACAGACAAGCGCTGCGCACTTCCTCATTGTGGACATGTATTGCGATTTGCTTCCCAAGTACTGCAATGTTGCATAAAAACACAAATTGCAGCAAAACTGCTGTTTTTTTAAGCAGATCTGTTCTTAAACACTTGCCCCCAAATTAAAGTCATATACAAATTAAGAAAACTTAAGAATACGTCCAGTCAGAAGAATAAATA